>NC_143439.1:2590000-2913750 GCF_987193195.1 Phasianus colchicus
CTTGGTGTGAATGCAGACAGGCCTGATAGACCAGGTAGGGCTCAGGCAGTTGGGTGAGAAAACTGTAGTTGTGGAGAAACAGTCTGGTAGTTGCCCAGTTACCTAAATGAATGTTTGAATAGCTTTGTCCTGTTTCCTAGACTGCTAGCATTCACATCATATTTACCCTCTCTGGTGCTGATAGCTGTGATGTTCTGCTGCCTAACAGGGTTATTAATTAATCAGTTTTGCTGAAGAACACATGCCTCTGTCAGAATGAGTGCTGTCATGTTGCATTGGCCATTGGTGATAAATGTACAGCAGCGTTTCTTCATCATGTGAAGCCTTAAGGATAATCAAATATTTCTAGAGAAAGACTTCATGAAGTCCTTGTGGCTGTCAGATTGCCAAGGGAAGCAGAAACGCTTCAGAAATCCAGATGACTGCACTGGGGACAGGGGACAAGGCTTCAGCTGATGTCACTGAAGTGCCTGTTGTTCTAGATGCACAGCAGTTTTTGTGAACTGGTGAGAGAGCAGACTGGGTAATCCATCTAGCAAAAAAAAAATCTCATCAACCCAGTAAAACAAATACTTAGGTTGATGAGATAATGTTTAATTCACCTAGCTAAATGATTGGCATGTACTGGCACAGCAAGGCTAAGAAGTATGGAGGAGTCATCTTGGGAGGGAAAAAAGTTGTTGATAATACAATTTTTATTATTTTTATTTTTATTTTATTTTTTAGAAAAAGCTTTTTGTCCTTTGACAGGTTTACATCATGCATTCTCACTGGACTTGCCATAATTGCAGGACGAACTGAGATGTTGTCTTTTTTTGTCCCTGCAGCTTTGAGGGGAGTAGTCCCCTGCTGGAACGAGTATTTAATTTGTCACAATCTTCAGAAATAAGAAGATTCCTGAAAGAAGAATGGGAAATGCATCAGTAAAGCTGTAGAGAAAGATGGCTGCTGAGTGAAGTGAGGCATCTAGAGAAAACCAGAAAAAAACAAAGTAGTTGAGATAGTCTAAATGGGGTAGAGGTTGAAATAAGCAGTAGTGCCTCTGAAATATGGTCGCTTAGGGAAACTACAGGCATTGAAGACAAACTTCAACAAAATACACTGAAAATAGAATCATAGAAAGGCCTGGGTTAAAAAGAGCCACAATGCTCATCCACTTCCAACCCCCTGCTGTGTGCAGGGTCACCAACCAGCAGACCAGGCTGCCCAGAGCCACATCCAGCCTGGCCTTGAATGCCTCCAGGGATGGGGCATCCACATCTCCTTGGGCAACCTGTTCCAGTGTGTCACCAGTTCTTAATCCATCAAACAGTCCATCCTTCAAGTCCACACCTCTCCAATGTAGAGAGAAGGATGAGGTGAGGGACCATGTCAAAGGCTTTGCAGAAGTCCGGGTAGATGACATCCATCACCCTTCCCTATCCACTGGAGCTGTCATTCCATCGTAGAAGGCCACCAGATTGGTCAGGCAAGATCTGCCCTTGGTGAAGCCATGCTGGCTGTGTCAGATCACCTCTTTGTCTCATACGTGCCTTAACATAGCTTCTTGGAGGATCTGCTCCATGATCTTCCCATGCATAGGGGTGAGACTCACTGATCTGTAGTTCCCTGGGTCTTTCTTTCTCCCTTTCTTAAAAATGGGAGTAATGTTTCCCTTACCTCACCAGAGACTTCACCAGACTGCCATGATTTTTCAGATATGATGAAGGGCAGCTTGGCAACCACACCAGCCATCATCTCTCTCAGAGCACTGGGATGCATGTCATCCAGCCTCGTGGACTTAAACACTTTCAATTTCATGAGGAGGTCTTGGACTTGTTCCACTGTTACAGTGGGACAGAAACCACTCCCCACACCCACACGTAGAGGTTCAGGGTCCTGGCAGACACGGGAAACCTGATAGTGAAGACTGAGGCAAAGCACTCCTTGAGTACCTCAACTTTTTCCACATCTGAGGAAGCCAGTTCTCCGTCCTCATTTATCAGAGGGGGAGCACTCTCCTTGATCTGTCTCCTCCTGCTTATGTACTTGATGAACCCCTTCTCATTATTTTTCACATCCCTCGCCAAGTTCAGCTCCATCTGCACCTTGGCTTTCCTGATCTTATCTCTACACATGCAGACAACATCCCTGTATTCCTCCCAGACTACACAGTCCTGCTTCCACTTCCTGTACATTTCCCTCTTTCCCTCAGTTTAAGCTGCAGGTCCTTGCTCAGCCGTGCTGGTCGCTCACCTTGTCAACAGGTTCCCCTGATCAGGTGGCCTGTAGCAGACCCCAACCACTAGATGCCCCTTACTGGACTGATCCCTGATTTTCACCAGTAAGCTCTCAACTCGGTCATGACTGTTACTGAGACACAGCTCTTTGCAATTTATCCTCTTCCTAACATAGAGGGCAACTCCCCCTCCCCTCCTACCCTGTCTATCCTTTCTGAAGAGCCTGTAGCCCTCAATCACAGTGTGCCAGTCTTGAGATTCATCCCACCACATTTCCATGATAGCCACCAGATCATAGTTTTCTAAGCCCATTACGGTTTCCAGCTCCCCCTGCTTATTTCCCATGCTGTGTGCATTAGTGTAAAAGCACTTCAGCTGGGCTTTCTGATACATAACCTTTCCAGAGGGGCCCCCTTCAAACCTCTGTATTTCCCCACTTCTTCCTAGAGGGACATGAGCAGGTTTTGGACGGGGGACTGGCAATGTTACCTCTTCTAAGCAGTTTCGAGAAGATCCTGCAGGGCAGTTCAGAGTTTCTCCCCCCAGTAACTGCAATAAAATAGGAATTGTGGCTTGGCACAGAGAAAGAGACAGGAAATGTTCCAACCAGTATAACCGAAAAGAGATGGAAGCATTTTGAAGGAGGTACCAGGGTGATCAAACTGGTTCAGTTTTCAAGAAAGAAATTTTTCACACAGAAAAACTGCATCCTGTGGCTTTTACAAGTATGCAGTACTTTAGAGGATGTTCATTGCTTTTTCAGATGTGTATGTTATCCTTTGTGGTTTGGCTGGGAACAGAGAGACTAAGAGAAGGCACAGTGTGCATCCGGGACGTGGGAAAGTTTGCTCACCCTTGTGCGAACTTCTCCCTCAACTGCATTTGACTTCCAGTTGCATTCCATGTTATGAGAATCAAAGAAGCAAGATGATTTTCTTTTCTTCTACTATTTCAGTTCAGTTGTTAGCAAATGTAAACTTTACTTTCTCGTTCCTTGACTGATCTCGTATGCTTCAGGACGTTACCTGCTAATAGCCCTAGCTCTCTTCCTACTTAGTGAAAGATGGAATCCATGTCATATCAGCTATTTTCAGGAATCAGTGGGACTTGATAGCCTGCGGGCTGATGTAAAGTTGTCAGAGAATGGTTGGAGGAGAGGATCAGAAGAATGAAATATGAAAATAAGAGTCATAGGGGAGTGTGTGTATACAAACCATTTTTCTTGCTTTTTTATTAACACGCTGTTTATTGATATAATGAATAAATCATTGCAATAATTATTCATTAAAAATAATACCATGCTTTGTCTTTTTCGTGCCTGCTCTTTTGTTCCTTTTGTGAACCTCCCCGTGAGATTCAGAAAAAAAAACGTCTTGAGATTATTAATAATTTTTCATGCCATTAATAACAGAAGTTGTTCCTTTTGCATCCATTCTGTAGGAATTTTAGTCTCAGCTAAAGGCTGCAGCCTTGTCTTACTGCTTTGAAAGTTGCTTCATTTGTTTTCAGCTCATTATGCCCATTCATACACTAGTAATAACAAAGTAGACAGATATTTTAAATACAAAAACAATCTAATACTAATTTTTGGTCAGTGGTAAAAATGCAGTGGGCATGATTAAAGCAAGAGAAAGAAGAAGAAAATAATGGATTTGAAAATAATGTGTTCTTGACTTTCATTGAGAGTAGACAGATTGTCAGACACATGATTATTAACCTGAGGGCTAAATGACCATTAATTTCACTTAGGTCAGTAGAATAACATCATATTAAATTGAAATCGGGCCTTATCAACAGTACCATTTGTCATCTATCAGTTTTAACACAAACCAGAATACTTAATCCTCAGTCTTTCCTCTGTTGAGTATTGCTCAGAATGTTTCTGCGTTTGTATGGATGGATTATTCAAGTAAAACAGAATACTTGAATTGTTGTGTGGACGTTATTTGTTTGTATGATTTCATTTTTGAAATAGCTAATGCTGGCTCTATACCACTAGAAGCTAAATATCAATTAAGGAATTTTGTTCTGATGATGACTGGTTATGTGGTGGTAGAGATAAAGATTTTGTTGTAAAAGATGTTGTAGGATATTAGAAGTAGGTTTAGAATCTGCTTTTTAAAGGTTTAAAATTCTTCTGAGGATTGTTACGAGTTTAAAGCAGTTAGAATATTGGCTCTTAAACAGTACGTTTCAATTCTATCTTGAGAAGCATTTCTGTCTTACTGTGATAAGAGCCCTTCATTATCATGGTAGTAGTAAATAACTTTTCCTCGTGATTTATTTGTCTATTAGAGAAATAATTATTTCAGTGGTGAGTTGATGAGTATCTCGATTCATACAGCATGCCTGGCTTTGTTAAAAAATCTTATCTTTTTTTGATTCTTTTTCTATTTCTAAGTATTGCCCTTTTTAAAATACAAATTCTATCTGTCTAAGTCCCACAACTTTGTTGTGAGGCTCTGTACCAAAAAGTTATGTTTATTTTCTCCCAGCTAATTAGTATTTTCATAGCACAAATGGTCATAAGATAGTGGTGTTGTATCTTAATTATCCTGAGTGTGAAACAGTTATATTTTTAGCTTTCTTTATTACGTAACTTCCTAAATGTGTAACTTGCAGACTTGCATTATTTAAAAGAGTAATACCAAACAATGTATAATCACTTTACACATTTGGTGTTTTTCCCTCAACCAAAAGTATTTCATTTCCTTTATAGGAAGGAGGCACAGCTGGATGAAGAAGGACAGTTTCTTGTCAGAATAATATATGATGATTCCAAGACCTATGATCTGGTTGCAGCTGCAAGCAAGGTTCTTAGTAAGTAATACGGATATCTTTTTGACCAGTCATTACATGTAAGATTGAAAACTATCACAAACAGGAAAGTCCACATAGCAGAGAGAAACAGGACTTAGCACAGACAATGAGAAAACATAATAATGGTTGGAGATTAAAAAAAATAGCAGAAGAATGGATTTTATTGTTATTTATTTACCTCAAATATTTTTATTCCTTTTATTCCTTTAAGTGGTTTGTATTACTTCTAAGTAATATTCCAAGTCGTAGATACACCTTAAATTGTAGTAATGTATCTAATCCACAAGTCATCAGAGTTACAAAATGGTCATGAAGTAACAATGTATCACTGTAATGACCTTGCTAATGCACCCAGATTTCAATCACTGCTGTAATAGCGTGTCCTTCTGTGTCCTTCTGCTCTCCTTCTGCTCTCTGCTTAACAAAGATGCCAAGTTACGGAATGATTTGTGACACGTCTTATTTCATATCTGCTGTTTATTTGGGTAGCATTCATTTTCAGTCGTTGCAACACTGTCCTGCAGTTTGAAAGGTATAATTATACCCATCAGCTTTCTTTTATCTGCAGACCCAAACTGGTTGTCATGTTGAATTGATGCAGCTGATGTAGTTCAATGCTGTTGTAAACCAGAAGTAACCTCCCAGAGTCAGGTGTTGCTGAGTTCCTTTATTTGCAAGTAGTGCTTCCTTATCTGTATCAAAATCTAAGCTGCTACACATAGACAAAATGCATAAAGGTTATCTGTAAATCCTCCTGAAATTCCTGAATATGTACTGAATGTACTGTATATGCATTGCTTTTTTATGCACTCTGACTCTTGTCTTCATATTCTTGGCCTTCTGGATCTGGGTGCAGTCTAGGTATTGTTAATGTGTGAACTAAATCACATTTTCCTGTTTTTACTAGATCTGAATGCTGGGGAAATTCTTCAGATGTTTGGGAAGATGTTTTTTGTGTTTTGTCAAGAATCTGGCTATGATACAATTCTGCGTGTTCTGGGCTCAAATGTTAGAGAATTTTTGCAGGTAAGATTTTTATGCCAAACTATTCCAGATACAGGGGACTAGACAGGAGTATGGTCTAGCCAACAGGTTAGAATGGAATGTAGAAATAAAAGTTGTACTCTGTAGCTTTATTTGTATAGAGGTATGAAGGATACATGCCTTGGTATTTGTATTCTATAGAGCTTTTCTCTGCTTAGCAGTTGTGGCATTGCTGTTCTGTATCCCTCTTGGTTAATATACTTTTCAGTTACCTGTTAAAGTACTATTTTTCCCTTTGAACAGTTCTCTTTGTTTGATTTCATGAACAGTGAGTTGAGAAGGCAGGTAAGATGGCGTTCATAGAAGCATTCATACATCTGAAATTTAATTTGAAGCTACGAAGAAGAAGTTAGAACAGGAATTTTCATAGGTAGCAAAAGCATGGAGTGTAAGAGACATGAAAAAAACACCAGACTGCCTGTACATGTTAATTAAAAGGGCTTTATGTTGTTTATATTAACAGAAAATGTGGTCTTCAGGCCTGTAGGATATTTCTCATCCAGAGTTCTCTTTGACTAATTATAGATGTTATTTATAATTCTACGTTATGTACAGAGCTAGGGCTCACACACAGCTTGTTTCTAAGACAGGAAATTGTTTTTGTACGTGAACTGAGGGTGGGATAGAGCAGCTATCCTTTTTTTGTGTTTTCCTAACTTCAGAACATTGTGACATTGTGCTGTAAACCAAAACAAACTGGAAGTAATTTTTCAGTAGCATGGAAAAAATGTAATGACCTCTCTGAAGTGTGATTTCCAAGTGTAGCGAAGATGGGCTTCTGTTTTTTGTCACTTGAAAATTGTTCACTTCAAATACAGTTTTGTATTTGTTATATAGATTACTTCAAGGGTGAACTGTGTGCTGTAATGAGTTTAAAAACACTGAACTGATGAAGGTTTCACAGGAGGTTGCCCAATAGCTGTGTCAAACCTCTATTGATTTTCACTGGAAATTTAGCAGCATTTTGTCATCTTTTCCCTTAAAATTCTCTCTGGTAATAGAATGTGAAAGGAGCAAAGAGCCTACTTTGCTGAATTTCTGAGGTATTTACTTGGGCATCTCACTACTTGCTCTGAAACCTGTAGCACTGCAGAGCATCTTGAGTGTATTCAACCCAGACTTCTTTTACAGATCCCCAGTCTGTAATTGCTGGGCCAAAAGACAAGTTGTGTGTATGCTCCATCTGATGCATACCAAATGTGTGGTCTGTATACCACTGTTTGTCTGTGGGATTGGACGTCCATACTACCTTATAGCTCCATTCACAGGCTGCTCTCAAAGGATACATATGGATCAATGTAATTTTTAAAGATGTACTGAAGTTATGGTTGGGTTTAAGCAAGAATAGAAGGCAGGAAAAAAAGATACAGCCATCCAATTCCTCCATCGCTTTGAGTACACTTTGTTAGTCCTTTCTTCTTCCTTTCTCTCATCACTTTTTCCATCCAGTATACTCATCTTTCTGTTCCTTAGTATGAATAATGATGGACACATTTGTAGTACATACCAAACCTCTGGAAAAGTATGAACTACATACATTTATATTCTTCTAATTAAAGTATTTTAGGCCGTTTTGTTTGCATTTCAGTGCTAGAAGATGACATTAGTCATTATGTACTCCTGTAAATTGTAACAAAACAGGTGTATTAGTAATTGTGCCAGCAGTGTACTTTCCAGCTTTTAATTATGATGGAAAATCAACATTATCCATGATTTATTGTTTTTGCAGCTTCTAACAGACAGATTAGGTCAGGAAGCTTATTTATATACTTACTAAAATAGGTGCAGATTGAGTTTGATGTGCTCACTTTTTGTCAGATTCTTAAAATATATGGTATGATTCCAAAAGCACTTCTTGAAACCTGTATTAAGCCCAGGAATGTGTGAAAATTATAGAGGGCTGCAGGTTTTTTAAGTGTGTGAAAATAAATCTCATGTTTATATTCTATTTTCCTTGACATTTCAGAGATAATTCAGTTTATTCATAAATGAAACACAGATACTTCAGGCTTTAAGAAAGAGGAAGAAGACAGCACAACCAAATCTAATATTTATACTTTCTAGAAAAACATAGGGCTGGAAAAATTGCAAATCATATTGAAAGAAGACACTGTGCTGAGGAGGAGCAATGTGAAAAGATAAAGCCTCCTAAGCAACTCAAAGTGTGTTTTTGTTATATTCAGTAGCTTTCTACTGAAAGAAAATCAAATGCTGGAGTAGGGATTAGTCCTGTCTCATGTAGGAGATCATTTAGGTGGCTATTTATTTGTTTGTCATTTCAGTGCAGTGAATTTAAGTGGATTAATTCCTCTCATACAATACTTTCTCTGTGTGCTCTGTGCAGCACGGAGCTGAACAGTGTGTCTTTATATTTCAGGTGCCAGTCATAACTCTTTAAGACTGTCTAGGATCTGCCTGGTTTGTTATTACTGTCCATGCTCATTCCTGCTTGGAGATCCTTTCATGTTTTAACAAGCTCTAGAATTAGTGTCTCTGGTACCAGCACAAGCTCTGGCATTCATCTGAGTAATCTGAGAGCAAAGAATTCAGGGAGAGAACTTAAACAATTATTATCTTTATCTGACCACTCCTCTGGCCTATAGCATGTGGACAGTCTAGGAAAAAAAGACATGGTCTTTTAGACCATTCAATTTAGGATAGGTCAAACACAAGACAAAGTAGGGCTGCTGTTGGAAGTAACAGTGATAAAATGTCTAAATGGCAGGCTGTTGGAGCAGTTTTGGTGCCTTCATCTGGATGCACATTTCTACTGCTTATTAACTGCATACAGTAAGCACTTTGCTCACTCCATAGTCTGTATGCATGGGGGAGAAAAGATGCAGTGGATACTTCAAAGCTGCTGCAGTACATTCTGGACTGGTCCCCAGCTCAGAATGATTGGTGGTTCAAGACTAAAGAGCTTATTGCATGGATTCACATTTGATGTTTCTCGGACAAAGTCAGTAATGAGGTAGTAGGGTGGCAAAGTGATCATTCACAGTGGGGCTACCATCATTTGTTAGCAATGCTTGTGCCAGACTTAAATATTTATAATGAGACAGCCATACAAAAAAATTCTGTGCTTAACTTCTTCTGGAATTATGTTGATGACTGTAGAACTTGATTATCCTCTATTTCCATGTATCTCCTTAAGAGTCTTGTTTCCAAAATAGTTCTTAGCTGGTCCTTTAGCTTGTGTACCAGAAACACAGTTCTTAATGCAATTAAGGAGATTCAGGAGCACTTCCTTGGAGCTCTTGCTCTTTTCTCATCCACATCTCACAAACTCTCTTCCAACTTAATTGCCTTGAGCCCCTTAATGATCTTACAGAATTTGCCTTCAAACATTTTTCTGCTTTTTGCAACTGAATGCTCATTAACAGCTGGAATAAATTGCCTCCCTCGCTGTTGCCTCTCCAAGTTTTAGTTTGGAGGTGTTGATATAGCAACAAAAACATGAGTTTGAAACAAACTAAAAAACTGAAGGAGGAAGCTCCAGTCTGGTTACATCCTACAGAATTCATTTCTAAGAGCCTCATTTCCTCTGGAGGCCTTCCAGGAGAAGAAGCAGCTGTTTAAGTGCTTCACAGCTCCCATGAAACGAAGTTCATTATGGTTCCATGGATTTGATGATTGAAAGATGCTTAGGAAAGGTGGAAAATGGGCCAACCAACACATTGAAAATATTTTCACCTCACTTTCCATTGTGCTAGAAGAAAATATTCAGGATCTGGTGATAGCAGTTGTGTGGGGGGTTGGGAGAACTACATTTGAAATATACGGTAATGATCTGGGCTTAGGATGTAAAGGAAGTATGTATGTTTTACAGCAGATAAATAGTTATTTGAGTTGCAACACCGTTTAGCAAACCAGGTTGCTTTTTGTGTATTGAACTCTATACAGTAAACAGCAAACTGGAGCCATGGTAATTGCTTCCTAAACAAAGTCAGAGCTGTCACTGTATTCTTAGTGTGGTTTTGATCTCTTTGTTCTCTTTATTATCCTCATTAGATATGCCTCTCAATTTCACATTTAGTTTTCCTGTCCAGATGTCAATTTGTCGTGTTAAAATTTAAAGTGAAATACATAAGATGTCCAAGACATCAGTTGAAAATATAAAAGACCTTTTTTCTCTTTCTAAACAAATGTTTTTCTGAAACATTTTCACAGTAGCCATGTTCTGTGAGTCCTGTTGGTTTTTTTTTCTCCTTATTCTCAAACATAGTCTATATTTGAGGTCAGCCCCTGTCAAATTGGTCTGGCTGTTATGATGATAGAGGTAGCCTGTTGTTTCACTGACAGCAGCGGAAAGATTGATGTCTATAAAAAGGTGCTTATTTGTGTTTGATGTCTAAATTCAAAGAAACTATAGGGGCTTGAATTTGGAAAGGATGCAAATGAGTGGGCTTTGGATTTGAGAAGTCCATACAGTCTTTAATCACCGTAGTTTTGAAATACAGCATAGTTGAGCATGGATTCTTACTTAGAGTAATTCTTTATAGTGCTAGTTTTGCTGCTGTTCATGTCCAGATGTTTTCACAGTAGGTGGAAAGAACACCTCCAGCTACCTGAAAAGCCTGCTGGGGGCTGTTTTAGAAGTAGTAAAACAAGTTTGAAGGGAGTGTGACCAACAGGAGAAGGGGTGGAGTCAGATTAGGCAAGAGATGTACTTATTTTGCTCAAAGCTAATAAGTGAACGTCTTATAATCATATTTTAAATTTCTTCTTCTAGAACCTGGATGCTCTGCATGACCATCTTGCTACTATTTACCCAGGTATGCGAGCCCCTTCCTTCAGATGCACTGATGCGGAGAAGGGGAAAGGACTCATTCTGCATTACTATTCAGAAAGGGAAGGTCTACAGGATATTGTCATTGGAATCATCAAAACAGTAGCTCAGCAGATCCATGGTACAGAAATAGATATGAAGGTAATGCCTGAAAAGTTGTTCACATTTAAATGTCTACGTCATTAGAACAAAGACAAGAAAAGTGATGGCAAACAATCACTGTAATTGTTGCTGTCCTCTATGAAATGGTGGCTTTAAGAACTGACTCAAGAAAAGCCATTGTTGTTTGAGTTGCTTTAAAAACAGGTCAGTCATGTGGTGAGAAGGCCAGCATTAATTTGCAGGCAGACCCATTCAGGAACAGTTCAAAACAATGTACACTGATTATGCCATACTGGAGGGCAGATCCTCCTTCCGGCCTGCATTGGAAGTCCTTCCCAGACAAATACATGTTTGTGATTCAGATAGTACTGCAGGGTGGGATTGTGACCGAATAGGCAGCTACAGCCCCAGAAGTGGAAAAATGTTCCTCAGTCATGCAGTTTACCTGATATGTGTGTGCTGTCACTTGTGAAATGGGAGACTCCTGTTTTCAGTCGATACAGAGTAGCAAACAGGTTTAATTCATTAGGCCTTGCATGAGTAACTGAATAAAAGCAGAGTGTAACACATGGTTAGGTTCAGGTATAGGCTGAAACCAACAATATAAACACTTCTTGGCATTAGAAATGTAACAACTCATATTAAATACTTTACATGAAGTAGAAAAGAATCTAAATGTGTACAGCAAGCTTTCTTTTTTGTTTCAGCTATTGTTAACTATTCTACTTTTCAAGCTGAGTTACATTGTATACGTCAGCTGAAATAATGTTTTGTTTTAGCATGAATCTGGCTAAAGCCTAAAATCAAAACAATGCTTCAGTGTAATGTTCATTCAGTCATTGCTGTAAAGTATTTTTGTTTCATCATTTTCTTGCTTATGCAAGAGATTTATAAGGGCTCCCATGACAATGGTAATTACTACTGCTATCTTGGAGCATTTGCCTTTCAAGTTTCTTGTTATAAGCTCAGGTTTATAGTGAATAGCTTTTGCTATATGGTGATGATGATGTACTTATGTCCTTTGTTTAAATTCTGCTTGGTAGAAATCCATATTTACAGCAGGTGTTAGTAGTCAGGGAAGGATGCAACAGAATTAAAACAATCCTCTTTGTACGTCCCTGTTTATTCAGCTTCTTCTGCTGTGTCCCTTCAGCTGTTATGGAGCTATAAAATAAACTAGATGGAGGAAGTGAACTAGGTTCAAAATAACATTTGTTTTTCTGGGTTATTTTTATCAGTATCTGTTCCCTTATGGTATTTGGTTTTCTTATGTATCACAGGGAGTTCTGCCAGCATAATCACAGGATTGTACAGAGGCAAAAGTGATCAGTGGGGCAGGGGATAAATCCAGGTTGTTCAAAACAGCTACCAGAACAAACTTCTGACAAATTGTGTTTTCAGTCTGAATGTTACTTTCTTGGGAAGATCGTATTGGAAAATACCAATGCTCGTGCTCAGCTTGTGTTCACGAGGACCTTTTCTGCAAATTTCAGCTGGGCAATCCTCAACATATGCAGGTGCTTAAGGTTACTTCTTCCTAGGTGCAGAGTCCATACTTTCATTTTTTGCACATCATTAAGTTTCTGTCAGTCAGTCCAGTCTCTCTGATGGCAGTGTGACCATCTGGCATGTCAGATACTCTTCCCCACTTCATATCATCAGCAGTCTAGTCCCATCATCCAGAATATTAGTGAATAAGTTGATAGGATTGGATCCTGTATTGACCTCTGGGGTACACGGCAGCCCAATCCTATTCTGTTTGCTTGTTTTTCAGATATTCCACAGCCCTGGAATTAATTTGTAGGCATTTCCAGTGTCTTCTGAATGGGGTGCAAAGAGAAACTAAATAATCACATGATCACATGAAGCAAAATAAATATTGAGGAAAAATACATTGTGTTTTTTGTTTCCTAGATTTTTTCTTTGGTTGGAGAAATGGCCAAATAGAAAAAAAAAAGAATGTTTAATTTTACCCTCTTTCTGCAGTTTTACCCAGAACTATTCTCTGTAGACATGCATACATAGAAAGGCATGTTCTTGTGGTATACAGTTGCTCTTTTTCCAGAATGACATCCTTCAGGAAAGGTGCCTTTTAATGTTCAAGGTATGTGTGAGCTGAAGGCAAGGAAGAAAAAAGATCTGATTTTGTCTCTGTTAAACTCTACTAGTACCAAATGGAGGTTATTTTTTTTTTGAACTTGGATTCACAGTTGCAACACAGTAGACCAGGGAAGCCTACCTTGTCAGTAGTCAACCGATTAATTCAAATCCAATTTGCTTTATCTTCCCTGATACCATAATCCATTTTAGCTAAATGGAGTTAAGAATATAATTTTTTTGCAGTAAGTACTGTCCTAAGAATTGTTCCTGACTTTGAGAATGCACTAAAAATATTTATGTTCTGCCTGTCTCAGTATAAGGACTAAAAATCTTCACATTACTGGTTACTGACAATGGTATAAGATCTCTGTTAGCAGCCTTCTGGCTGTACCTTCTCTTGCTTTGCTTGTCAGAGGTTGTTTGTGTATAAAGGTGAAGGTGAAGTCAGAACAGAGATTTTCTCAGGGCTACAAATGATACAGGACAATGAGGAATGTTGGAAAATCCTACAAAGCCAAAAGAATATGTTGGGAAAACTGACTTCTGCAGTTCTGTTATTATGTAAGAGCACATTATCAAAATCTATCTTTTAGACTGGAAGGAAAAATGGTTTACAGTAGCAAATGAAAGGGAGCTAGGGAAAATTCTTGTCAAGGTGGTAATTTCTAACTGTCATTACTAGTGACAATCCAAAAAATAAAGCCAGAATGTGACCTCCTGAGAAGCTGTCCTAAAAACTGGTTGGGTACTTGTCATTGAGAACAAGCAATACTAAGCCATATATTAAAAGGTTACCTTTGTATGAAGATGAGGAAATTGCAGAGCATAATCAGCCTCTAATTCTGATGCAAGGGCACCTGGAAATGTCACCAGCTCAAGACTCAGAGGTTCAGTAAAGTGAGACAATCTGCACCTTGAAGCCAACTGACAGATGTAGACAGCCCTTCAGTTTTCACCTCGGATGTACAAAGCTAACAATGGTGCCACTTCCACACTAAACTGATTTGCCTCACGACCTCCCTGGAACAGATCTAGTGAAATGTATCAAGTGGCATTGCATGGTCAGTTTTGATCACAAGGGATCAAGAATTTTATCCTGTATTCAATGTTAAATGGCAAAAACCTGTCTTTGTATTCAGCTTTACAATCCAAAGGAAAAATATATTGTCCAGTAACATTCTGTCTCTTCCTAATGCTGCAATACAAATCTGTATTGTGGAACTGTTTGTAACTGAGTCATTTCTTGCAGGAGTATCAGTGGAAGTTTTAACAGATAGCATGTGTTCAGTATACATGCTGTAACACACTGATACTACTTTCTTATGTGTCTTGTGTGAAGCTCACCAAACAAACCACAGAGTCATTTTTATTGAAATTACATCTTCTGAAAAGCACAGGTGGATAACCAGTAAGATGTTATATATTCTCTTTGAAAACAGCAGAGAGATTTCCCCTCAGTTTTTAACTGCTGTTACTATGGTGATTGTGCTCTTACATGTGGTGAGCTGATGTCACTTCAGCTAAGACCAGAGATGAAAAGAAATAGCTTGGCTCCTGGCTTTGTCAGTTCTGTCACTGAACTTACATTTGTCAGGCATTTTATAGATGCTTCCTCAGTAATATTTAAAGTGATGCTGAAATTCTGTGGCTTGCAAACTAGGCTGGTGTAACGAGACAATAGGAGAGTTCCATCCTAGTGAAGATTATCAATAGGAGAGTTCCGTCCTAGTTAAGCTTATTTCATAGTTTGTAGGGCAGGTCATTATGCCAAGTAAGTATCTAATCAAATAGGTTGGACTTACAGAAGTGAAAGGAAAAAAATGTATTGTGTTAAGTTATGGCCAGAAGTGCTGATTTTAAACTTCCTGACAAATAAAAGTCCTGGCTATTCAAGGAAACATGACTAGAATTTAATTACTCTGGATGTCACTATAAGTCAAGAACACTCCCAGAGGATGGGGTATGTCTGAGCAGATAGTCTGAGTTATTCTGTGTACTATCTCATTACCTTATTGAGCATGGCTTTCATCTTCTAGGATGGCAAAATACATACTTGTATACTGTCCTGGATTCAGCTGGAACAGAATTGATTTTTTTTCTTCAGAGCGTTTGATACGATGCTATGTTTTGGTTGGTGTTCAGTTGTTACTGAGCACTGCTGTATGAACAGAGGGCATTCCAGGTTTTTGGCTTCTTTTACTGTCCTGCCAGCAGGGGTGTCTGAGAGGGCACAAGGAGCTGAGAGGGACCAGGACAGCTGACCTAAACTGTTCAAAGGTAAATTCTGTATCATAAGACATCATACCAAAATACCCATGAAAAATGGGGGGGAATTGGCCAGGGGAGCTGCTGCTGCTTGGAGACTGGATAAGGATTGGTTAGTGGATGGTGAGCAATTGCTTGTCTGTCACTTGTTTTGTATATATACATATATATGTATATTATTATAATTACTATTATTTGTATCTTCCTTTTCTGCCTTAGTAAATAGTTTTTACCTCAATCTACAAGTTCTACTTTTTTTTTTATCTGATGCTCTTTCACCTATCGCAGTGAGGAGAAGAGGGGGGAGGTGAGTGAAAGTCTCTGTGGTGTTTAATTGCCTGCTGGGTTAAACCACAGCACGTATATATTTATACATTAAATTTTGGAGATTGAATTTTATCTGTATCTTGAATGCCTCAGAGAAGAGGAAGTCTAAGTTGTTTGAGGTTGATGAAATGACAAGATAGAAAGATTAGCTAGTGCATAAATGAGGTGAACAGCGAAGGCATGAAATTGCATATCCATAGGGTGTTATTTAAGGATGAATCAGTAGCTTACTTAGCCTGTAGAGGGATAAAAGTGTAGCTTCCCTTAATAATGGCCTGTGCAAGGAGGGCCAGAACAAAACCTCAATAAGCCTTCTACGTCCATAGCATATCAGTATTACTAATAGTGTTCAGCCGGCACAGTGGCTGTATTGTGAATCTGTCACGTTTCCATGTGGTTGGCCTGTGGTGCGTCAGCTCTGGTACAGCCAGCACGGCTTCACCAAGGGCAGATCGTGCCTGACCAATCTGGTGGCATCAGTGGATGGGGGAAGGGCAATGGATGTCATCTACACAGCCTTCTGCAAAGCCTTTGACATGGTCCCTCAGCACATCCTGCTCTCTAAATTGGAGAGGACTTGAAGGATGAACTGTTCAGTAGATTAAGAACTGGTTGGCTGGACGCAGCCAAAGGGCTGTGATCAATGGCTCTGTGTCAGGGTGGAGGCCGGTCACAAGCGGTGTCCCTCAGGGGTCGGTCTTGGGACCGGTGCTCCTTCAGCATCTTCATCACTGACACAGATGATGGCATCGAGTGCACCCTCAGTAGGCTTG
This sequence comes from Phasianus colchicus, assembly GCF_987193195.1. Taxonomy (NCBI): domain Eukaryota; kingdom Metazoa; phylum Chordata; class Aves; order Galliformes; family Phasianidae; genus Phasianus; species Phasianus colchicus. The sequence goes on from NC_143439.1 coordinate 2,606,440, forward strand.
CAGATGACACCAAGCTGAGTGGTGCAGTCGATACGTTGGAGGGAAGGGAAGCCATCCTGAGGGACCTGGACAGGATGGAGAAGTGGGCCCATGTGAACCTGATGAGATTCATCAAGGCTGTGTGCAAGGTGTTGCACTTGGTCTGAAGCAATCCCAGGCATTTATACAGACTGGGGGAAAATCTCCTTGAGAGCAGCCCTGCAGAGAAGGACTTGGGGGTCCTGGTGGACGAGAAGCTGGACATGAGCCAGCAGTGTGCGCTTGCAGCCCAGAAGGCCAACTGTGTGCTGGGCTGCATGAAAAAAGGGGTGGCCAGCAGGGAGAGGGAGGTGATTGTCCCCCTCTGCTCGGCTCTTGTGAGGCCCCATCTGCAGCACTGCGTCCAGGCCTGGGGCCCCCAGCACAGGAAGGACGTGGAGCTCTTGGAGCGGGTCCAGAGGAGGGCACTGAGATGGTCAGAGGGCTGGAGCAGCTCTCCTGTGAGGAAAGGCTGAGGGAACTGGGTTTGTTTAGCTTGGAGAAGAGAATGCTGCAGGGAGACCTCATTGTGGCCGATGGTCCAGTCCAGTACTTGAAGGGAGCGTATAAATAGGAGGGGCAACGGCTGTTTACAAGGGTGGATAGTGATAGGGGAATGGGGAATGGTCTTAAACTGAGACAGGAGAGGCTTAGGTTAGATATTAGGAGGAAGTTTTTCACTCAGAGGGTGGTAAAGCACTGGAACACATTGCCCAAGGAGGTTGTGGGTGCCCCATCTGTGGCTGGATGTGGTTGGCGAGCCTGCTGGTGGCAGGGGTTTGAAACTAGATGATCATTATGGTCCTTTTCAACTCAAGCCATTCTATGATTCATTCTATCAGCTTCTCTTGATGCCTAGGAGTCTACAGATAAACTTGAAGGTACCTGAAAGACTTGCAGCTTTGTACTGTTATGACACAGTGACAGCAACCTTTATCCATACAGGTTAGGCAAATAGTACATCCTGGGCAGTGGCTGATTTGAATCCCATGAAAGCTGTAGTAACTGCATGTCTTAAAGCATGCAGCAGTCCTAATTTAATGTTGTTTCTTGTTTGCTTGTTTGTTTTTAAACTAACACTGGAGTTTTGTTTATTGATGTATTATTTATTCTAATAAAAAAAAAATAGAAGTAGTAATGGAAAATTCCTTTCTGTGCCGCATGGTAGCAGGAAAAGAACTGTGAGTAAAGGTGTAGCATGATAACAAAGTACTGGTGTGCACTGACTGATATGGTCATTAGGTGATGATATTAATTTCTTGGAAAGGTCATGTACTGTCAATATAAATATTTCCTGAAAAATATTGGATTTTTAAAACTTATATGACTGCATTGCTGGATGGTGAAGCTTTTTTATCCCAATTATGTATTTTTGCTGGCAAGAGCAACTCTGAAGTAAGATCCAAGACTAAAAATCATCTGAAAGCATAAATCAGTTTTAGCAGTAATTCTGCAGAATTTGAAAAAGGTTACTGTGTATAATCTCAGCTATGCCTTGGCCATAATAATAGTAATAATGAAATAAAACCTGTAAGTGTGCTAACGCGTGAGGGAAAATAAGAACTAAGATGCTACCTGCATTTCATCAATCCTCAGTATGGCCGCAGACTCTCTCAATTACAGGGATAACGAAGGGATTTAAATGAAGAGGAGGATGTGGAAGACCCTTAAGTTGTGAATTCAGAAGAAACCTAGGATACCATCTACTATGTTCTGCTTTACTAGATATACCCATGTGATTTATTTTCTTCAAATGACCACTTTATACTCTTCCTGTAGCTTACCCCTTGTTAACTAATAATTTCCCATTTCTCTTTGTTACACACTGCCACGTGGATTACCAACAGAGTTTTTAAGAGAAAGTAAGCATTGTCATCATTAACATTTGAGCTTGTTCTTACACCCAGCTTCAGGTACCTGCATTGGTTGGTAAATGGTAGGCTGATCTTTCTCTAAGTTACACACTCAATAGAAAATTTACTGCATCACATTATATAGAGCACTTAAATTAGGTTCTGACTCTGAATTGCCCTCCAGAAGAGCCTGTCTTTCCTTTAAATCTATATTCAAGTAGGGGATTAAGGAACACTACCCTCTTAAATTAAGCAACATTTAGCAATAAAATATTGTTTTGTTGCTTTATGCTGCTGCATGTGAATAGGAACAACTGAAGTGTCATCACTCCCCAGCACACCAGCTAACATGCTTAGGAGGGGAAGTGTTTAAAAGTCTAAACATCAGTGTTTGTGCATATCTACTTTTTTTTTTTTTTATTTTAACCATTATTGTCTGTCACTAGATAATGTGTAAAAGGCAGACTTAGAATGCATTAGGGATTTTAAGAAGTCCTTTTTCTTTTTTAATTGCTTCAGTAGGTTTAGGATCAGACTTTAGGTAGAAGTAGAATAAGGTGCAACATGTTCCAAAAAGTTGCTGTTTAACAGTACTGTATAAATAGAATTGTTCTGTTCCAGTCATTAAACCTAATTAGACTTGAGAAGAGGTGAGTTTGGCCTCTCAAGGTAAATTGTGCTATTCTATTAATTATTAGCTTTAATTATACTACAACGTACAACTCCCTGGAAACAAAATAATCCTTTTTAGTTTTGTCTTTTTGACTAACTTTAAGCAAATTTACTGAAGCGAAATGCTGTATTCAAGACATTTATTTATGATTTTGCTGATGTAAATTTTGCTGGAATTTAATACAGAATGTAACTCGGAGAAGACTGTAATTGCTTCTAGTTTGGTTTTTTTTTTTTTGAGCATGATCTTGTAGTCAGCACTGCTTGCTTGGGCAAGGGCTGTGTATCCAGACCTCTGCTCCCTTTGCCGCTCTTCTGGCTGGCTATGACATGCCCACCTCTGCTCAAGCACTGTTTGCTGTTATGTTGCAGGCCTTGCAAACAGCTTTCATTAAAATAAGGATTCAAGTGCCTTGTGAAATTCAAGACTCGCAAAAGGTCCATTCAAGGAGAGGAAGAATCTTATTGTGTGACATATACCAATGAAGGCAAGCTTAACATGAGCCTGAATCCCTGATTTCAGGATGTGCATTTCACTCAGGCAACATAGATTTCAGTGATATATTGTTCATGCAAAGAGCAACTGCAGCTCAGCTAAGGAATAATTCTTCCCCTGGAATTATAAAGAATTTCTAAAACAGACATACTTATTAGAATACAGAATTTTTCAAGGTACAAATGCTGTTCTAAGATTTCTTTCTGGTCTAAATGTATCTTTTTCTTCATAGTAGCATTCTGGTTAATATTGCAAAGTTTTTAGTCTTTCATCTTTTCCTTTTTTTTTTTTCTTTTTTTTTTTTCCTAGGTTATTCAACAGCGGAATGAGGAATGTGACCACATTCAGTTTTTAATTGAAGAGAAAGAATCTAAAGAAGAGGACTACTATGAGGACCTCGACAGATTTGAAGAAAATGGTACCCAAGAGTCTCGCATCAGTCCATATACTTTCTGCAAGGCTTTTCCTTTCCATATAATATTTGACAGAGATCTGGTGGTCACACAGTGTGGCAATGCAATATACAGAGTCCTTCCACAGGTTAGATGATTCTTTTACATTAATAGTCATGGAGAGTTCTTATACTAGATCATGCAGGTGGTTTTTTGTTGTTGTTGTTGTTTTTTCCCCAAAGATTAATAAAACAGGTTTAGGATTTTCTGTCTAAAGAACATCCCCATGTATAATAACTACTGTATTGTGCTCCTGTTGTTTGAAAAAGGACTTTGAAAAGTAGCCCTTAACCTACAGTAGCTCTGTTCCTTAAAGATCATGTCTGTAATGTGCAGTAACAGACCAAGGAATACGCTTGAACGGAGAATAATTTTCCTGCCTTTTTTTGCATGTGTGATTTCCTTCTGGATTTTGCAGAAAAATCTGAAAGAAGAGCTTTGTAAATTCTTCTCAAGGTCATTCACTGAACAGCTGTAACTGTTTAGCCTACTGAGGATGGCTATCAGGATCGTTACAACCAGACAATGCTCTTGAGAAAATGGCTTATCATTGAAAAGAATGTTTGAGGAATGGTAGTTATGAGGAAAGCTTTTTTTTGTCTGAGAAGCTTTCTTACTTTTTTTTTTTTATAGTGGGAATAGTTTGACAGATAATTAATATGAAACAACCTAACACAATTTTACAAAGTCATCTTGCAGGCTAGAATTGCATTTTGAAGCCAACGATACTTTTGTTGTAAAATCCTTAATTTGAAAACCTTAATTTGTTTGTGTCCTAATGGAGAAATGCATCACGTGTATATTCTCTTCCATTCAGTACTGTAATTTAAGCAAATTGAATATAATTATTCCATGTATTCTTTTATTGTAATGTAATTCAATTGTTTCTTTTTGTGTTTTTTCTTTACCTTTCAGCTGCAACCAGGAAATTGCAGTCTTTTGTCAGTGTTCTCCTTGGTCCGGCCTCATATTGATATTAGTTTCCATGGGATCCTCTCACATATCAATACAGTCTTCGTACTGAGGACCAAGGTAACTAGAAAATATTCACTTGGCATTTCTATAAGTAAGTAGGCTTTGGAGAGAAAAGAAGTATGGAAAAAGCAGAAGTCTTCAGAGAACATAGTAGTAAGCTTGGATCCTTATGAGTCTTGAGCCAAGAAAAAAATCACAGATCTGAATTCAATGTGTTAAATTGACTTAACTGCTGAACAGGAGTGGTGAAGTACTTATACTTCTCATCTGAGGCTTTCCTGGCAAGAAGCCAAACTCATACATAACAATTTACTGAAGGAAAGGAAGGGCTGTTGCATTTAGTTTTACTTAATTATGACAAAGGAGGCAAATATGAAATGTGTTATTACCATTTGGGCCGATACATTCATACGCAATTCTATGTCCTTTTCTCTAGAGAGAACAGGAGTGGGGAGGCAGGCAATATGAAACAATGAATGCAGAATGTAGAGTTGCACCTACTATGCTAAAGAACTTCCTGAGAGAAGCCAGCAAAACTTGTTAGTCATTCTGTGAAATTCATAGAATAGACAATCTTTTTGTCAAACTATTGTGAAGAGAAGCTATGAACTTGAAATTAAGGAAAAGACGCCATGATTTGTATCTCTGAAGCAGAATATCAGTGTTGAAGTGAGGACAGTGTTTTGTTTTCAAGTGATAATTGGGTTTTAAGATAAGGTGTAACTATTTCAGACATCATGATGACCTTCATAGTGAAGGCATTTACACAGATGTGAAGTAACACATATACCAATGCAATAATAATTGTGATTATTTTTTTTTTCACCAGGAGGGGCTGTTGGATGTAGAGAAGCTGGAGTGTGAAGATGAGTTGACTGGCACAGAAATCAGTTGCTTACGCCTGAAAGGGCAAATGATCTACTTGCCTGAAGCAGACAGCATTCTCTTTCTTTGTTCACCAAGGTACTTTAAACAATAAGAGTTGTATAATACTGCTTTTCATTTTACAGTTACTGATTTTATGAATATCTATGAGAGTAATGTTACCGAGATTAATTGGCTTGGGTATGGATTTAATAGATTTTGTTGTGTTTATATGAAAAGAGGGAGGAGCACTTGAACATTGGAACTTGGTTGTTTATGAAATAATTCAGTATAAGCACTGGGATGCTCTGGCTTAGTTTGGATGAGTGAGAATTCCTCTATTCAGCGACGTTTGGCAAGTCTTAATGTTTGTTTCTTATTCTGAGAATGCTGAGAAATGTCACTGATTTGGTTTCCTATGAGGATTCATATATTTTTTTCAGTAATTTTAGTGTAATAGAGCAGTGCTGTTTATGAAGAGTGTGTTTGGAATTAGGGTTTGAACGGAGGGCTTTAGCTAAATGCTCATTGAGCTAATATACCAGACTTGCACGTTAACCTTGTGTATAAAAGTGATACAGAGAGTGGATGAAGACAGAAAGATGCTACCTTAACATAATCTCACTTTTATTTGTGCACTGAAGAACGTGCGTTTCGTATGTTCATGGAACTCACGAGAATTCTATATTTAAATGCAAAATCAAGAGCTGTTTTAACACAAGTGAACTCCAAGGATTTTGTGGAAGGAATACTTTATACAGCTCATCAGATTTTTAGAACTACATTTTTTTTCTCGTATTTCACATTCTCTGCTGTTCATCTGAGATTTAAGTGTTTCTTTGTCAAGCTTAATTATACCCCTATCTATCTACTCATGGCTGTCTATTTCTTCGCATTGTAGTGTTATGAACTTGGATGATTTAACCAGAAGAGGGTTATATCTGAGTGATATTCCATTGCATGATGCTACCCGTGATCTGGTTCTTTTGGGAGAGCAGTTCAGAGAGGAATATAAACTGACTCAAGAGCTTGAGATCCTCACTGACAGACTGCAGCACACACTACGTGCACTCGAAGATGAAAAGAAAAAGACAGACACGTAAGAAACAAATCCTGATTTTTGAGCTGAAACAGTCACAGCAATATATTATTTATAGGTACCTTTTCATAAAATAAAAAAATCTTGGAAGAACATAAAAAATATTCAAGGCCAGTAATTTTGAAGTCAAGAAAGAACATTTCACTTCAGTTCCTTAAAGGGTTTTGTTCTTAATTTAGATAGTCATATGTCATCTGCAGTGTAGGCTGCCACCTACATGAAAATAGCTGTTTTGATGGCTCCTTCCTTTATAAGTAGGAAGAGGAGAAGTGAACCAACAATCCTTTTTACTTTGCTAATTAACCTAAAACAGTTTTGCAAACTTTCTTACCTGCCACCTAGTTGATAGATATGGCAGAAACGCTCAAGCAGTAAGCAAAAATGATCCAAGACTCTATTAACAGATCTTGTCAGAAGAATTAATAATGTGTGTGTTACGTAAAGACCTTGCTCAACATTCTTTCTATTTTGCCTTTCTTGCTGACCAATTTAGATTACTGTACTCTGTTCTACCACCGTCGGTGGCAAATGAGCTGAGACACAAGCGTCCTGTTCCAGCTAAGCGATACGACAATGTCACCATTCTCTTTAGTGGCATTGTTGGATTCAATGCTTTCTGTAGTAAGCATGCCTCTGGAGAGGGAGCTATGAAGATTGTTAATCTTCTAAATGATCTTTACACGAGATTTGATATTCTAACTGATTCACGAAGGAATCCATTTGTTTACAAGGTAAGCAGTAGATTTTCGAGTAACTTAATCTGTGATTTTTCAATAAGTTACTCTCATGTTGCTCTTTTCCATCCTTTGGAATGTAGGCGTTTACCAGTCTTTGAACTGCATTGCCTGATACTACGTAGCTAAAGAGGAATATGTTGTTTAGCTCTCTGTGAAAGAACACAGTCTGTAGTTTTTTGCAGTCTTTGTGCATAGTCACCTGTTAGTTGGATACATTGATTTGCTTCCACGTTCAGAAGATGTAAAAATTTATGTAAGCAATTTGCTGTAAGTCATATACCTGGGCCTCCTAGCTGTAAGCTATAATTTGTGATTCAGTTATTCAGTTTTATTCCTTCAATAGTACTGAGGTTTAGTTGCAGATATGGCTGGTAGGAGTTAGATAAGTAGATAGATGTGTAGCCCGTATATACAAGGGCTGCTCCAAAAGGAATGCCTTCTGTTTATTATGTTGGCCCGTGACATCAGAGATGGATGTTGATGGTATGGCAGTAGATGTTGAACCTTTCTGCCAATTACTTGTTAGTGCCATGTAACAGAGGGCAGCAGAGGGGCAGTCTGCAAAATGATGTCTGAGATGGAAATGCGTTTGAAGCAAAGATGTGGCATTGAATTCCTCCATGTGGAAAAAATGGCACCCGTTGACATTCATTAACACTTGCTGAACGTTGATGGAGACCAAACAGTAGATGTGAGCACAGTGGGTTGGTGGGTGGTGCAGTGGTGACAACAACAAAGGGTCACCTCTGCTGGGGAAGATTTTTATGATTGTGGCATGCAGGCTCTTGTTCATTGCTGGAGAAAAGGCATAGCTCATGGTGGTGCCTGTGTTGAAAAATAGAGTTTTGTAGCTGAGAATTTGCTCTTATCAAATAGTGTTATTGTGCTCTTTGTATCTGTTATAGTTTCCATGGAAATAAATACAAGGCATTACGTTTTGAGTACGTACACGTATATGCTTGTGTCTTTATGTGTATAAAAGCCATTGCTATTTTTTTACTCTAAATTAAACTTATGTCCTGTACCAGACAAATCAAGGGTGAGTGAGAATAAACATGGCCATACAAATTCCAGAATACTCCAAAAAAGAGGCTGAAGTTCACATAATCACTGTCTTTGTTATGTCGTTGAAATATAACAAATTCTTATCAATTACAAGCAGATATTTTTGGAATTAAGATTTTTTGAATGTAAGTGTAGGGAAAACATTTGAAAGGACAGTCTTTGAAGGGAGTGCTATGTCCTTTTATTGTCCATGATAATAAATGGAACAATATGTACCTTGCTAGGTGGAAACAGTTGGGGACAAATATATGACTGTGAGTGGTCTACCAGAGCCTTGCATTCATCATGCACGATCTATCTGCCACCTAGCATTGGATATGATGGAAATAGCAGGCCAAGTTCAAGTTGATGGGGAGCCTGTACAGGTTAGTAAATGTGTGGGCGTGAATGAAGAGCCCATTCTTTTATATGATTATGCTTTGAAATATGATAATACTAAAATCTCTTTCCATGTAAATGTATTATTTTGAGATAGATCTCTATAAATAATATGGAGAGTCACATGTAGATGTGGTATTGGCAGTTCCCCAGACCCTCAAATGCAGTTGCTGTGCTTAACTATTTAAATAATTAGATCCTCATCATGTATGTTTGTTTTCTGATCTTTTCAACCTATTCAACAAATTTGCATTTTGCATCAAGTACAATTAGTTGAGTCTTTTTCATCTCAATGAATACAACAGTAGTATTCCCTCATTGACATTTTCAGTCATGCTTGTGATCCTACCAGCATGGGAAAATATTGCATTAAATAGAAAAATCCATTTCCATAGGTAGTTATGGCAGTGATTCCAACAACAGTGTATGTTAATGGAAGTTCTGTTGTTATGGACTTTTTAAATATGCTGTTGCATTAATACAGAGTTGGTGAGACTGCATTGACTTGTCTTTATCAAAAAGCTCTGAGGACAAAATAACTAGTTGTGATACGTATTGTTATTTAGCTGAAATCTATTGCTCTAAGACCTAACTTAGGTCTGTCTATTTCACCTTGTCAGCGAGCAAGGAAGTGAGGAGGTTTCATATAGGGTCTTTCTTCTGAGAAGTAGTCTTTTCTTGGTCTAAACCATCAATTTCTGCAGCTGCTGAGCATTCATCAAACTCAGACCTACAGGGTATTTCTCTCTCTCCACTTTTACTTTACAGCATATAATAGCAGCATGGCGTGGTGCATGTTGGAAAAATACAAGGTTTGTTCTTTCATGTGGGAGGTAGAGTCACGGCAATACAAAGGAAAAAAACCAACAAAAAAAACCATGAAGAAGCCAGAGAAATGCAATGGAAATAAAACTAGTAGGCAGAAACTGCATAATACCTGTGTTTAGTTGGAAGCATGAGATAAGCTACATTTATTTTGAATATTGAAGCCTTATTTTTTCTCTCTAAAGATAACAATAGGAATCCATACTGGTGAGGTAGTCACAGGTGTCATAGGCCAAAGGATGCCACGTTACTGCCTGTTTGGAAATACTGTCAATTTAACAAGCAGGACAGAAACTACTGGAGAAAAGGGAAAGATCAATGTCTCTGAGTATACGTACAGGTAAGCGATTCACTATTGTTAGTGGTGTTGACACTTAAAAAGAAATCACTTTTTCAGTGTAAAATTGATGTGCCTCTGGAATTGATAGCGATGGGGCATTGTTAACACACTTTTTAAGTGCATGAGTTCTGATGGAACTGTATGGCAGACTGTATTATGATGCATGATTGTTGGTATGCAAATATAATAACAATCTAGAGATAGACTCGATGCTTCTATTAATTTGCTCAAATTTGTGTATGCTTAATATTTTAAATTGTGTATTGTTTGCATGCATACAATTACATGTTTTCTCTTTCCATTCTCAGGTGTCTTATGACACCAGAAAATTCAGATCCTCAGTTCCACCTGGAATACAGGGGTCCAGTTTCTATGAAGGGTAAAAAAGAACCAATGCAGGTTTGGTTTTTGTCCCGAAAGAGTACAGAGACAGAGGTATGACTAACCAAAGTGTATTTTTCTTTTAAACGAGTTATAAATATGACAAATTTAATCTAAGCCACTGAGATCCATTTGCATTTGCAAACTAAATGTTCCCTGGAAGAAATGAACAGTTTTGTACAACACTTTTATTAACGCATTTACTATTCTTGACAGCACATTGAAGTCCTTGATTATTTGTCTGTGAAGTTTGTGCAGACCCTGAGGGAATACTTTCATATTTCAAGAGGTCCTTGAGGGAATGCTGGTGTTTAAATATAAATATCTCTTTATGTACAGATTTCTCCACTGTGCTAGACTTTGCAATACAATGCCCATCATATAATGTTTAACCGATGTCTGGTTATCAGCACTTTGAAATTTACCAATTCTGTGAGTGAATAAATGTGCCTTCAGATATTTAGGCAGCAGTCCAACAACTACACACAGGCAGGTTCGAACCTGGTGTGTGGGGTGTTCTGTTAACCTCAGATGGATCTTCTTGCTCACAAATTGTTGTGTGATAAAGGTCTTACTTCAGAAATATACAGAATAAAAATATGTCTTCTGATTGACATATGAAACTAAATCTTCTTGTGAGAATGAGAATAGGGCGAGGCTCTTTAAGCACTAAGTTGTCTTTGAGCTTCTGTGATCATTTCAGAAGTTTGCACATGTAGTAACCAAAATCTTATTAAAAAACAATGAGATTTAGACTCAGAAATAGACTACGAAGTTTTACATTTAATCACATTGCTTTGTGCCAGCCTAGCAGGTGTACATTCCACCTATTGCAAACAGGGAGAAAAAAATATCTGAAAGTAATATGCACAGCCTGAATTCTATCCAAAAGTAATACAAAACATTTTAAGCTAACGTATTTAATCTAAGAAATACTGACTAGAATAATGTAAGTCATCAGTTCCTTCACTGAACATACAGGCCACAGGGACTTAATTGCACTTCTGAATCCTTGTGTGCCTCTGAAAATGAAGTTTAGACTGTTAAACCGTTATGGCCCTTTAGAAAAGATTTAATACAACTGGTAGCCAGGTGTATGAATATTGACTGTTTAATGGTTACCCTCAATATTAACTCTCACTATTAAACTTCAGGGAACAGCCTGTATTTTAACTCCGCTGAAGTCTGTATTTTAGTATATATTAGTTGTGCTAACATTCTGGGTGCCACTTTTGATCCTACTGTTATGATTTTGTTTTATATCAAGGTTAAATGTAACTTCATATGGCTGCTGTTCTTTCAAATCCATACTTTTATATGAAATATGCATAACTAAGCACCTTAGACTTATTCTTTCTGCATTATAAATTAAGTCCTATCATTTGTATTGGGAATATTATAATGTTAAATGTCAAGCTTCAGAAAAGTATTGAGTCAGGTGCATATTTTCCTTAGTTCAGCTTCACATGTGTTTAGAGTTCTAGAAGTTGACAATTTTAAATATTGCAACTTCTTTTTAGAGAGCTTGTAAAACAGCTGGTTTTGTTAATTATGACAACAGCCCTGACAGGTACTTGCTGTTACTATTGTCTAATAATTCAGCTTTGTAGAGAGGAACATAGGATAGAAAAATATTGTCAGTCTGGTTTTTGGGAGCACATAATATCACAGTTTAAGCACACTTGAAAAGTCTCTCTTAATTTGTGTTAGGCTTTTTTTTGTATATTAAATTCAGACATACATATATTTCTCATACACACAAGGACTTCTCCCATCGCAGGTGTCTCTTTTTTGTTGTACTAAGTTTTGGAGAATAGGAAACTAGAAGGATAAGTTCATGAAGTGTATGACACTGATAATCATTTTTTTCAGAGGTGATTTTGAAAAGTGGAAGAAGATAATCTTATAACGGTCTTTTCATTCTTTTCCACTCCCTGCACCATTTCATCTGTTCACAAACAAAAAGATGCACTAAGGTTTCCTCCTTTAAGATGCTCTGAACCGTTGTTATTTCTGACACATTATAGGCTGCATATAGTAGTGGTAATCCAAAAGCAGAAATCAAATAAACACCTTTTTATGTTTGATTACCTTATTGTAATTACTTTGCTAAGGTACAGTTTTGGTTTTCTTTTCAGATACTTATTCTATCTTTCAAACACACGTGTGTTCTTATGAGTAGTATCATTTGCAGGGTGATTAATTTCAGTGGGTGCCATTCATAATAATTAATATGGCATGTTCACATCTCTTAAGAATCCATGTGGTAAATAAATGTCTTGAGTGGTCACTCCCTGAAAATATTTCTTAAATCTGTTTGAAGATATTTTCTCTGCTTGTTCTTTTATTGTGAAGTTTTCTATCTCCAGTATGTTTAAATCTAGAACTGATTCGTATTAGTGGTACACTCCCTTTTTCTGTTACACCTATGAAAATGGCAATCTCATCATTTGCATATCTGTTAGCATAACAGATAATGAAGCCCAGTGATCAGTATATGATAGGGGAAGTGGAAAAAGTGCTTACAGCTGACACAGCGATATAAAACCAGTGCTTAAAATATGCTGTCTTCACTGGGCATGTAGAATGTCATCAGGTTGGAGCAACTCAGCATACTTCAGACTTTGTTCCTAAGTTGGCATCTCTATTTTTCCCTCTTAAGAACTCTATTCCATAATACCATTCCAGCAATATTCAGAGCTGCATCAGAAATATACATAGAACCAAAGCAACCGTGACTTGTCTGCTTGCTTGCATGAACAGAGGTTCACCTGCAACTTCTCTCAGGAGGAACACATTTGTTGTAAATCCTAAAGCATGCAGAGAACCTCAGATGCCTGACTGTGGTTTCCATCTGTCCCCACTTCCAAATATGTTTCTCTTCTCCCATGTCCCCAAATTACTTATGGGAGCAAGTCAAAATATCTCCAGTAGTCCCATCAGGGAATGTAGGAGTTGTTACATTCCTACGTACAACACATACAAAAGAAATGTGTGTGTTACCTATGCTCTGTTCTGTTATTTACTAATACTGGTTGCAAGTTGTCAAACATATTTTGTCACTGCACTGATCCACTATGTTGCTGCTTCAAAGAAAATCCCTTACTTTTCAAATTCTACTTGCATGCATTCAAGGAAACAAAGCAAGATGCTTTCTGAGCTGAGGGAAGAGGAGAAGGATCCTGAACAGGGTGCAATACTGTCTCCAAATAGGGAGCCAGGCAGTAAGGATGAATTATGAATGTTACTTTACTTCGTATCTCCTATTGTTATGTGCAGTACCATTGTCTTCTGCTCTTGTCCTGAAATCGTACTCACCATTTTCTTCCAGGCATGCTTGCTACTTTTTCCTTAGTGTTTGGTACTCCCTCTGCTATGAGCATGTATTTCAGGCTCTTTTTTTTTTTTTTTTTTTAATATGCATTTTTGCATGTCAGTCCTGTGGCCCTTCCTATCACCAGTTATTACTGAATGAAATTGTATAATATGCATGCCACATCTAACCACTCAATCTGATGCTTCACATCTTCATCTTCATCTCTGCGGTACAGTGGTTGCATAAATCAGTGACTTTTCTGGGAAGACAGGAGGCATTTCAATTTTTTGGCAGAACAAAGAACCTAAAGAACTATTTGTAAAAAGTGGTACATAAAGCATCATTATGGAAACTACTGCATAAAACTTGTCTATCAGATTTACTTCTGCTACGACCATGCTTCCTGTTCGTATTGCAAATAGCACTTGATGCGCTGTTGATTCCTGTTTAGAAAAATGGTACCTTTTGATGTCATCCAGCATTTTGGCTTTGTAGACACTATGTAAACATTTTCTGTATTGAAATGGGGCAGTTGTTTGTCCAACGCTGCCATCCGAAGCTTGTGCCAATGTACTTTTACTGAAATGCTTTTCGTTTTCAATATATTTTTCATTGATTTATATTAACTAAATGAAGTTGTCATGTTAATAATAGATTGCTGGACTGTTGTAGGCCATCACTAGTGCTCTAATTCTTTTCTGATAGAGCCTTCAAAATTGACAGGCGTACTGCCAGGACAGGGTTGTCGTGGTTGCCTTTTGTTTTGGTCTTTGAATTTCAGAAATGATTTTATTTTATACCTTGGGAGAACCTGATTGTATTCTTGGCATCGTGGCATAATTAAGAGATTGTAAGCAGACATAGTAAAATTAGATGAGATTGCAGATGCTTCACATTTTTAACATACAGTGCATTTTTGTGTGTATAATATCCATTCTTATGTCTGGCATTTTCTGAATATTTGCATTATGAATTAGAATAGTGCAATTACTTTGTGTATAAGAGTTGTCTGTACCCAGTATACTTTATCAGCACAGAATATATATGTATAAATGTTTCATGTTAATGTGAGAAATTGCAATAAATTATTTTTTCCACTGATTTTTAGAAATTCTGGGGTTTTATTTTCAATGAAAGTTGCATTTTAGTGTTGCATTTGATATGAAAGAAGCACATTCCCCATTCTGCAATTCTAGGTTCGCATTTAAATAATTGCTTGAGTCCTTATTTCAGTATGTGCGTATGTTCAAGAGTCTCCTGTATTCAGGTTCCTGGATCACATCCTCAGTTTAAAGTAGTGTTCAAAATGTGTGTAGTAATACTCCAAAAACAGAAATACTTAACAATCAAAAATAATTGGCCGTCCACTCTGAGCAGGATGTGCATTGCCAAGCAGAGCTTTAAGAATGGGAAACAAAGAGGGAGAGCTGCATACAGTCTTTTGCATCACTCACTGCATCAGAAGTTCTTCCTAGCACTCTGTGAAAGATTGCCCTGCTGTCTATGCAGCAGCTCTTTGTCCTTCATGTTGATCAAGCCTGCCAAAACTTTAATGGTGATCCCTGGACATGAGATTTGTGACATCTATATCTATGGTTGTATAGAAATAATACAGAATTATATAGAAGTATGGTTGTATGGCATAGAAATAATTGATGCAGAAGACTGTGAAGTAACTGAGATGTTTGTACTACACTTCAGGATGACTTAAGATGACATGCCAGAAACTCAAATAGTGCTCTGAGTTTATCATTTCTTAATAATTTCAAAGTGTTAAAGCTCCTGTTAAGCTACTCTGTAGCATAACCAGTTTCTTAAAGCACTAGAAACTCATATGTTAAGTTCTTCTAAGTGCTTTTTATCTCTAGGAAATCAGGTTAATTTAAGCATTTGACCATTTTTGTTATTAAAATTAATCTTCAGGTAAATGCTGAGCTCAACAGCTAAAAATAAAATTTGATCAGATATTTCTCTGTACTTAGTTCTTTCACATATGCTTTCTTGTCTCTGATTTAAATACAGTGATCTACTTTCACAGTACAAGTTCTGTGGTTGAAACATGAGGCAAAATATTTACCTAAGTCTGTTTCAAAGAAATTTGTAAATCAAGTAATCTTCTGGATCAAATACTTTCCTCTGAATTCAGATTCACAGAAGAATTTACATTTCCATGGTATTACTAACAAAGTTTAGCCTTGCAGAGGACTCCTCTAATCCTTAGAGTTAGTGCTGTAATTGACTTGAGTAGTCTGACTGCTGTTAGTGTTTCTTGGATAATATATATATATACTCTTTATCTGTTACAGGGCTTGAAAAACAGCAGGACTCTTACTAGGTTCAATAAACACTTAGCAAGTTTAATAAGCACATAGTCATAGTCATTCTTTAGAAGTTACATTATAAATGCTCACAACCCAGTGAGGTGGTTTAATAATATGGCCTTTGTTTATAGACCTTTCCCATGCAGAATTCCATGAAATCTTGGCTTTTTAAAATTAAAAGTGGCTAGGCTGATATGTCTAATAAAAACTTGCCCAGAGGAGTTTTAATTCATCCTTCCCTATCTGCTGCTGTAGGGCTGCTATTTTTTCAGTTTTGTGGAGGAAATTTCCATTTTTGTTGTTCACAAAGGCATTGTTAGCACCCAAATATCCATCTGGCTCTTTACATATCTATATTTCTATGGCCTTTATCTATATATCACTGCACACACAAATAAAGGACATCCCTCAGCCATGAAGACAAAGTGTAAAAAAAATAGGTTGAGATTTTCGTGACCTGGTTGTGGTGTTTAATGTAGGCTGGAGTGCAAAGTTTATCTGGCTAATTACAAGCTCAGGTTTGAAAGACGATCATATACAGAAGAAGGAAATAGGAAACAATATGGTAACACTTGATATGAATAAGGGATGGGTGGACCTGAAGACCTCAGAGCATTTTCTATGAATAAAACTCCTGTAAAATCTAAAGCAAACAAATGTGAGTATGCTGCAGCCTAGCTATGCACTGCAATGTACACCTGGAACATTGATAGCCATTTCAATAACACTTATCTCCATGGAACAAGAGCAGGGTCTGGGGCACCCACATGCTGATGGTTTCAGTTCACTATGGTAATAGTGTATTCTATAGTATATGTATGATTGCCACAAAGTGTAACATGGTTATGGAAGGGAAAGAAAGGGAATGGGAAGGAAAAGGGGAAAAATGCTTATGGGGTGTAGTAGGTGACTTCTGTCACTGTGTTGGCTTATCCTCTCCAAGCAAAGGAAACTGAAAAAAGAAAGAAAAAAAGGTTTGATTCACCAATTTAAAACTGCACATAAAAGGCACTTTTTTCTCTATTATTATTCAGACCTCTGACCAGCTTTGGATGTCAATTGTGGAAAACCTGCAACAACATGTGCTGTCTCCACCAAATCACTCTTTTTATTATTAGAAGGAAAAGGCTAATGTTTGTTTTCATCATAATGGTCATTGGGTCCTTCTGCCAATGTGACATATTTTGGAGATAAAGATGACCAGAAATGTAGTAACATTTTTTAAATTATTATTTTGGAATAAAGAAACTTACCCTCTGTTAGAGAGATTTTGTACTGCAGACTCTTCCATGGATACCATATCCTGCAGTCAGATTGACATTCCCTGTCTTAATAGCTTCTTTTCAGAAGTGGTTGTGGAGATTTCAATGCATGTAAAACACCAAATGCAAGTTCTAGGTTACAGTATAATTGTACTCTCCAGGGAAATGATTTTGTGTGCCAGCACACATTTATTTTACCTGTTCATATTCTGGACATCTGGCATTAAACCTGTGCATTTTTTTTATATATTGCAGATTGTCAGGGTGATTCTAGCCTTCCAAAACTGATTTTACACTCTGATAAATGTGGCATACTGTCTAGAGCTCAAGCAACAGACTTGTGATAAAATGACAGAATTCAGCTGATTGGAGAGAAAAGACTGAAGGTATTAAATAGTTTCTCACAGTTGTTAATCATGTTCCCAAACTGGAGAACAATTAACTGAACAGTTCCTAAGCTTAGTTAAAAAAACAATAACAAAACAAAAAGGCCACCACTAGCAAAAAGCCTCAAAATCTACATGGTCGTAGTTTCCAGAAGAGAAATAAAGCTGCCTGAGTTCAGTGTAACTTCAGCTCTTTCATCAACACAAAAGCACAATGTTGTAACACACTGCATGAAAAATCAAACCAGCTTCATAAATCTCAGTGAAATACCCAATGTACTAAGTGTGAAGAAACACACATCCATTTCTACCAAGTCCTAAACACTGGGTATAATATTCTTGGAAAGAAAAGAAAGGTTATGTCCTGTCTGGTTTTTTCCAGGTATTTTGTGCAAGTCAATGTAATGGCAATTTTCATATGAAAAGTACAGGGAAAAAAAAAATCATTCTCAACAAAAGGACTGTATGAAGAGGTTGAAACGTAAGTATCCCTTTTTATTTTTCTTGAGAGGGTATGGCGAATCATTCAGAGATGTGGCAGCCTGTACATGAAACCAAAGCCTTGCTTTCCGTCACATATAGGAGTAATTGTGGGCGTTTATGAAATGATTTAGAGGGTGAGACGACTTAACCACAGAGGACATGCTGCTTTTCACAAAGACTTCCTTTCCTGCATCATCCTCAGTGTATATACATCCCTATACATACAGCTTGTCTGAACTTCTGTGGAGGCTACATTGCTCCTTTCCTTGCTGCCTCAGCCTGTATCAGGGAGAAGGACGACATTCATTAGGTCTATAATACAAGTACTACTGTAATACAAGTAATACTGTAATAATCCCAATAAAGTGGGCTCTTGAATTGCTCCTGCATTCCCTCTTTTCTGGTTAACGTAAAATGTGGAAGCATCCTTAGAAGCACAATTAGGTTATGGGAAAGGGTAAGGGTATGGCTAAGAACAGGAGGGGAACACTTGAACTCCAACTGGAATTCAAAAAAAAGGCTCTCAGATCACAAACATTGTTTTGTCATCTACAGCTCGTACCAAATGTAGGTTTGTTGTTCATCTAGAGATGTCAGTATCTTCTTAAGCTGCAATTAACTCCAAGACACCAAGAAAAAGTCAGCATTTGTTTATGAAAGGCTGTTCAATAGGCTTTTCACTTAGTGCTATTATTGAACATTGTTGACCTTCCCACTGTAGTTACCTGTGGGTGAATGTTGCCCTGTATTTTCAGTTGGAAAACAGCACTACAACTGTAGGCAATCTCCACTGTCTTGCATTCCCAGATGTGTCACATTCAAACTGCAGTACTTCCTTATCTAAAAACAATTTTCCTGGCACTGAAGTGCCGCAGCACTAAGAAACATTGCTTTCTGATAGAATGCCATACCCTGTGAAAAGGAGCCAAACCGAACCCAACATTTTTAAAAGTCTCTGATCTGTTTTCTCACGACGCTTTCTTCCTTTCTGACCTCACCAGGCTAAAATCTCTTCAATAAATTGTTCAGAAAGAAGCAGCAAAACAAAGAGCTACTGCCAAGCTGAGACCAGGCCCATTCGCCTCATCCCCGTCCTTTTGTTCCTGCCTAATGGCAGAGCCTGGTCTCTGTCGGATGACCTCATGGTTTCTAATTAACTGCAGAAAAAAAAAGCTGCCAGAAAATCTATATAGAACATTTTCACCCTCTTGAAGAAAACAGAAAGCGTGCCATTCTAGGCTTGTGTCTGCTCCTGAGGGCCCTGCTCAGCTCAGAGGACAAAGCCACAGCTCCCGCTCTGTGCACGATGCCCTTCTAGCCCTTTTTTTTTTATTACAAAGACTGTTCCACCTCCCCTGACACAGCTCCATGCCGTTCCCTCAGCCCCTGTCACTGTTCCCAGAGAGCAGAGCTCAGCACTGTCCTCCGCTCCCTGTGAGGAGCTGAGCCACCATCAGGCCTCCCCTCAGCCTGCTCTGCTCCAATCTGAACAATCAGGGGACCTCAGCCACTCCCTCATTCTCTCCCTACAATAGCATCTCTGTTGTTCATCCCATGATTAAGAAAACCAAAATTCTGCCAGTGACATCAGCCTCAGTGCCACATTTGCATCAACTAGGTCTGCCTGTTCCTTTCAGTGAATATTATTCACTGCTACTGAAAGGGCAGAGAAAACTGTGCCCTTGATCCTTTAACCAATTTTCCCAGGGTGCCAAATTCACTCTTGCTTGCCTTTGGACTTCCCTTTGCTGCCTCATTGCTGGCAACATGAAAAACCAATAATGGGTAATGATCAGAGGGTGATACAAACCTAATGCATTTTCTAGTAATGACTTCCCTTGGCCCCAAGGAGGCAGCAGACATCCCTATAGGTCAGGTCTGATTGTCATTATCAGGCTCTGTTCCTCTCAGATGGAATCACTGATGACAACCTGATGACTTCCTTTTTTTGTGATAGAAGTGGTCATGATATGAGATCAGGCTGACTAGCCCTAAGTGACACCTCCAACCTGATGGACCTTCATCCACATCTCTTTTTGCCTGTCCATCAGGTTCCAGAATGTCGTATCTGCTTTATTTTATAATGATGTCTGGAAGGGTGAGGTAGTCAGAGAAGGGAGTTGCATGTCACCCCGAGCAGAAACCTGCTTCCATTCCCTTCTATCTCTTAAGTCCCCTCTTTCTGTCTGGTGGCTTCTTGTGTAGTGGCTGAGTGACCCATCTGTCCCAGGGATGGCAGAGCACAATTCCACCAGTTGATCTCCTTCACCAACTCCCTTGTGCTCCTCAGCCTGCCCACATGCTCCCAAAGCACTGTCCCTGTGCTGAGCAGCTCTGCCTGGGCATTCCTCACAGACTTCTGAGGCTGAAAAGGCCATGGGGGACACAGAGGACATGGCTTTTTGTTAGTTAGATCCCATGACTGGTGCTTCTTGTGAGTGTGTAAAAGCCACCATTGGCAGTGGCAGTGACAGCACCCTTCCTGCATGCCTTCCTGCCAGCTGCTGCATCCTGCAGGCTGTCCACCCAGCCTTCAGTGCTCCCTGGGGTGCTGTGTGTCTGCACAAGAAATGACCACCCTTCCTCCTAGCCCTGCCCATGCCTCCTCAGCCCCTCCCTCTGCTGGCACCCTTGGGGTCTCCCAGCTCAGGAAATCACCGTGTGTTCCTGCACCAGAGTGGTCACATCTTTTTGAATGTGTTAATGCATTTGTAATGGCTTTAGTGAGTTGACAAGAACAGGAGGAGTGATGTGCAACTCAAAAATGGTTAAAGTATTGCAGGCTGTAAATACTGGGGAAAAAGTAACAGTAAATCCTAACTTCGTCCCAATCCCAGTAATGCTTTACTGGGTTACAAAGCACTAATTCTAATTGAGTCTCAAATGGGTCATCCTGAAACAGCAGCAATCCTGGGGTGCAAATAGAGCTGGCTGAAGAAGAAATGAATTTGTCTAGCTTTTTTTTTTTTTTAATTTAACTCTGCAGGAAACGGTACGATGAACCAGATAGTTTGATCCTATCATATTTTAGTAGTTATTTTTGTTTATATGCAAGTGGGAGATAAAACATTCCCAGGAAGGAGGAGCTCATCGGCTGGAGCTGTGGTTAGTTCTGAGTCATTTGGTGCTTGTTAGGCCATTTGCTTTTATCCTTGACCAGGAAAAAGGCTGAGGAAAGCAGATCTGAGCTGGATAGAGTTGCCCCATGCTTAGGGAAAAGAGAAGCTGAAAGAACGGGAGCAAGGGTTTGGTCAGCTTCCTCCTCTGGTTGCAGAGGGGTGTCTCTTGTAGGATAGCTCAAGGGAAGGCCCTGGTAGAAAACCTTTTGATCAAATAGCCCTTCTCTAATGGAAATTTTGCTCTGAAAGTAGCCTATGAATTATGATACGAGGGACAGTGAAGCCCTGTATGAAGACTAAGAAGGTGCTACATATTAACACCTAGTTTAATGCCAGTAAAGTTAGTAAATCTAGATGTACAACTAGCAGGCAGGCAGTGCTCTGCTCTGCATATGGTAATCCTGCATAAAATATGAGGAATTAGTATCCATTTCTGTACCATACAATCTTGCATGTGGCCAAAGTGTCTAACACGAGAAACATGGAAGAACTCCATATGCCAGAGGTAATGAAAGTACTGCTTAGAAGTGAACTCCTGCTTGTTTTCAGTAGCTTGTGAAGCATTCTTTTAATACACCAATGTATAAGGGCAAGCAGTAATGCTACTTCTGTCAGAAGAGCACATTAACAAAAGAAAGCCTCAGAAGTGTTTGAAAAAGTATGTCAGGCACTCCAGGACATTGTTGTGTTCATTCGCAAGAAGAATAGCTTCTCCCTGTGGTATGTTCTTAAAACAGAATCTGGTAAGGCTTGTCTGGGCTCTATGTAACCAAGGCTGTGATTACCAGCAGCAAGGGCTGACTTCTGATTTCAGGACGTTGCCTTGGACCACAGCCTAGCAATGCTCTGATGCTTAAAGGCCTGTTTTTCCTCACTTGCAAAGATGAATCGAATGGCTAATATTATCTTTGTTAGAAGAAGAAAAGATAACTCCAACGGGGTAAATAATTAGGATAACAGGAATAACTCCTAACCTACAAAGAAAATGTTTTATCTTGCACTCCAAAGGAGCAACAGGGTCCAGCTTTTTCCTCATCTTCTGGTAATCTTTACTCCCAGTTTAGGATTTCTATCTGAATGACTGAGTGGAGACTTGTAAAGAGAAGAGGTAGTATGGCATAGTTTGATTTCTTTAGAATCATAGAATCCTTAGAACTGGAAGGGACCTTTAAAGATCACCTAGTCCAACTCCCCCACAATGAACAGGGACATGCACAGTTAGATCAGGTTGCCCAGGGCCTGACCTAGCCTTGCCTTGAAAGTCTCCAAGGATGGGGCATCCACACCTGTCCCAGTGCCTCACCACCCTCACTGTAAAAGACTTTTTCCTTTTATCTAACCTAACCTAAATCTACCCTCTTTAAGATTGAAACCATTTCCCCTTGTTCTATCACCACAGACCCTGCTAAAGGGTCTGTCCCCTTCTTTCCTGTAGCTTGCCTTTAGATACTGAAAGGCTGCTGTCAGGTTACCTCGCAGTCTTCTCTTCTCTGAGAGCACCAACTCTCTCAGCCTGTCCTCATAGGAGAGGCGTTCCCTTCCACAGATATTTTTTTGGATGCACTCAAACAGGTCTGTATCTCTTTTGTACTGGGGACTCCATTTCTGCTCGCAGTACTCTGCAGCCCAGGATATGGTTGACTTTCTGGGCTGTGAGGACATACTGCTGGCTCACATCCAGCTTCTCATCCACCAGTACGCCCAGGTCTTTATAGGCAGGGCTGCATTCTATCCTTTCATCCTCCAGTTTGTATTGGTAGTGGATGCTGCCTAGGCCCAGGTGCAAGACCTTGCACTTGGATTTGTTGAACCTTGTGATGTTCACTTGAGCCCACTGCTCAGGCTTGTCTGGGTCCCTCTGGATAGCATCCTGTCCCTCTGATGTGTTGATCACACCCCACAGCTTGGTGTCATCAGCAAACTTGCTGAGGGTCCACTCAACCCCGCTGTCAGTGCCACTGATGAAGATGTTAAAGAGCATCAGTCCCAGCACTGACCCCTGGCAGACACGTCTCATCACTGATCTCCACCCAGACATTGAACCATTGACCACCTGCAGCTGCTGATTGCAGGATCAAGTCCAGAGAACTGCCATGCTCTTGGTGCTATTGGCTCCCTACACTACTCAGTGAATTGCTCTGGTTACTGCTGGCAGGCTGACTAAACACTTCTCATGCTTGCCTGTTGATCCTCTCTATTGATCTTTTTGCCATCAGAACTTGCATAATGTCCATACTGCCTTTTATTATTCACTTCTCCTTAAAAATGTGGGGCAGGGAACACAGATTTATAGTACAAATTGAACTTACTGATTAAATGTTTTCCAGAAATGCTTCTGGGACTTTTTTCCTGACAGGTAGCTAAAATCTGTTGCACTGGCACTTATGGTGAGAGAAAACTACTCAAACTTTAACAGTCAAAATTATCTACGTTCATGAAAATACTGAGTAATTACAAAATGATTGTCCTGTAGCATACAGACTGTAAAATCTAATCTCAGTTGGAAGAACATGCACTCCTAAGATACTGAACTATCCTCTTAAGCATGATTGTGAAAAAAATTGCTGCTTTGCTTGGAAGGAGAGAAAGATAAGTTTTGTCATACAGGAAAAAGTTCAGAAACATTTGCTTCCTTCAGCACACTATCTGTCAAAGTACAGAATTACATACATTAATTTCTGTTTATCATTTTATAAGGCTGAAAAGAGAGGATGTCTGGACCAAAGGGCTAGTTTAATTATTAGATTTATATCTTTATAAGAGACTTAACTGTAACTTTCACCCAAACCACATCTCCTAGGAGAACGGCCCCTGTACCATGCTGGATACTGGTAGAAGGACACTCTCCATCCTTACAGTTGAAGCTGTTCTGTATCCTATGAGGATGGAAACAGAGGACAAAAGACTAGATGGCTAGTTAGTCCTCTGCTTTGGGCACCTGCCACATCAGAGGTGCTTTGGTTGCCACGAATGTGCACTCCTGAGCCTCTTATCCCAGTCCTGTGCTCAAGAGACACTCTCCCAGCAACCACCCTCTGAAACTGGGCATTAAATGTACTTTTCAGCTGCAATTAACAAATGCCTTGGGGACAATTAGATTACTTCCTTTGCTTTGTTTTTACTTATTGTGAATTCCCTTCTAACCCTGCCTTCCCTCACCACACCCAAGAAAACCACAATCCTTTCCCTTCCTTGTGGCTGGTGTTCAGGTCATTGAATACCACCAGTGTTCACATTGTTTGAAACATGCATCCTGTGGTCCAGTGCATTTTAGTTTAGGAAAACACAAAACAGTTGTTTTATCTATGATGGATTAGTTGATGCTTTGCACTCTAGCAGTTATCTTGAGTAAAAGGATGCAACACAACCGAGTATTTTAAATGAACATCAAATATTACAGTACCTACATAAGAAATAATTAAAATGCCTTGTTAACTTTTTTGGTAAGGATTCTGTAACTTACTTACTTAACAAAATGAGTTAAACTTTTCTCAAACAGCACAAAGTAGTCCTGTTACTACTTTTACAAGGAGCTTATTTTACAACTCTTTGAAGAAAAATGTATTGGATGCAACTTATTAGTTACAAAGTAGAGCTTTTAGAAAAAAGTGCTTGTTTTAGTTGCTTGAAAAGAAGGTCTATAATCCAAAGGTATGTAGTGCCACAGCTTTCTAAACGTTTCCCACTCCTAAAGAACAAATACATGCTGGAAAACTCCTGTGAAAAAAAAACAAAAAGCAGTCTTCTTTTGGCTGCTATGCAATTGGGTTAATTCTATCACCAAATGAAGTGGTGCAAAAAGATTTATTAGCAATTAAGATCTGAGATGGAAATTGCTTAGGGCAGAGGGAAGAGATTTGCTGCTTTCTGAGCATTAAGTCTCATTTAGATAGTGTGGCAGAAATGCTAAGTCATGGCTTGAATCAGTGGTTGAGCACCTGGTGGGAAGGCAGGGCCAACCCAGGGGAACACAGGTGCATGCAGTGCAATGCAATGCAATCCCAGACTTCATTTAAGAGTTGGCAATGGAGGTGAGGGTATCTTGCTGGAGGTCTCTGTTTACCCAGGGCCTTCTGAAGGTAAGCACCTTCCTTCCTTTATTTCTGTGCTTATGGCTATTGCATTTGAGCAAATCCTTACTTGCTACAGCCTAAGACTTTGCTATTCTGCTGTGTTTTCCATCATGTTACAGAGTCCTTTTATTGTCTGGGCAGCTTATAGGATGTATCTGCCTTGTCCTGAGACAGAGTGCAGCTTTGTGAGTGATGAGGACCTCACCAAAGGAGATGTAAGGAGACACGTGAGGTGCTGAGTTTCTGGTTCTTGCAGAGGATTTTCTCCCATGGGCATCCAAGCTTTCTTAAATAACATGAAAACAGATGAAGGTAGGCTGTGACTGTCTGACTGTCTAAGGAGATATTCCAAAACACTTCAGCACTTTGAATCTGGTGCGTTGAGTTGAGTTGAGTTGACTCAAAGAGTGCAGGACCTTTTGAGTGCCCACAACTTTTGAAGTACTTCAGAAAATTAGTCACAGAATCACAAAATATCCGGAGTTGAAAGTGGTAACTCCATGCAGTTGGTGATTGCCCAGCTCTCTGATTTGTCAGGATTTTGCTATCAGGCCTTTCTACCCTCGAGGGAGCTAACAACTCCTCCTAATTTAGAATCATCTGTAAACTTACCTAATGTGTATTTATGTCCTGCATCCAAATCATCTATAAAATGTTGGAGAGAACTGGCCCCAAAATGAAGCACTGGGGAGCCCTGCTTGTGACTGGCCAGCAGCTTGATGCAATTCCACTCACATATGAATATGTTCCTGTACTGCATGATGTCACTTTGTTTCCCTCAATTTTTTTTTTTTTTGGAATTGTAGAAGTCTCTCCACTGTTTGCTAAACTTTCTTGTTTTAACAGTGAACAGCAGCTTACCATTAGTCTTAAAGCAGACGTTCTGAGATGTTTCTTTAGTTAAATAGTTTTGTTTTCTTGTATCTGGTTTGTTTCAGGTGGGACATTGTTTATGACTTTCTTCATACATTTCTCAGAAGTTTGAACTAAAATGACCTAAGAAAACTCAATTTACTCAGACTGCAAGAAAGAATCGAGGTGCAATGTAAGTCTTCAAGACTAAATCATGCACAATCTATAGGTGAACTGTGCATTCATGTGGACATGACTTGAAGTTGTTTAGTGTTTTTAGGGTGGAAAATTTCCATTGAACTTTGGATCAAGTCTTTAACAATTTTTAATGCTTGAGAAATAAGGGTTGATTAAAGGTTACAAGCACAGCAGACCAAGTGGCCAACAGGCAAATATTCCAGAGTGCATTCTCATAGCCAGAAGCAGTAGTAGTAGTCTTTGTAAATGTGTTTTCTTTGGCAGCTGGTGCAACAAAAACCTCTTGGCTACACCCAGAAAAGAGCTTGTATTAAATTCTTAATTGAGGATATTGGGAGTGTCACTAATCAAAATTGCATCAAGGATGGAGTCGTTCTTGTGGGAAACGTATGGGTTTAGTTGAATGACCACAGAAGAGAACTTAAGTTTTTTAGTGAATGCTTTTTTGTGTGCTTCATGGCACATAAGCAACCCCAAGAAGCCTGTGTAATTTACAGCTTGTTTATAGAGCTTTTTATTTGTGTAACTGATCCTAATTTTTTACCTCCGGTTGGCTCACCATTTAAAACGAAGCCTTTAAAGATGTGGGGGATACTTGAGTAATGTGTAATAGTAATCATCAGTCCTGCCTTGAACACCTACTTTCTAAGCCCTCAATAAAAGAACTATGCAATGCTTAGAGACCCACAGGGAATGCAGTGTATATAAATCTAGGTGTTCATGACTTCAAACAACTGGCTAGATTGAAAGTGCCTGTGAAGGTGGAATGGTGATTGTTAGCTTCTGCTTATTTTGACAAAGTGAGCTAAAAATCTCTTCCATGAAAGACCCTGAAGTGTACCAAAACTATGTGGAATTTCCTAAGGCTCAGGGTCACTTGCAATGCAACGCATTCCCAGACTTCATTTAAGAGTAGGCAATGGAGGTGAGGGTATCTTGCTGGAGGTCCCTGTGTATCCAGGGCCTTTTGAAGGTAAGCATCTCAGGGTCACTTGTTTAAAAGGAAACTCTATGTTTAGCAATGCAAAAGTAAACACACATTTGATCGGGCTTAATGTAGCAAATTGATAACGTTTTTCTAGAGGCAAAAGGGCTTCAGTATTTAAGACTGCAAAGATCCACCTGTGGATTTCTTTATCCTCTAAAGTTTGTATAAAAAACTTCTAATCCTAAAAAAAAGGCTGTAAATATTGCCATTACTCTCCCTGTTCCGAGACAGGAGGTGGGTAAGGAACCTCTGCTAGTATGCTGGTGGTTTGTAGAGTGAGAATGGCCATGCAGGACTTCAGAGGAAGCTGCCCTTTGCCATGTGGTCATTTTGCTCCTAGTGAGGAGTTAGCTGAGGTGAGCCTCTGGTGGATGGAGGCACATACAGATCAGGATAGTTAACAGGACCAGAAGCAGCATCAGCAAAACTGTAGTGCTACTCCTATAGCTACCCTATAGCAGTATCCTGTTTGGAGTTTTATGCTTTACATCCTTTTCATGTTTCAGCATTGCAAAGTAATTCCTAAGTATGAGCTTAAAGATATTTCCTGTATCGTGAGGTTTAATAGACACATCAGCTGTTAGCTTGAGAATGCATTTAACTTGGGATGCAGTTACAGTAACAAGCTGTATCAGGGCTGCTCCAAAAGTAATGCCTTCTATTTTTATCACGTCAGCCCATGACAGCAGAGGAAGATGGTGGTGGTATGGTAGAAGTTGAACCTTCTCACTAATATCCTACTACAAGTTGTTGACATGTCAGATGCCATCTTGTCAGACTGCCCCTCTGCTGCCATCTGTCACATGGAAGGATGTAGGAGGTGAAACTGAATTCCACCATGAGGAAATAATTGCACCCATTTGGTCCAGAGTTCTTAGAATTGCTTGACAATCTCTGAATTTCTAGAATACAGAGCAACCCCATAACAGTGAGGTAAAGGAGCCATAAGAAACCAAGAATTAGTATCATGCTGCCATGGCGCATTACTTAGGTGGGGAGCACTGTTATCCTGAAGTTCTACCTGCACTCGATCCAGACACAGTGCAAAACGTTGCATTAGAACTAGTGTGTAGGCTCATCTGACTACTTTCAAACTTCAGCAATTTTTATCTGGTAATTCAGCTCGGAATTGGTGAAGATTGAGGATATTCTTCTTTGCCCTTAATTAGCAGTAGATCTGTATGCTTGTGTAAGCTCCTTAAGAGATTCACTGTTTAGCTTATCTTAATGCAGAGTGGAAATGGATGTGTTTTTTTGTTTGTTTATCTCAGAAATTAATCTAAACACTGCATAGACAGTGCTGTTCAGTTTAGGCTGGGTAATATCAGATTCATCAGCAACTCCTGATAGCAGGAGCTATCAGCAGGAGCAGGAGAAGGAGCAGGAGCAGGAGAAACCTTCGGTAAGTGGGGCATCTGCTGGTGAGGCACTGCAATGAACTAATCTATGTGTGAGAGTCTGCTCCAAAGCCTGATCCACTACATGCCATTCTGTGCCCTGTTTGTCTGCCAGATAAGCAAGAACCATGCCTGGCTACTGGGTTATTTTGCCCAAATCATTCCTTTTCTCTTTGCATAAATCCTTCTGTCACTCCTTTAGAGATGTCTGAAACACATATTGCAACAGTGATCTTGTGAATGTAGTTTTTTTTTTAATAAAAAAAGGGAAATAGGCCAGTGAAACTTGTCAGAAGATGTGACGCGAGTCTCAAAGCATTTCCAGCCTCCCCCCAAACAAACTTTCATTACAGATTCTGTCTGATATATTATACAGCTTTCTTCCTTGTACTTTGATACTCTGGTCTGCTACCCAAGAGTGTGGAAATGAATATTGTGCACAGGGAAACACAACAAAATAGAGATATAAAATCCAGAGCAATGAAACATGGAAAGCACGATTCAGCACTGAAGCCACACAATTCTTACTCTTCCTTTTTCTTCAGTGGAATTTAAATTAAGCATTTCATCTTTTCTATCCATTTAACATTGAAATTATGCTGCTCATTCCTCTGAGCCATCCTGAAGTTTTATTGCCTCCAGCAGTGATAAACTCTGTCAATAGAGCCTATAAAATGTGAGGTCACTGCCTCCATTGCCTTAACAAGTGAATCTTTTCTGTGATTAAATTATAGTTCTGCTGTATATTTTACAGTTGTGAATGCTCATTAAGAAGAATAGAAGGAAAGCGAGTTTGTTTGCTATCTTTGGAGTCCAACAGTGTGAACTTGGCCTATGTTTATCTTCTTGCTATCTAGCTGCATGCTCTAAGTTTCTCAGTTTTGCATTTCTAGTAGTTGGCAGACTCATGAGATTTTTATTTTTTTTATTTACTGGCAAACAAACAATTTTCTGTAGATGTTATTGATATTAGGCACCTTCCTGATTCTGATAGGCAAAGCTATGCTGTCCTTTCTTGGAAGAAGCCAGCCTTACAACAAAGCCTTTGTCAGTAATAAGGAATCTGCTTTTTTCCAGCACAGCATACTACATCTTTATGATGATTAGGGAACTTCTGGTGTGATACTTTGGCATGAGTGTTATTTCTCTTTACCCAGAATACATAAGTCAGAAGTGCAAAGTTGCGTTGAATGTCTGTAGGGTTTTTCTATGATTCTTTTTAAATGGCAATTTAAAATAAAATCTTAGGTAAATATTAGATTTTTCTTTATATGAGGAAAGTGAGGCTTTCCAAAGTTCTTTCATGAAAATTATCTAGCACGGTTAAATAGCTGTAGGCACAACAACAGGAAGAAAAAGGAGTACAAGGGAAGGGTGCCATGGATGATAATATTGTCTCCTTTATATTTTAGAGATGAAGGGAAGTTGGAGATACAACTAATTTTGTGCCTCTCCAAGCCGCTAACATTCTTGTATTCTCTTCTTTTTTTCCACGTGCGTTGGTTGGTCGTGGGATGGATTATTCCACTGGGGTATTTCAGGAGCTTTCAGTAGAAGAAAGAGGCACATCCAGAAGAAATTGGTAAAAATATACTCAAGCAGTTCTATGATTGTAATCATACTGGCACCACAAAACAATCCAAGCTGGCCACCTACATCAGCTGTGAAAGAAGAAGATAAACATATGTCATCCAAAGCGTTTGGTTTAGTCTAGGACGCAAACAAAACCTTGCCACAGTTCAAGTGCTTAATAAATTCAAAATACATAATCCATCACCTTATGAAAACAGAATTACTGTTCTTAAGAATGTTTATGGAAAAAAAGACAAATGCGTTTCTTAATTTTAAACAAAGCACATACAG
Source organism: Phasianus colchicus (assembly GCF_987193195.1). NCBI lineage: Eukaryota > Metazoa > Chordata > Aves > Galliformes > Phasianidae > Phasianus > Phasianus colchicus. The sequence goes on from NC_143439.1 coordinate 2,636,853, forward strand.
CAACATATTTTACTGTGGAATGTGTACTTAAAGCATTTCCTACTTCTGGGCTTTCTTAGCCATTCTCTTGCTTTATCTCCCCAAGTTTTCCCCCTCTCCTCTGAATTCTAGAAACTTCCTACTCTTGCAGTTAGTTCAGCATGTTGTTTAAATGAAAACTACTGCAAGATTTAATTATTATTCTCAACTCTTTTCCTTATTATTTACGGTATGGCAGGAGGCCTATGGAAAAGAAACAGAAAGCAAATATGATTATTATCATTATAGTGTAAAAGGTATTGTTTTTTATTTATAAACCTGGATAGTCTAGGACTTGGGAGGGAAGAGAATTAAAAAAAACAGATGTTTTAACATTTTTTTTTAATTGATCAGCAATAAATGTTAAAAATTCCCTTACCAAGCAACTCGGGTATGGTCAAGGCCTTCTGCTGCTGAGTTATTCTGTAGCTCAGATCGTCATATTTAATGTCAATAGTCACGAGGTTCTGCCTAATGATAAATACGTGCAGTATTACTTGAGATTGCTGTCCATGCTTACCAACATCCATCAGTATGGACTGAGTTCATGCAGAGTGATGGTGTCTTTTAAAGGACAATCAGGTGGGAATTACAAAAAAATGAGTTAAAAAAAAAAAAACTGAAAAAGTGTACTAACAGTAATAGTTGTAAGAGGAGGTCATTGGAGGAGTTAAAACATAGCCTGAAGATTAAGAGCAGCTCAGCCTGAATCTATACTGTGGATAAACTCCTATTTCTTAAAGTCTGCAGAGATAAGCTTGAGTGGAAGTGTTAATCATCTGAAGCCACAGCAGAGACAGTGTTTGGAAATACAGTCTCTTGCTTTTGTTTATGTGCAAATGCCTATATAATCCTGATAATTTCAATGACTGTATTTGTGCAAAAAATCTCTTGCCCTATATTCAGATGCCTAGTTCTATCCTCTGCTAATAGCCTCTCTTACCTAATTATATTCTTGCTGCAAAAGTGGAAGAGTGGGTAACTCTTTGTTGGAGCAGGACATGTGGAATGATTCAATGTGAATAAAGAGCTCATCTTTATGATGCCATGGCTACAGAGTCAGTGTAACTGCTAAATAGAAGATAAACATAACAGTAGTGGAATAAAACAGACACAAAAACCACTTGCGCTTGTAATGTCATGACATTTTAGAACAAATATAGTGGATGTTATTCAGAAGTGTGAACAGTTACAGACGTGGAGGTGGAAAATGGTGATGAACTTATTCATCTGATGTTCACTGGAAACACTATTGGTTATACGAAGTGACTTCCAGCCCTTTAGTTGATAATCCTAAAATCTAGGTAACATTGAGTAATGAAAATAATCCTTTTTCAATGGCTTTTAAAACTAAGTCCTCCTACAAGTGTCATAGGGCTGCTAGTGGCACTGTACAATAAGGTAGTAAGCAGTGAACTTTTCCCTTCTGTTTTCAGAAATTAATCAGGGTCTGTTTTATAGCTCAGAATACGTACTTGTTAATACTTGGGCTGAATTCCTATTGGCTAGGGCTTGGTAACAGAAGAATGCTCTGTATTTTTTCTTGCCTAATTAAATGATTGTGGGGCCGTACATCATGTTTACAGGCAATAATATAGTTAACAAAGATAAAATGTTCTCAAAGGATTATTATCTTTTATGTATTATAATGGGTGTCATTTTCCTAATCTTCATATAGTTTCTCTCCAAGTAAAAATGTATGGAAGCATCTGCTGACTGTTGGTTCTACGAGTGACAAACCTGAAGTCACTGAAACAATGAAATACTCATATTTCATTAGCCAGATTTTTTGCTGTTGTATATAACTTGACTCTGTGATATTATGAGTTTGTGTAACATCAGTATTAATACCTACATGGGTGATGTACCTCTGTGATGTAATTTGGATTATGAAACTATACTAAATGTTCTTTGGCAACTGGATTGTATCTTTCTAGCAAAAAAAAAAAAAACACCAAAACCCACGACATAGAAAACCCACGACATAGAAATCCTTCTATTGGGTATATGATGCTTGTTTTTCAAGGGAATTCAGTATCACTTTATTATACTATAACTGTAAGGCACACATGCCTTATTAAATCATAAGGTTACATGATATTTCTTCTGTGAATTTAAATGTATTCAGATTATGCTAGCTCTGCACTACTACTACAGCTACATGCATAATGTAAGATCTAACATAATTTTGTGGATAAAATATGTTGTCAATACCATAGAGACTTATTTTCACACTAGATCTCTTCGTTGGGTATAGTCCCACTTTTTTTCCCTCTGTGTAGAATTTTCTTCTACACAGAATCACACTGCTTTTCTACTTCAAGAGATTACAGTGCCAAGTATTTTCTAAATATTTTTTTAGTATTTAAATGGTATTAATGCAATTTTACTAACAGTAGAAAAGAATATTACGCTTCCAACATTTTTGCTGTGATAAAACCTTGCTCTTCAGTACGTTCACAGCTTTTTTTGCTAATGTGTTGAGAGGAAGGGCAGGAAGTTTATCAGCACAGTTGTGAGTTGTCCACTGACTTCAGTGGGATGGATTGCTTGTGTGGACTGTATGTGGGTTTCATAACCCTACCCTTTCTTTATTCTGAACTATGAAAAGTTATCTAAAATTTTAATTTTGTGAGAGATCATCGGAAAAAGTAACGGAGAACATTACTGTTTAAACTGGGGTAACCTGTTTATGGGATCCACGAGTCTTAGTTGTATCTACATATTCATATTTATCTAAAATATATCAATTCTAATATGATCTATTAGGCAAAACTGATTATCTCACCATATCTTTAATAACACTTAAGAGTGTGTTTTTAAAAGGTCGCATCACATTGTGCACTCTGTTTGCACACTTAAAAGGAATTGATCATTTTTTTATTAGGCAAGCTGTTAAAAATGATTACCTGATGTACTCTGGACTCTTCTTCAGCTTTGCAGAAATGTATTTAATGGCATTTTCTCCTCCAAAACTTGAATAGGTGACAGTGGTAGGGTAATGTGTTTCTTCACATGGGGCAGGGCAAGTGGAGTTGTGGGTTCCTACTGTACATAATCCTTTTACCTCTATATCATCTGAAAATTCAGGAGAAATATCTTGCACGTTTCTAAAAGAGCACTCAGCATTAAGACTTTTTTAACCTTACAGAATGACTTTTAACTGACTTTTTATTTTTATAAAGACTCGTATTGGTTATCCTTAGGAAACTGGATGCTTTTTGGAAGCAACAAATATCTGTAACTAGCACTTAGGAAACTGCAAAAAAAAAAAAAAAAAGAAAAAAAAGAAAAAAAAAAGGGCAAAATTTCTTTCTGAAGTATAAACTGCAATACAGTTATTCTTTTTGAGGTGGGTGCTATAGTTCTCTGTTTGCAGCGCCTGTTGTCTTTCCTCTGCCTCTGAACTTGTTTTTGCTTACTGGAAGGAGGCATCTAGGTCTGCTAGGGATGATTTGATGCATTCTTTCCCCCAGAATAACTGGTTAGTTTATACACTCTCTTAATTATCAGCTTCTTTGAGAAGGGGGAGAGCTCACATTGCATAGCTGCACCCAAAACAAAAGAGGATTTCTAAAATGTATGAGAAGTTACTTCTCAGATTATCTGGAAAATACCATTAATGATCATCTGTTGTAATGATTAACAAATTCCATATCTGCTGCGTGCAGCTCATTTGGTCATGGGAATGAGCTACATGTGAAAACATATTCATTTTATTTATAAAATGATAGTATCTTAAAATCCAAGGATTTTCAGTTTTTTTATCAGTCATCAAACATCTTATTGCGTCTGATCTCTATTTTCAGAATATTAAATGAACTGGGATGTGCTCTATTTCAGTATTGCTTTCAATAATTTTGGGTATTTTCTGCTATTTGGGACTTGCTTACAAAATATTGATATGAAATTATTACTTACGGATTGCAGGATAAACACAATTGTAAGACTTCATTAAATCACATTCTATTCCATTTCCTTAAAAAGAAACATTCTTTTAGGAACTTAATTGAACAACCTAGCCCTTAGCTCTGAAAAAATAATGTCATCAAAGACTATGTGCTACTTCACACTTCTCATTATACATCTGAGATAACAATTCACTCCAGCACAATGCAGGTAGTAAACCAATTATGGTGCATTGTGATAGAGAACATAAGACCAGTCCAGGATGCTCCCTGGTGGAGTGAACATCACTGTTGTGTTCCAGTCAGGATTGCTTTTAAGGCTGTGGCTTGGTCTTTATGTTGGCTAGCTAAGGCAAGGAATTTCTGGTTGTAGTGTTGGAATTAGAAAAACAAATTAAAACAATTTTAAAAAGGAGGCGGATGGAATCCAGCTGCTCCTAAACACTTCAGACTTTATGGAAGATTACTCAGATAACAATTGGCTAATGATCAGATGCTAAGTCCACAGTAGACCAAATACTTTGCTTGTAATCTCAGAATTAAAAAAAAAAAAAAGGCAAATATAAGTAACAATCTCAGCTGAAGTTATCCTGCAGAGATCACCTCCGCCATTCAGTAGTGAGGTGTCTCCTAGCAAGGTAATCTTTGTATATATGTGTATATATATATATAATATTTAAATATTATGATAGTCCAAAGAGATACCTGGAAGGATAAAAGGCGAACAGCCGCACCAATCCTGTATGTACCAGGCCTTGCATTCCTGCAAACAGCCGTTAGTGCTGTAAGTATCCTGGTACTGAAGTTTGATATCAGGATTGCACTCTCCCCATGGATATTCTTGAATGATTGACTGTAGGGTATTGATAACAGAGGATAAACATTTGTCCCTTTTAATATAGATACATTTTTCCCATATTTTTAAGTGTTAAAAGCAGCATGTTTGAGATTTAAAGCAGTAACATGATTTAATTAGAGGCAATTACAGTTTATGCTTTTGGAATTGTAAAGTCATCTCCACTCTCACACAGCAAAACCAGGACCTGTTCAGACAGCCCAGGGCAGTGGGGTGGTCTTCTCAAGTTGCACCAGAAGAGGGTACCAGGATTCCAATAAATAATTAGTATTATTGGAACAGTGCTGATGGGCAGCTACTGCTGTAGCTGCAAAGGCATCATTGCACCAGTAAGACTGCAGGATGCTAACTTGAGTAAAAACAGATGAAGCAGACCATCAATCTCACCAAAAGCAGTTTTTTCTTAATGACTGGAGAAAATTTTATTCTTTAAGCTAACTGTGGCGTGAGACATATTTTAACTTCCAAAGCATCTAATTAATTGCTGCGTCTCAGAAGAGAATTAATGACAGTGAGCACTGATATTGTCACTCAGTGGTCAAGGTGCTTACCTTCAGTTGCTGAATCGTGACCTGTGCATGCATGCCAACTGGTGTTAATAAACCTAACCCATCAAAGCGTGGCATCTCTTTGGGTGAATGGATAACAAACGTGATACCAGCATCAGTATAACCAAGGGCAGGATCATCAGTGAATTGCTCCTGATGCAAAAAAAAAAAAAAAAAAAAAGAATTATTTAAAACAGTCTTGGTTTTGCTTATGTTCTGAAGAGTTAGCAGGATTTAAATAGTGCTATGGCTTTTTGGTCTTATTTCTCTAGTTTTCTTCTAGCAATTTACAGAATAGTTTGGAAACAAAGTGACTGTAATTTCCTTTGTTGATTACCATTGTGGGGTTTTCTTCCTGTTACTTTAAATTTCTAGCTTTTTTCTTCCATGCTTCTATTCCATGCTCAAAAGCAAGAGGCAAAGATGAACCTTCATTCATAACTTAAAGATTCATTCCTTTTACTTGCTGCTACCCCACATGTCAGCAAGATTTCCACTGTTCCCTTGAGATCCTGTCACTCCTCTCCCTTACAGTTTCCAGAGAGCACACGTGGATGTTTAACTCTTCTATAACTGTAGGTTTTAGTTTTCTTTCCTCATCTCACAGGGTAGTATTCCCTGAGCTATGATTTTTTGGTCAATTACAATACTAATAAGGCCAGAAACTATTGATAGTGCAAAGACAAACCCTCAAACGTTTGTATAAAATTAAATTACTTCTGGCGTTTTTCAGCTGTAGGTACATTGTATACATACATGCTTGCAGCTTTCAAAGCCATTTAGCTGGTACAGAGTCAACAGTCATTCAGAATTTGTAACCCAGATTTGGATCTTTAAAATATGCTTTCACTCAGGAACAGTCTTGAAAAAGAATTTTATGTAAGAAATCCGAATGCCTGATTAAAACAAACCCATCTATTTATCTGTGAGTTTTTATATGATTAAATGTTAAAACCACTAGCATAGCTGTACCTGTTGGACATCAAAAAGTAAATGTAAGCCTCTTCCAGACAAGCTCACACTTCTTGCTGGAAGGTCATTGTAATTAAAAGTAAAGCAGTTTCCATATTCAGTGAAAATGTGTTCAAAGTCCTTCAAAAGAGAAAAATAAGGAAGAATAACAAGGGGAAAAAAACAAAAGAACTTGCATTAGTGAATCAAAATGAGCTAGTTGGTTGGGTTTTTTCTTTTTTTTCTTTCTTTTTTTTTTTTTTTTGTAGATTTTCCCCAAAGGCAATGCTAAATTTTACAATTAGGAAAGATGGAAATACTGAAAAAGCATTTCATCCCTTTCTACAAGAAATGACCTATAGAAATTGAAAGGGTAAATGCACGTAATTTATTAATGCCCATGAGCTAGTCAAAATCATTAAATGAAGTTTTGATTTTGTACCTATTACATCCTGTTGAAATGATACATTCAGTTCAGTTTTTCCAGTGGTTGCTTAGTGGAGATTGTTTCAAATATATGTGTGATATTGCATATGGGGGGTAAAATGTTTGCATTTTTTCCCCAAACCACTTCACTGAACTGAAAACCCTTGCGAATATGACTGTATTTCATAGCTTCAATTTTAGCTGTTGGGCACTTGAGTGTTTTGAGTCAAGAGAACTCACTAGTGACTAATTTTTAGAAGCTACAACATATCTAAAGACTAGATTAACCTGAAGGATTGTAGGACTGACTCTTCTGTTCACGTATTGTATTGAAAATTGGAATTGTTTTTTGGAAGAATTGGCATAAAATAGGAGGATCTTTTGTTACCTTCTGAAAGTCCCAAAGATAGGCTATATTAATTTAGAATTCTTTTGGGCTCTGCTTGTAGTTACCCTGGCTGTCCATGTTCTTGATCTCAAGAATAAAACTAATTACATCAGTTGAATGCATCTGCAAAACCATGTCATACAAAGAAACTTCCTTCAAACTGATGTCACAGGCTTTTAAATGAGGAAGATGGCTGGGTGGAGCTTGAAGGAATGACAGTTTTCAAAGTCCACTATCTAAGCAGAAGTGGGACTAGGCAGGGACTAATTCAGACTGAAATTCCATGCTACAGCTCAGAGAGTCCAGTAGGCTGTCCTGCTGGACTGGGCTCCTCCTCATGATGATTTACAGCTTGATTTTTTTTTTTCTTTTCTTTCCACTGAGCGACTGTAAAGGAAAGCAGGGGGAGTAGATGGCAAAGCCAGATATCTGAAGTCAACTGGTAACAACACATCCCCTCTCCCTCCGTTCTTCTGTTCTAGTAGAGGCAAGAGTATTTACCTCTGGATGACATGTCTTTCCAAAAAATTCACATTCTAGCAGTGTGCTGCCATTCAGATAAAATCCGTTTTCCCTTGTAAACTCTTTAATGCTGAAGTTTTGGTTTCCAAGAAGAAAGCTACTTAGCTCTTGGAAATAATTGTCTTCCGTAGAAAATTTTTGGACAATTCCAGACACAATGTTCCAAAGGAAAAAAATGATTTGAAGGTTACTCACTGCATGAGCTTGAAACCTGTCAATGGGAAGGAGAAAGAATTACTTGGAGCTCTGCAAAACTATTGGACCAATTTCAGTGCTCTTTTTGCCAGCTGTGTGACGTTGCTTGTTTTCAAACTATACCTCATTCCTGTCCACCACGCTTGCACTTTGATCTCTAGAACATGGATAAACAATGTAGTCTTAATTTCTAGGAAACACTTATTTTCAAACGAGAACAGAAAAGGGACACCTTCCCAGGACCACTATATAAGCGCCTCTGCTGTGTAGGGCTACTAAAAAATAAGCAAACAAACAAAACAGATTGGCCATCTACAGAATCCAACAGCCAGAACTATAGAGCCGTTTGAAAGCTGGACAATTGTATTTTCATGAGGAACCATGGGAGGACCAATTCCTTTCAAAAAAAGAGCTGTGTTCCTTCATTCATAAAATTGATTTCTATGTGCATCTCGTGTACCTGTGTTACTGTGACACTAAGACTACCTACCCGTGAGCTCTGTCATTGGTGTTATAGTAGCAGAAACCAAAGGTGACCCTTTCTCCTAGAATCCTTTTGAAATCTCCGAACTATTAGATGTTGGATGTGCTAAAAAGACAAAGGAAGATTTGTGCCTCTTTGTTCTGCCAGCGAAGAAAACAGTAACTGAAAACAGGAGTGAAGAAAAAGCACAACAGGAACAGCAGATGGATGTGGCAGCAAATCGTCACTTAGGCAGACAACTGGTAGCCAACTGTTTCATTGCTGCCACTATAGTTAGAATGAATGAGAGATTTTAATAAAGCATGCTCAACTCAAGGAACTTCTACTTGCAGTGTATATTCTACAGTATAACCCAGAAGGACTTTACGTAGGGCGATGGGAATGAAAAATAGTGAGGCAGAAAGGCACCAGATATTTGGGACTTGGACCTTCTGGTTGATTCTGGCAACAAAGGGTATCTCAGAACTTATCATTCTTGAGAAAACAATGTGAGTAAAATTATTTTTCTAAATTACTTGCATACTACATATAAAAATCAGATTGTAGATTTATTGCTTTCTTTTTTTTAAAAGCAGTTACATCTGAATTGTGGCCATTACTTTCAACTTTAGTGAAGTTCCTGCTTAGGTATACAGCTTTCAAGCATGCCAAATGCTTTCCTCTTACAGATCCCACTCACATCAGCTGGAACTACAAAGGGCGAGCACTAATGAGAAAAAATAACTGCTTTGTCTAAAGCTTCTACATTTGTATGATGTTTGTATTTAAACTTATCTGAAAATGTTTCTTCTTTAGCTGAATAGCGGTGTGGAACATAGATCCCTCAGATTTAGGTTTTGCAGCCTTCATGAAAAGAATTGTGGAGCCCAGCTGCTTTATATTAGCCAGATAAGGAGATGTAGCCTCTCAAGAGCAAGCAACAAGCGTAACTTTTACCTGTTCAGGTTGCAAAAAGTCACAGCAGGGAATTTGACATTTTCCACATGCTGAATTATCACTGTAGTGGTGGTTGGCCAGCTGAAGTAGTAGTTAAAGCGACTGCAGATTTGCCAAATGACGATGCCAAGACAGCCTGTGACTACCAGCAGCCACAGCACTCTGCGTGTGCTGCTCTGAGTTTGAACAATTTTATGCACTCCATGGAACGATGTGGATGAGGCAAACTCCTGACGATACTTCCTTCTGTCTTCCAAGCGTGGCAGAAGTTTCTTTGTTAAGTACAGTCGTATCTGATCCAATTTTCCTAAGCGTTGACCAAGTGAAAACACACATTTTAAAATTAGCATTTAAATGGTTCTTAGGAAAGGGAACTACGTAATTAAGATGCTGGAAAGCATCTAGAAAGAGTCATAAACTCTTTGATTAGTGGGCTTCCTTCTAAGGGTAGACTAGAGTTCTAGAAGATGTGTGCCAGATTAGCTCAGTTCTATAATCTCTGCCTGAGAACAGACTATATTGTGCAATATTTTATGCCACATGATTGTTAAGCATATCAACATAAATGAGTAGTTCCATTTCCATGGAAAAGATTGGATTTTTGACTTAGCACAGGATGCTATAAAAAGCTAAACGTCTGATTATTAAAGTCCTGGTCCTTTCTGCTTGCTCTAAAAGATAAACAGGGAATTATGCATCTTTCGGACTTTCACCCTTAAATTACTGGAAGTTTCTATGTAAAACTTGGAGGGTTACAGATTCAAAAGGAAGTCTACTCTCCTACCCTTACATCTGTATTAGTAGATTTAAGAGTGTGGCACATTTTCTTGCATGAAACATAAACTTTATTAAACTGATTTACTAGAAGTTGTTACAGTTGGGAAGAGGAACAAAAAGGTGTGTGAGTTTTCTGCCAAAGCTGTCTTGACAACATCAATTCTCTGGGATGTTGCTTTGGCCTGTGGGCAGACTGTGCCAATTAAATTCCAGTTGGTTCTGGATTTCAGAATGTTTCTGAAAGGAAACAGCTTTTTATGGTTTTCTAATCATTCATATGCAGATTTTAATTCAATGCTATTATTATTTACTCCAACTCTTATGACTATTTCTGCTGGAAAACTGCTCAAAAGTTTCTCTCCTAGTTCTAGTGACTATTGGATCCTCTTGCAAAGCTGTTTAGGCATGGCTGCTTTTGTACTTCACGTTGTAACAAAGGAGAAATGATAAGAAACTGTTTTCTCTGCAGACCATAATACTGACCCAAGGTGTATAGGTAGAACAAATTTAATATTCTCTTGTTGCAAGATATAGATGTTGGCCACTGATTTCAGGATCTGAAGACAATTTTTTTTCTTTTCTTTAAGCATTCATCTTTGGTGTCAGTCTGGGTCTCTTAAAAAAAAAAGCAGTGACTTAAATATATTTAAAATGATTGTACAATGCCATTAAATGATGATGATATTAGATAGACAAAAAGACCTTGGGCAAATGTTAGGTCTTAGCTCTCTCAATAACTTATTGTTTGATATGCATATCTTTTGGTAATGATATGAAGTACTTTTAATGTTGACTCTGCAATTAAAAAAATATAATTATGTGGATTTAAAAAAAAATATTAATAGAGAATCCAAAGGTTAAAGGATGGATAAGCAAGGAGGTAGGTAAATCAGAGGGATCCAGGTACAAGAGCAAACAGCATGTTTCAGTGTAGGCAAATGTGGAACATGCATGTCATAAGGCAGACAGACCTACGTTCAGGATGAGTTGCAGATAGTTTGCCTTCAGCTGTTTGCTGAAGAAGCTGTGAGAGCCATAATGGTTGGTCAGAGAAACCTGGTTTCTCAGTCCAATGCTTTTAAAGAAGAAATAAGTTATCCACATATGTAACCAGGGATATTAGGCCAGGGATGTACTGTTTTGAGTTGGTCTAAAAAACTTCAGAAATTCACATTATCTCTAATGCTAATACTATAAGCTGAATTTAAATAAGTTTTTTTTAACCTTGATAAGTTGACAATTCATCACAATCCAGAATTACTTGAATAGGGAGCTAATAGGTAATAGTACTGGGCTCTTTTGATCTAGTATGGGTGGGAAGATGTAAAAGGACCCAGTGAAAAGAACAGGAAGCTAAGCTTTTTCACAGAAGAAAAAGTCCAGCAGCTTGTTTTCATCTAGAGCTGTTGTTATGGAAGGAGTTATTTCAAGAAGGTTACCTGTGGCTTTTGTCTGTGCAAAGGTTACTTAGTCTGGATAGATTCAGGGTTTTTTTTTTATCCTTTATCTAAAAGTCATTAAATTATGACATCATTCAGAAAAGTCACTGCCTAGTTGAAGCTGTGTGACTTTTATTCTACATGCATACAGGACCAATAGCTAGAGAGTATTCCTCATGTCCTAAGAGAACCTTTTATTTTTCTGCAAGCTTTGTTTCACCTCTCTCTTGTTTATGTCTTGAAGATGTATATGACTTCTATTTTGGATGAAGCAAGAGAGGTGAGACAATGTTTCTCATTTCATCAATCCTGACAAAAACACCCAAACGTAACTAAAACTTTTGGTGAGCCACTCTAATACATCTAATGACTTACCTTTAGCATCCAATTGAGTGAATCTCCCCAACTGGTCCATGAGGCTGTGCTTATTTCAGTAAGGAGGGAAAGGATACTGTAAGCTGCCTTATCACTGTGATCATTGCTAGCTAATGGCTTTTATAGAAAACTAAATGGGAGGTGATACTTGATGACACAATGCTGGGCAATTTACCTGCCAGGGTTGCTATGTTTTTCCTTTAGATAACGTGGTCTGCAAAGTAAAGAGAAGATTAGTTTTGAGAGGATTATTTTTATGGCAGGATCAGATGTTCAAGTACCTATTACACCAATAATAGTAGAAGTGCAGGCTTCTGTCTTGTTGCATCGCCTTGTAAGTTAATTTTTCATAATTTCTTTTTATTTTAGAAAGACATCTTCAGAAAAAGCCGTGCTGTTCCAAGTTGAATACATTCTCTTTAAGTAGATAAGGAACCCTTTCCCTGGAGGGCAGTGGATGTCTGCCTCTAAGTTCCCACCAGCAGCAGGATGTAGCTCACCCTCACTTTGAATAGCTGTCCTTATAACCAGGTGCAGATTTCATGTTTCTGTGGGCTTCAGCAAGAAATGGGCTGCAGTTCTTGAGAACTAACCCCGAGGGTGAGGAAGAAGATGCATGCAGTTGGTCATTCCATTAACTCCTTATCAAAGAGAACAGAAACCACTTTCATGGCGAATGAATGGTGTATTCTTGTTTGAAAACAATTTCCAGTAAACAACTGGGCATCTAATGAAAGGCACTGGAAAATAATAGGAAGTTCAAATATGAGATGTGCTTTGTTAGTCTTTTAGGAAGATTTAAAAACTGTCACATTCACTTCCTGATCTGCAGGGGATGGAGAGCTTGGGGTTATTTCTTTCCTCTCATAAAGGTCCAATTCAATGCCTGCAGCACACTTGGGTTCCTAGATGTGCTATTTTAGCTCCTCAGTGCTTCACTGGTATTCACAGTTTGCTGGCTGTTTTCTGGCTGCGTTGCTTAAGTGATGAGCTGCAAGTTAGATCACTGAGCTCCATTTACTCATTCCAGTGTGAAGAGCATATGTCTGTACTCAGCTTCTTGGAAAGATGGCCTCTTCCTTTTGTTTCTTTTGCCTCATGAGTGAGGCTTTCTACCACGGTAAGCTTTGAGCCGTACTTGCACTCACTCAGGCAGTAAAGTACTTAACAGTAAACTGTTTTTCAACATCTATACGTAACTCAGCCGTACCTAATGCACTGCTGAGCAGTTATTTGCTGATCTGCTGATTCCTATTAACACAAAGCACTCAAACAACGCATTTACGTCACTTAAAACTTGCTTGAGTTCTTAAAGTTATATTGGTCTGTTAATACTGTTGTGCATAGGGTTAAAGAAGTACAGACTGCAAGTCGCTCTGTACACAACAAATATTGATTCATCTTTCTTAAAAAGTGAGTATCTTACTAAGAGTCTGTGTTTATGAACATGTCGTATATTCTCTGCTTTACAAAAGATATCAGTTTCAAATTTTCTTTCTTTCTTTTATGGTTGTTTTATGTTAATTCTTAAGCAAATGCTAGGGAGTGAAAATCAATCATCTTGTATTTGTTCATCATTCCCAAATGGCTTACAGTTATAAATTGGTCACAGGGAGCTTATTTTTTTCCATTCACTCCTTGTCATACATGTCTAGTTATCTAAATCACACAGTCTTTAATTCTTAGTGCAGTAAAGGTTAGAAAAAACAACTGATGACAGAGGTGGTCACAAATTTTGTATTCATACATATTGTAATTTCTTTCTCTGATGTGTTTTGAAGTCAGTCCTCAGTACTTTTGAATTTTTTTATTGTACTGCCAACTTTAAAAGGATGCTGCAACCAATGTGACTACATAGCAATTTGCTGAAAGAAAGAGATGAGATGTTCAGATAAGTTATATTTCTATAGCCTACTTGCAGAATGTGTTGTAAGAAAACTTAGGGGCTGATGAAGGGAAATGCATACCTATATATATATACACAAGCATACATATTTAGCTTTCACTGGACATTTTTCCATAAAGTGTCAAAATATTTCCTACTGCCATCTGTTTCATTGTGTGAAACTCTTTGCTTAAAATATTCTTTTTTTTCCTCTTTTTAATAGAAGCTGATCAACTATTTACCAATATAGAGGGCTGGAAATACTCATACTGAGTCTATGCATAAAATAGTTGTAAAAACAAAACACTGAGAAGAAAAAAGAAACGACCACCATCTGGACTGTTACAATGTGTGGTCACTGCTGCTTTATGGCAAATGATGGGATATGTGCAAAATGGTAACTAACTGTAAATGCAGGCATCTGTCTCATTCCTTCTTTCAAAGCAGGTGTGCCATTGGACTCAGCAATGAGGGGATAGACTTCCAAAAAAGGAACTCAGAGAATTCAAGGACTTCTTGGGCCTGTCTCCTTCCACTGACACAGAATCAGCAGTGCCTGAAGAAATTTTCTGTTCTCATCAGTATTTTCTAATGCTCTTCACACAGTAGAGATTTCTCTACTTATTTATCCATTTTTATATTTATCTTGACTTGCTGTTCTTTAAACTGATTACTCCTTTTCCTGACCCTCTGAATATGGAAAACTGATTATTAGTCTTCTCTTTAAGGAAAAGTATTTATCACTTTCCCTCACAATCTTACTAGGGCTATACAGGTCAAGCAAAGTTCATTCCATTTTTCTTAAAGGACTGTATCTTCTATGTCAAACATTTGTTTGTTTGTTTGTTTTTTCTTGCCATTTTCTTCTGAGCTTTTTCCAAGTATTCTTTATCTATCTTGAAGAGTGGTGTCAGGGACATAGTACCTCAGACATCCTTTCTGAGGCTGGATGGAAAAGAAGATTCACATGCCATATAGAAAGCTGCTATGTGAAGTTGCCCATATGAATTTCCACAGTTCTGCTTTTTGTTGTTTAATGTATTTTTGTATAAGTGAAACATTCAGCTCATTCTAAAATAAAATATAAAAATCTGATTTGGTTATCATTGCTGAAGTTCAAAGGTACTACTCTTTGCATCACTGAAACTGCACATTATTTCAGTGCATTAAGATCATTTTGAATTCTAGCCCCCATCTGCCAGCATGCTATTATACCTTCCAGGTAATTCTCATTTGTCAGTTGGAGAAGTGTACAGCCTATTCCATCATCCAGGCCATTAATGATAATACTGAATAGCATCAGATTAGCAAATTGCTATTGGAGTTTGTCCTGAAGCAGCCCTTTGCTCTTGCTAGGCAGCTCAGCTGCAAACAGCAGCACGGGCTGAGCCACGTGGAGGCATGGTGATAGCTTCAGGTCCTGACTTCACTGCACCTGATTAGTAGCCAAGTTTCATGTGTTAGGAGGGAAAAGTAACAGCTTTCCTGTACTGAAGGATAGAGCCTTGCAGTGTGTGGCTGTGAGGTGTTAAAAGAGGGTAAATCAGTCTTGGGGAAGCTCCACGGCAACCAACGTGTTCTTACACATATGCACAACTTGTTTTTCGTAAGTGTATAGTTTTGGTTAATACTGACATGTTTCAGGGATGAAAGGAGGAAGATTTGGAAGTAGCAGTGAGAGCACACTTCTCCATAATTTGGAAATCAGCGATCAGTCAGAAGGTGAGGAAAACAAATTGTTCCTCTGGAACAATTCCAAGAACTGGCACTTGAGGCAACATCTGAGTACAACCAGCAGACAAAAACCAAATCATCATAAGTGCTGTATGTAAAGAAAATCCAGGTGTAGGAAGTGCAGTGGTAATCTGAGCGGAATCTGCTTTTGATCACAGCTTGGGGCAGAGCATTGATGTCAATGCTTCTGGACTGCAGTAGGGTCAGAAACTATGTGATGTGGAAGAAATCCTGCTGCATTCTGCAGAGCCACACATGATAGACAGCAGGGGACTGGGGGGTTGTGCTGGGATGCATGACATGTAATTGTGAGTTAAGAGTATGTTGAGAAGTGACAACATGGTTCTCTGTGTTTAAGAAGTAGAACAAATACAGTATTAAAAAAATAAATCTTTGCAGCACTATCTCTTTGCTTTGTTTGTAGTTTGCAAGACCTTGAGCTCTGTTCCTCCCCCAAATACGAATGCCTGATTGGATTAATAATATTGCATCAACTTCAGGCCAGTTTGTTCAAGCCTCAAGTCACTGGATTTTCTTTTTTCTTGATACAAGCTCTTAATTTCAAATGTTTTTTATATATGAATGCCAGTTTTGGAAATTGCAAAATATTTATTTGAGAGGAGGATATTTTTTGGTGCTGTATCAATTATCTCCTCTCAACCTTCCCCTTTTGTGTCTTTATTCAAGTCTCTGTTGTAATGTTTTTATTATTGTTTTGACTAGGGAAGTTATTTTTGTTCAGTTCTTATATAGCAAGTAGCACACTAAGGTTCTTTCTGGCGTAGTCTACTAGGTGCTTCAGCTGTGCAATAGGCATTGAGAAGAAAATCAAAAAGGAAAATCAAAAAGAAAATCAAAAAGAAAAATCAGGGATACACAAAAGCAGTGCTTTGGATTAAGCTTATGGTAAATAAAATGAACTGTCAGACGCAGTTCAACCAGTGTAACTACCAACTTATTTATAAAGCAACAACAAAACAATAAAAACTTCACATTTTGTAAAGCCTTTTTGGAAGTCATTTCAGTTCCATACATTATTTAATGTATAGGTGTAAAGTTAAACTGGTGTTAAAACTCTTAGAACTCTTTCCAGTGAACAGGATAACAGTGTTCCAGAAAAAAATCAGGAAATTCAGTTGCACCTTCTCAGCCAAAACCTACCAGTAGTTGCCCTACTGCTTGTTCTGCGTTTCACTATTATATAATGAGTTTGTTGTCTGAGAGATCAGTTCTTTCACCAATGAAACTAGCAATGTGTACATCTGTACATTGATGTTTTACCTTTTAAATGCTCAATTTCAAAACACACACAACTTAATTTAAGCAATTGCAGAAAAGAGGGACTGGGACTGGGACCTTCTTGCAAGCTCATAAGCTGTGACTTGGTACTGAATGGTATTTAGAAATACTCAGTTACTTGGCAGGAAGTTTGAAATCAACAGGGAATTTCTCTTTCACACGGTGTGCACTTCAGTTATGGAATTCATTGCAGCAGGCTGTGGATTCACAGTGTAATGATATGCAAGGACACGGGTATCACAGGAAGTCCTACACTATCACTATTGGAAAATTAGATGGGGAAACTATCTCACTGTAAGCTTGCTTTTTGTTTGTTTGTTTGATTGATTCTTCTAATAGGCTCCTCCCAAGACACCTGCTTTCTAGTAGAAACTTTTATGCTTACCCAACCCACTGCAGATACTATTACATAGATAAAAACGATTTGTGCTGAATAACTCCTAGTGTTTCTGGGAAGTGTAGTGTGGGGTATCTTGAGATTTGTTTTAGGTGAACAAGTCACTTCTAAATACAGAGAAGACTTTTGTTGGATTTATGACATTACACAGTCATTGTTACTTCTCTCTCCTCATCAGTTCACATCAGAACAAGTGGACTCTTTACTGCAGCAGTATCTACAAAATACAGGACACTTCTGGCTTACACCAAACCTCCCATTGGCCTAGCTAGAAGGAGGCTCCTTTTTTGCTCTTACAATTCACTTCTTTCAGTTTAAGTAGGTTCAGTTTGTCTCCCCCCTGTGACTCCATTGCAGCTGTGATGAACAAAGCTATTCCACGTCCACAGCTGGGAAATCAGAAAAAAAAGGGGATGGGAGTGGATTAAGAAAGGAGTTTAAC
The DNA here is from genome assembly GCF_987193195.1 of Phasianus colchicus. Classification (NCBI taxonomy): domain Eukaryota; kingdom Metazoa; phylum Chordata; class Aves; order Galliformes; family Phasianidae; genus Phasianus; species Phasianus colchicus. The sequence continues at coordinate 2,654,433 of NC_143439.1, forward strand.
AGTTGTCATGCTTGGTCATGAAGATCATGACAGCTTAAAGGCCACAAAGTGCAGTTCCTGGAACATGTGCCTTTTTGTTTTTTTTCCTACTTTGTTTAACTGTTTGTCTTGTATCCTGCCCAATCAAAAAACAGAACTTTCTCTGCACTGAAGGTTAGAGTCCTTTGATACGTTTCAGAATGAACAGAAGTCTCTGTCTGACTTTCGTGCTGTAAAAATAAATAAGCAAGAAAACAGAGAAAAAAGAGAGAAAATCTCAAGGGCATGCACACATGGTTGGCTTTCATAGCCTTGCTCAGTCATCCACAACATGAACAGCAAGCTGTGTGTGTAATTACATCTGCTTCTACCTCGTTCTGCATGTTCAGCATGAAAAAGGGTAATTATGGTGCATTTTGAGAAGAAGGTAATACCATTTAGTTAAAATCAAGGTTACATTTTGCTTTCAGATATATATGGAGGAGCTTTTCAACAAGATTCCTTTATGATTGATTATGCTAGTATAAAGAGATGGCGAAGGAGCAGTAAAATCTCAGTGGGGAAAGGTGACTAGAACCACTCAAAGAAGAATTAGATCCCAGATTTGAGCAGCATGGCAGGAGCATGAATAGGCATTTATTTCTCCATCAATTATAGTAGTGTCTACAGCTAAGACAGACTTAAAGGCTCTGAGTTGAGCCAGACCTTATGGCTCTTTCAGTCTGTGCTATTGTCCATACTGCCAACAGACAGTTTCATAATCAGGTTGTACAAGTTAGCTTTTCTTTTATTTGCTCTATTTATCAGTACCAAGTTCATGATGTACTTGTGATGGCTTACTAAAATCACGTTCAGGTAGCCAGTGAGGTGAATGAGTGATGGAATCAATCAGTTTTGAGGTCTGTAAGCAGAGAATTTGAACGTGTTGGAATTTGAACGTACTGTAATTAAATTCCTAAATTCTTGCAATTTGGCTGATTTATTTTGTTGACTGCAGATTGTTGCTGAATCAAAACAGAAATTTCTGTATCTCTTGATTCAGACAGTATTCTCAGCTAGATTTTGGGAGTTTAGTAACCCTGAACCAACCGAGGGTAGTCTTACTCCCCAAACTTGCAATTAATGTTTTTGTTAAGCACAGAGCTTAAAAGGGCTCTTAGACTTCAAAGTCTTTCCTATAGGGCAGGCAGTATAACTGTTGCAAGTCAGAGAACTGAACTGAAAATGCATTATTCTTTGGGCCCCACGAAAGATATTAACTGCACAAGGAAACACATTTGCTTCTCTGATGTGGTTGAGAGTTCATATTTTTCAGCTATTCTTGTTCCTTTACTGTATTTACACTCCTCCTTTGTGACATTAGGAAAGATAACAAGAAGTTTGATTTCACAGTGGAGGTTCAGGATGTCTGTTTCAACTGGAAATGACAAACCAAGCCTTTGCTGCCCATGCTTTTGAGATCTGTAGCTGGGGCAGGTCACAGGGTGATAGAATGCCTTGGGTTGGAAGAGACTCACAAGGGTCATGGAGTCCAACTTCTGCCTCCACACAAGGCCCAAAATTCAAACCCTGTGTCTGAGTGCTGTCCAAATGCTTCTTGAATTCCAGCAGCTCGGGGCCATACCCACTGCCCTCTGGTGCAGAACTATTCCTCACCCTCACCCCCCCTTCCCTGACACAACTCAGGCCCTGTTGCTGTCACACAGAGCAGAGCTCAGGGCTGCGCTTGTGAGGAGCTGCAGCCGCCATCAGGCCTCCCCTCGGCTCCTCTGCTCTGGGCTGAACCAACTGAGGGACTCCTCATATACCTTGCCCTCTAGACCCTTCCCCATCTTCATAGCCCTCCTGTAGATGTTCTCTAATAGCCTCATGTCGTTCTTACATTGTGGTGCTCAAACCGGCACGCAGGTCTTGAGATGAGGCTGCACCAGGGCAGAGCACAGTGGGGCAGTTTCTTCATAATACAGCAGTTTCAGTAGAAGCAGCATGTTTTTCAAGCACTGATGTATATGCTAGTGTGCAGCCTTTATTTCCACTTGCTGGTATCCAGAGCAGATGTATAGAAATGAATGATGAGGATTATTTTGCCCCATCAGCTTTTATATTGTGATGGAAGAACACTGTTATCTTCCTTATGAGTTGCCTCAGTGGAGTCATACCTGTGGCTCAGCTGTGTGAGAACTCAGTTTTAAGCTAACATTTGTTTAGCATGACATACAGCATCTGACTTAGCAGGGCATATATCTCATGACCCACATATTTTTTTGTCATCCATCTACTCTTACATGACTGGAACAGTTGAATCTAGCACACAGATACCACTGCACGATGTATGAGAGTAAATGTCCTGGGTTCACAGGGCCCCTGTAACTTTGTTTACAGAAAAACTGAGCTTTAACTTCTTTCAGAACAGGCTGGCAGGTACAAAAGAAGTGCACACTAGTAACACGTTACTTCATAGTCTGTTAGGCTGATGATTAGACAGAATTGAGTAACATTTGTCAACAAATGAGAGTGAAACTTCTGCAGGAGGAAATAAAATCAAGAAATTGTAATGAATTAAACCCCTGGAATAGTAACATACATGTATTTTTCTTTTCCTTGTTTTATAATCTGTGTGCCCACTTTGAATATAAACGCACTGCTTGAAAGCTTTTACAAACAGTTCAGTTTTCCATGGAAGTTTCAATTTTCTTTCTTTTCCTTCCTCTCCCTTTCCTTTTTCATGTTTCATTTTTTTTAAAGTTTGAAGTATACTGATGCTTTGATATGAGGTGTTGCAGGTTAAAAATCTACCTAACCAAGCTCTGAATTAAATATTAAATATTGTGTTTATTCACATGCAGACTTCTCACTGACTTATCCCTTACACAAGCCAAGTCTCCATCAGGGAAAGCCACACAGCAAAGTGCACAAAAATTGTCATATGGGAAAAAGCAAGTGTCCCAGCCACTCTTTTTTTGCTGGTTGAAACAAAACATTAGAGAGCCAAAACCGCATGAACTTACTGACCTTTGTGCCATGACAGTTTCTGTAACTACTGAATAGCAGGGATGGGCTGAGAGCTAAGAGGATTTGGGGGGGTTGGTCTACAGAGGGAGATAAGGTCACATATAAGGCAGGTGCAGCAGATTAGGGTTAACTGAATTGGCTTTTTTTTTCCCTAGAGCACAGCTCAGTGAGTTTGGACCCTGGAACCATGAGTGGGTGCCCCTTCACAGGGAACAAATACTCGTGAGTTATTCCTATCTTTATTTTGTTTTAAAAGATATAAAGTTAATGTAAATTTTGGAGAGGAATTAATGATTATCTGTAAATAGACTGTTATAACTATCCCTAAGGGAAGGGAGTATGAGGACCCTTCAGGGAAGGGCTGTGTGATGAACTAGATTTAATGCTACCAGCTATTATTGCTGTGACAAGGTGTACATCAGGTGCATTCTTTCTCAGAAGATTGCTTTAGTAGTTCATTTTTTTCATTGTTTGAATTTTAGGTGCACCTGTTAATAAAATGACAAATATAGCAATAATTGTTTAATTAAATAGCTTACATATTTTCTTGCTTTTCTTCTCAGATATAAATTTGGCAACCTATCTTTGAAAGATGAGAAAGCTGATGAATCGCAAGAGGGAATAAATAAAGCCAGCAAAGGTGGACTTATCTATGGAGATTACCTGCAAGTAAGTGTAATGACTTGAATTTTACTGTCTTGGATGATTAGAAGACCTGAGCCAGGACACAAGATTGGCACTTCTCCCAGTCATGCACTGGCGGTAGTTAATTGTACTGGCAAACGTAAACTGTGAAGTGATGCAGCACAATACTTTATTTGATCTGATAGTTAGCAGTTAGCAGTTTTTCTGTAAATCAAAAGGCCATGTGCAACTTCCCCAAATTACTGCATGAAACTCCTTAATATTTGGTTGGAAAATTACATTCCAGTAATGTAGGGTATGAAAGGAAAACAAACAAACAAAGAACAACAACCACCCAAAACACAGCTAGAAGTAATCAAGAAATATGTAAAAATAAAATGTCAGAAGTAATAAGATAACATAGACATTTCCTTTTATTTTCATGACAGCAAGAACTGAAGTGAGTGGAATTACTCCGTGCTTGAGAACAAGAGATTAATTTGTTGACATATAATACAGAATCTTGCAATGATTTCTTTTAAAGCAGCTGTGAGATAATGAATCTGACTCAATCAAAAATTACTAATGTCAGAACTGAAATAACTAGTTCAGCCTCAAATCATAGCTCTTGCATAGTTATGTATTATCTGGCTACAGAATTTTCTATCAGAACTCTCTTGCACTGAATATGTCAGTATTGATATCAGATCTGGAGAATACACTATTTTGTTTTCTCTTTTTTTGTATATGTATTCAAAAATCTTAAAATGATTTTCCAAGCTTTTTCACTTGACATTCCTGAATGTTAATTTCAGATATTTTTTTTTTTCTAATTACAAAGAAACTATTTATTTTAACTTCTTATACGAAAACTGGAATATTTTAATTTTTTTTTTTCCTTAAATATAAGCTCTACATAGAGTGTCTAATAGCAGAATTGGGAACTTTACAAATAGTCTTTTATTATTATTTTTAAGTTGAACAAAATACTGAATGCCCAAGAGCTACAGAGCGAAAAGAAAGGAAACAAGATCCACGATGAGCATCTTTTTATTGTGACACATCAAGGTAAGTAGCTGAGAGGACTAGAGCAATGGTGGTTTGGCATTCTTGCTGCAGGAAGTTACTTTGACAAGTACTAATTGTAATTGACAAGTGCTATGTGTAATTTGTTTTCATTTTTCACCTGGTTGCTGCAATTACTCTCTCTTTTTATGTGTTTATATTTGCATATATCCCTGAATGTTTTCTAAGGCTGTAATGAACTCTATGCCTATGAAGTCATAACTATAAAATTCAGATTTGGAAAATCAGCTTCTCTTTCTAGAGAAGTTTAAGGTGGACAAATTATTCCGGCTTGAGTAATAGGGTGCTAAGCAGTTTATTGTAGGCAAGCTTTATATATTTTGGTTTCTGGCTTCTCTGAAACTTCAATCCTGCTTTAACCATTGAGAGGCATTAGAAACCAGCACAATAGTTAGATGTTCCCTAACTGCCTGTATCCACATGGTCTGCAGGCACTAATTGGATGACACTTTCCTGTTGTAGATAGGAAACCTGTAGAAGTCATTAAAGTTGTAAGCAGCTCTGGGGTTATAATGCCATAGTCTTGTTGCTGAAGTGTTAGACCTGAATTTTTCTCTTTCCCCTTTTGCAATCTACATTCTGCACATCTATTATCTGATGTGGAAAGTATGTTCTATTTATGCTCTTGATACTAGATTATTTCATGTAATAGTTTTGGTAATGGATAACACACTAGAACAGGCAATACTCTTTTATATCAGCACTTTTTTATACGCCAACATTGTAAACATAGTCTATTCACTTCAAATCAAAAAATAAGAATTTTTCCTCATCATTATGAAGAAAAAAAGAAAAAAAAACCCACAAAATAATGCTGAAGTTATTGCTAACAATGACTTTATTGTTTTAGCTTATGAACTTTGGTTTAAGCAGATTCTGTGGGAGTTGGATTCTGTTCGGGTGATCTTTCAGAATGGACATGTAAGTCATGTAAATATTCATTCTGGTAAAATTTGGACTCCTCTTTCTCTTGCTTCCCAGCCTGATGTATGCAAGTTACATATAGTTGGAGCTTTTTTTTTTTTTTTTTTTTGAACAGCAAAAATAGTGGCTGTATGGCTCTTATATCCTCATACTGTGCACAGATACAGAATCCTTTTTCCTCACCTTTTGCATAGATGCCTCTCCAAGACCAGTTTCACTGGCCAAAATACTCTCAGACTTTCCTACTAGTACTGGGAAATTGCAGAAGATAATTTGGATGTGCAGATAAGTCATGCTCAGAGGCAAAACTGAAAATGGGCTAACAGGTCTATTTTACACTGAAATGTCAGTGTCTGCCTTTGTTTGAATTTCTGAACTCTACATACAGTTTCCTTTCATCTAATATCTGCTGCATGAAAGCAAAACTATTTGCAGTAGCAGTGTATTGTGAAATCCAATGGAAGAGCAATAATCAAAATCATAATGTATAATTGCATGAGAATTTTGTAAAATGACAAATATAACAGAAGCATTTTAAACATCTCTAAACATTTATCCAACACTAAACATACATCATAACTACTGATAACAAGGGAACCCTCCTGACCTAATATGCTCACAGAAAATGCTGACTGCATGTAATACCTCGAATAACAACCTGAGTTTGTATATGTGAAGAAAAACTTGAAGTAGATCTGACTTTCTTTCAGAAAGGAGGAGTTTCTTTTTCTTACAATGATCAATGAAAATGTTCTTTGTTGCCCCCTGCAGTCATAATATTCTTGGCTTTCTTAAAATGGTATCAAAATGTATTTGACCACAATCAGTTCTTAATAGAATAATTTTTCTTTGTGACAAATGAAAGCTATCTTACAATCAGAATTTGAAATGTCAATGTTAATTGTCTTGCTTTGCTATTAAAGTTAAGGAAATAGTTTTCATATTTCATTTTTATAGTTTGATATTTTCTGGTTGTTTGCCCTGGTCTGGGAAATAAACTTAATGGGATTGAGTTAATAGGAATCAGTGAGAGAAAAATGGATTTAAATAACTGAATATTATACTTTCAGTTAAAATCTGAGCTCTAATCAATATTAGATTGTTCTGCTATTAGGAATTTCACGTGGAAAATGACTTGAGAACAATAATGTTGCACAACGATGAAAAGACATGAAGTAAATAGACAGTGTAAAGAGAACACCGCTTTCTGTCCAATCATTGTATTTATTTCTTACTAAGGTAAGAGATGAGAGGAACATGCTGAAGGTTATTACTCGAATGAACAGAATATCAATGATTCTGAAACTACTTGTGGAACAGTTCTCAGTTTTGGAAACCATGACTGCATTGGACTTCTTTGATTTCAGGTAAATACTTACTATTCCTCCATAGTAATGCATAGGATAGTAATCCTTTGAGCTGGTTGTGAATTTAAGCAAGGACTTGCGTGTACCCTGGCAGCTTGTAGAACCTGATTTGCTCAACAGGGTGAGAACAAAATCATAGAATACTTCGTGTTGAAAGGGACCGTTAAGATCACCTAGTTCCAGCCCCCCTGCTATACACAGGGACACCTAGAGCAGGTTGCACACAGCCTCATCCAACCTGGCCTTGAATGCTTCCAGGGAAAGGGCAACCTGTTCCAGTGCCTCACCACCTTCATATTAAATTATTTCTAATATCTAGTCTAAATCTACCCTCTTCCAGTTTAAAGCTATTCCCCCATGTCCTGTCACTACATATCCTTACAGATTCTTTCCCAACTTCCCTTTAGGCTCCCTTCGGGTACTGGAAGGCTGCTCTAAGGTCTTCTCAGAGTCTTCTTATCCAGGCTGAAAAGCCAAACTCTCTCAGCCTGTCCCTGTAAGGGAGATGCTCCAGCCTTCTGATCATCTTCGTGGCTCTCTTCTGGATCTATTCCAACATCTTGATGTCTGTCTTGTATTGGAACTGGAAGCAGTATTTCAGGTGGGGTGTCACAAGAGCAGAGTAGAGGGGCAGAATCACTTCCTTCGGCCTGCTGGTCACTCTTCTCTTGATGCAAGCCAGAATATGGTTGGCCTTTTGGGCTTCAAGTGTGCATTGTTGGCTCACGCTGAGTCTTTCAGCAACTGGCACCCCCAAATTCTTCTCATGCCATTCTTGTTCCAGCCTGTATTTGTGCTTGGGATTGCCCTGACCCAGGTGCAAACCTTGCACTTGACCGTGTTGAAGTTCATGAGGCTGGCATGGGCCCACCTCTCGAGCCTGTCCAGGTCTACCTGGATGGTATGCCTTCCCTCTAATGTGTCAACTGCACCTCTCAGCTTGGTGTCATCTGCAAACTTGCTGAGGGTGCACTCGATCCCACTGTCCATGTCACCAACAAGGATATTAAATAACACTGGTCCCAACACCCATCCCTGAGAAATGCCATTCATCACTGATCTCCACTTGGACACTGAGCCATTGACTGCAACTCTCTGAGTGTGACTATCCAGCTTATTCCTTATCCAGTGAGTGGTTCATCCATCAAATTGATTTTTCTCCAGTTTGGTGACAAAGATGATGTGCGAGACAGTGTCAAATGCTTTGCACAAGTCCTGGTAGATTATGTCAGTTGTTTTTCCTTTATCTGCTGATGCTGTAACTCCATCATAAAAGGCCTCTAAGTTTGTCAGGCATGACTTGCCCTTGGTGAATCCATTACCATCAATCACCTCATCTTTATTTTTCTTGTGCCTTAGTAGGACCTTCAGGAGGATCTGCTCTGTGATCTTGCCAGGTGCAGTGATAGACTGACTGGGGTGTAGTTCCCTGAGTCTTCTTTTTTTCTGATCAGTGGGAACTTCACCAGACTGCCATGACCTTTCAAATATGATGGATAGCAGCTTGGCAACTTCATCCACCAGCTCCCTTAGAACCCATGGATGGATCTCATCAGGTCCCATGGACTTGTGCACCTTCAGGTTCTTTAGATGATCTTGAACTTGATCTTCACTTAGAGAGGGCAGATCTTCCTTCTCCCAGTTATTATCTTTGCTTTCTCCAACTTGTGCAGTGTGACTAGAGCCCTTGCTGGTGGAGACTGAGTCAAAGAAGTCACTGAGGACCTCAGCTTTCTCTGTATCTCTTGTGATCAGCTCTCCGGTTAATGTGCGTTGGAGGTAAACGTAGCATTACAGTACAAAGTCCACTAAGAACATGAGCTTGATTGCAAGACCAGCATACCTTGCAATGAAATACAAGTTAACTTCTGATGTTTGTATGTGCTGTGTTAAATGTCTTCAGACTTAAAAATAATAATAAAAATTCAAATTCCAGCAGAAAGAGTAGAAATGCTTCCTGGTTCTGTTAACAATTTACTTGAAACTTACCACTGCAGTTGCAGCCATATTCTGTGACAAATCAGAGGATGCAGTTCTCTTACCCAAACACTTTTCTATGTGTTATCAAATACATCATTATACTGTCTTGGGGGACAGTATTTCCTAGCTTCCCAGAGTTGCTTCAAGAGGCTGAAGTAACATTGCTTTCTTCTTATTTCTCCTCAAGAACTTCTGCTCTCCCATAGCTGCTCAAAATATTGCTGGATCAACTTGTTTGTAGCTCATCTGCTTTCTGCATGGACTATCTCCGGGATCAGTTGGTTTTCCTCACTTCTAACTTGGCATTTCCTACTTCTTATCTCACAACAACCAGCTCCTTCCACTACCGTTTGTGACAGCTTCATATGAAATTCACCATTTGTCTTCCTATTCCCATTCTGACTGTGTCCCTGACCTGCCTGACTCGCACACTTTCCAGCATCCCTCCCCCTTCTGCATTGCTTTAGTACCATTTCCCATGTCTTTTAGAACTCTCTAACCGAAAAGCACATGAAAATACAACTTCGCTTCCGCTGGAAGTTTGGAACATCTGTGTTTTCTACAGCAGGGGAAATACATGAGCTAATAATCTTCTGAGGAGTCATTGCTTCTGATTTTCAACGACGTACAGTAATACGTAATATGAAGCAATCAAATACAAAAACAGATACATTACCTGTTTTTTCCAACTCTTCTATTTGCAGTTCAGAGTGTGTTACAATTACCTAGCAATGTGGGATTTCAGATCAATTTTATTAATCAGTTCATCTAATATGTTCACATAATTCAGCCCAGAAAGAATCCTGTTAATGAATCCTTCAGAATAATGTTCTGAAAAAGATTTAGTAGGTTTTATTTATTTCATACGTATCAATTGTTCATATGTATAACAAGCCTATTTAAAAGGAACTTAATGGCACTTTAGTCATATTTAAATTTTCCTGATGTGTATTTGGGGTAAAGCTACTTCTGCTGTCCAGAAAGAAAATATTTACTAATTTTTCTTTTGTGAAACACATACACAGAGCTGCCACTTTAAAACACAATATAAAAATGTGTATATATATCTCTGTATATGCACAGAGATATATATATATATATATATATATATATATATAAAACTTTTTTTTTTTTTGCCCCCTAATTGCAAGCATACAAAAAATGTTTAATTATCTATTTGATATTCTTCAAATATGAGATACATAGTTATTTCTTTAGCTGAGAACCAGAGAACTCCATCATGGTAAAATAATATCCTGTATTTTTGTATGTTTTTCTCTTCTATTCCCAAAGAGACTACTTAAGCCCGGCCTCAGGTTTTCAGAGCCTGCAATTTCGTTTGCTAGAGAACAAGATTGGTGTTCCCCAAAGCCTGAGGGTTCCCTATAACAGAAGGCATTATCGTGATAACTTCAAGGGAGAGGATTATGAACTACTGCTGAAATCAGAGCAAGAACCAACGCTTCTGCAACTTGTGGAGGTAATAATATCTGTCTGAGACCTTGCTTAAATGTTTTACTCTTTCCTTTGAGAATGTCCTTCACTGTTGTAAGTGATGATCTTTTTCCCTTGAGAGAACCAAGAATGCTGACAGGTTTCCAGTAACTCACATTTTGAATTATTATCAAAATTAGTATGAAAGAGTTGGCCATTCTCAAACCAACTGATTTTTTTTTTTCCAGCTGTTACCTCTCTTGTTTGGAAAATATAACTGTTTAGCTAGTAAATCACATTGCAGAAATAAGAGTCATCTAAGAATATTAATGTATTGGGTCATTTGCATTGTTTTTCATAACCACAAACCTTTATAGAATAAAAATTTTAAAATATTCCAATGTTAGTGAGGAGTATTAGGCTAAAAAAAAAAAAAAAAAAAAAAAAAAAACAGAAAACAAAAATGCCAACCCAAAATGAAAATGAGAAAAGGTCAACAAATGTTTCTTTCTCACTTACCTTGATTTAATGTCCTTGACTGAAAACTGTGCATTGCTCAAACATGGCAGTTTCTTTAACTCTGTTGTTCTTTTCACATGCAAACTTAACTTCTAAAGAACAATGTAATATAACCCTCAATAAGCACATTCACATCTCTATGACAAAATTATTCTCTACGCTTTCATTTGCTGTCACCCGCTACAGAATGTGTAAGAAATCTTTGTAACTTTCCTTCTCTTCCTGGTCATCTTTGGATAAGAAGGAGCTAAATAAAATTATCTTTAAAAGGAGTTTGACCACACAGATTTTGTCTTTTTTCTCATTTCATTACCATTGTTAAAAGGAAATCAAAGAGGTTTCTAACTGCTACATGCATTTTGATCTTGTATTATAACATATTCTGATGTAAGCTAATGTCAGACAGTGTGAACAGTATTCATGCTGATCAGATAAAAACTGGCTATACTAGCAGATGGTTCTATATCTTCATTCTGAGATTTATCTTAGTTTATATGTGGAATAACATTGCTTCATCAGTCTACAAGGGAATGAGTTTTAACAAGAGAACAACTCTTCTAACTGATAATTTAACTTGTAACCTATTGGTGTGTTTGCATGACATCATTATACAGACACAAATCTTCCATGTGGACATCCTTATTCCAGTAATTTGCACCTGTATGAGTATTAAACCAGAACCAAGTGTAATTTATATTGCTATAAATTGTAATTCTAGAGTACTGTGTTTTCATTATGAATAGTTGAATACGTTGTTATTGTTAAAGGCATGGCTGGAAAGAACTCCAGGACTTGAGGCAGAAGGATTTGATTTCTGGGGCCAATTTGAAGTGAATATTTTAAAAGGACTAGAAGAGGAATTTGCCATAGTACAGGTATGTTCTTTTGATCCAACTATATGCAGAGACAGCTGGAAATCATGTTCCTTTAATTGGCATTTTGGCCCACTCCTGGTTTCTCACTTCATTTAATCTTTGGCAGCCAGTGTTTACAAGAAGCATAAAAATCACAAACATTATCAGGAAATCTCAGTAAGTCTATAATTTGACATCTAGGAACATCTTAAGCATGTGCTATGTGGATTATTTTGATTGCAGAAGAAAAGGGAAAGTATCACAGGAAGAAAACTAATCTTACTGAAACTATGTCACCTTGGATGCTTGCATTTGAAGTTCAGAGTAAAACTCCACAAAGTTTGGGACTACAAGTAAGGAGTGTCACTATATACTGACCATTACTACTTAACAGTACATGGCACTTAGCTGTTGTGTGATCATTTGAATCACACTGGCAAAGAAACAAGAAAAAAATCCCCAAGCGCTGTAAAGCCTGTAGGTATAAGTACATTTCTAAATGGAAGAAACACTATAACATAAGAATATATTAAGTTCCTGAGAATATTCTTACAACTTGCTGATTTATCCAGCTTTTCTATTTAAGTTTTCTAATCCATAGCTATACAAAATGTCTTCTTCTTGCCTTGAAAACTAAGAAATAAAATAATCAGACTTCAAATGAATTAAGATTAGCTGTTCTGAAGCCTCTAGACCTAAAGAAAAGTGATGTTAGTTTGTTTGAACATTTATTCATTTGAATTGCATTTAATTGCGTGAATTGTACTTAATTGCACAACTACTGGTAATTCTTTTTTTTTTTTTTTTAATGAACAGTGACTCAGTGACTTGCCTACCTTGTTTGAAAATACAGTTCTTACACTTCAAGTGTAAACTTACAGAGAGTTTAGATGAAAATAGAGGTTAAATCATGGGTCATTCAAAAAACCTGCTTTTTCCCTACTGAATTCTAAATAAAAACCTTCTTTTTGATTTAAATATCAAAGGCCAAACCAGAATCAGAAGAAAAAGAGGACTTGTTATCTGAATTTCAAAAGCAGAAAGATATATTACTTTCATTATTTGATGAAAAACGGCATGAACACCTGCTTAGTAAAGGTAAAGTATATTAATATACATATTTGAATTTTTAAATATGATAAATAGAGAATAATCACACAACAACACTACATTTTCAGGGTAATTAGCAACAAACTAAAGATATTTGTATTTTGCAGGAGAAAGAAGACTGTCTTATAAAGCTCTGAAGGGTGCCCTAATGATCTACTTCTACAGGTAATGTTATAAGATGTATCAAAATATTTTCAGTGCTTATTGGCAGCTGGAAAGCTGAAAACAAACTGTTCTACAAAGTGTCCTAGAAAGTTTTAAAGTATTTTTCAACAAAGAGGGGGAAAAAGACAGATTAAAACTTAAGTGGCCAAAGTGCTTGTTAGAATATCTACTGGTATTTCAATACCAGATTGGGAAAAACACACACAGAGTGTCTTTTGTTGCTGATGTGATAGTTAGAAATATGTAGTTCATCATGAGAGGTCTTACTGTTCTCTCTTTCATTTTCCAAGAGAGGAGCCCCGTTTTCAGGTTCCATTTCAGCTTCTCACCTCTCTTATGGATATTGACGTACTCATGACAAAATGGAGATGTAAGTAGCACTCTTTTATTGAGATACTCTCTTAGATTCAAGTAAACTGTTCTATTTCACATTCTGAGACTTATAACTAGAGTTTTAGCATTGAGCTTCTGAGTTTGTCCTTTAAAAATAACTTTTTTGTACTTTGGCCAAGAGCGAAGATGAGCAGCTTCCTCTGTGATCAGTAGATACATAGGTAAAGCTATCACTTTCATGACATGTTTCATGCTAAGTGAAAGATTTTATTTAAGGAATAACAATATATTTTCCCAAACCCTCATCATGATGACTGTTCACATGGAAATACTTCTTCTGCTCTTTCCCTATTTAGACAACTACAAATTGATGTGTTAATTCTGTATTAACAATCATTTTATGTCAGCTGACTTGAGTGGCATACTTAACTCCTACGTTGCTGAAGACTTAGTAGCTCATCTCTCTATGGCCTCTGAGAATGCAGTATTCACCTTGATGTGACCCTTCGTTTATTTTTTAATGCCCTGCCCTTTGTATGCATTGTTTAGATAACCATGTCTGCATGGTGCACAGAATGATTGGCAGTAAGGCTGGCACAGGAGGATCATCAGGCTACCAGTACTTGCGCTCAACAGTGAGGTAAGAATAATGCCTTTTTCCTACCTTGATACTGTTCATGGATGTTGTACTGCTGGGAGATAGGTTTCAGACAGCTCACTAAAAGTTAAAGCCATCATTCCTCTTTTGGGACTATACTGAGAAGTTCCCATCCAAGTTGTACCTTTATCAGGTTGATACATGTGAATTCTAAGTCTTTTGTGGCAAAGGGCTTAAATCATCATGCAAAGTGCATTTACAATTCTCAGTCAAGGGATTAGGCATTACTGTAATAGGAAATAATATGATGCAGGATGAAAGTTAACCCCATACGCTGTGCAACTGAGTTTCTTTATTTCTTAGTGTGACCTCTAATTGTATAAACTAAGATACATAAACTTAGTTAATACCCTATGGCTGTGCAGGTGAAAATCAGAAACATCTTCTGTTGGATGAAGCAGAGAAGGAATTTAAAATAACAGAGGAACTGTCTTTTCCTTTTTTAGTGGATGGTCTTGAACTGAGCACAGAACTCCCTGAATGCTCAGAACTTCTTTACACAAAATTTTGAAGATTCAGCAGAAAGATGCAGCAGTAGCTTCTTTTAAATCTTATCTGCTGTGCCCTAGAGACAGTTAGGACTGAACCGTGGACTGAACTTAAACTCTAGAATACTAAGGAGAAGAACGGTTAGTGCAGAAACATTATTAAATATGTGAGGGTATGATTCCACATGATTCCAATTATTCCACAATTTCAAAATTGTGGCACTTCCATTGGCATACACAGCAACATTAACTGTTCCAATTGTCTTTTTCAGTGACAGGTACAAGGTGTTTGTGGATTTGTTCAATCTTTCAACGTTTCTAGTCCCAAGACACTGGATACCAAAGATGAATCCAACAATTCATAAATTCCTTTATACAGCAGAATACTGTGACAGCTCCTATTTTAGCAGTGATGACTCTGACTGAACTATCTAGACTGGCTGCTGCGAAGAACTTCAGAACATTCACCCTGAAATATTCCTGATACTATTCCTGAACTAAAGCAACTGTTCTCATCAGCATGGGTGTGTAAATATTTATTTATGTATGACAAAACTAGGTGAATACTCCACCTAACATATTGAATAAATTTAATTGTTTGTAGAAAAAGTAATCTTGCACTGATTCAGGCTCTATTAAAGAAAAAATCCAATTCAAATTAATGGCTAGTTAAGTTGAATGTTTGTATCTGAAAATCTTTACTTGCAGACAGGAAAAAAATAATACAGATTATTATCATCATCACATCTTATATGTACATATGTTTCTATTTGTCAGTTTACCTAATGGCTGTTACTAATTTACTTTGAGTTGAAGATGCAATTATTCTCATCAGCTTAAGATGATAGAGAGCTGTAGAGTTCCAAAAGAAATTTCAGGTTAAGATCTTCAAAACAAATATCCTGAATCTGTGGAAACCCAAGCCTCTGGAATTTTCTTAAAGAATATAAAGGCCTTCATTAGGAATATTTACTGTTAAGAACAGTAGAGATAAATGCCTACTTCACACTTCAAATAAAGCAGTATTCAAGTTATTCTTTTGTTGTTTTCTTCTAAAACAAGCATAACATTCACACAACAATATGACAGCTGTTTAGAGTATTTTTTTAATCAAAATATCATTGAAACAAGGATAAAATTGTTGCATCATAAAAGTGAGGTAACTTTGATCACAGAATAGATAAAGCTTTGTTATCTACTCATTAGATGGACTGTTACTAAATGCTTCTCTGGAAAATACATTTTCTGCAGGCCTACATTTCTGGAGAAGAGTTCTGTATCTTTGTGCTCTAGTCAGGCTTGTTTGTACCGCTTCAGAAGCATAGCTGGACCTTCAATGTTTGATACTGCTATAAAAACACACTGCTCTTATGGCAATTGAGAATTTAGCTGTTCTTATCCCATCAGGAAAGCGTGCTATTTGTTGCCTGTAATCTGCTAAGGGTATGGCCTTACTACACAAAATGCTTCCCCTTTTGTTATTCTGAAGTTTAAGCCTGTTAGAGACAGGAACAGAACCTGACATTTAGCACACAGGTCTTTTTTTCCCCCCCACTTAAAATACTGACTCTTAGAAAGAGAAGGACTAAGGTGACAATACAAGAGACAATGATGAACATTCGTGGCATCTTTGAAGAGCTCTGAAGTTCTAGCTACCCATGAAAGGAAAAGAACTGAAATAGAAGGACTATAGCATTACAGAAACCGTGGCTGCTCAGGAGATTGCTTTATGGCTATTTGTCATGGTTTTGTGATTTTTGGTTTTCGGTATTCTACATCATAACATCATGTGGGGCAGTGGGAGTTTAACTGTTGGTGCTCAAGCTCTGGGTACCTGCCTGGAAGAGAAGAAGAACTACATTCCCCAGGGGACTTTGCGGTCACAGAGAGTCTTGAGATGCAACTCCTGGCAAGGTCACCTGATGCACTCTTCTTAGCCTGCTCTTCGTCGGCTCTCCTCCCTTTTCTCCCTGCTGCTCAACTGGACTGCGCATCTCACCTCAGCTCTCCGCGTTGTGGTGAGGCCTATCCACCTTTCGGACATTCTCTCTCTTATTATATTTGATTTATTAGCTTCAAATTTAATTATATTGTATTATAGTGTGTTATCTTGCATTCTGATACTATATTTAGTAAATTAGTTTGTTTCTCCTCAGATCGTTGCCGCTGTTTTTAATTATTTTGGGGTCCCCTGTTCCCTTTTTCCAGAGGCGCGGATCTGTGGATCCCTCCGCCCCGCTGGTCACGGAACTGGGCCAAACCAGCCCGTAAACCGCTGACACTATTTCACTCCTCTGTTCATCTAGTTTTAGAGAAAAATGTAGGATTTCACAAAAAGGAGGAAGACAAAAACGTGTGTCAACCAGAGATGCTAGAAAAGCCAAAACAGGTAGCATAAACACAACTTTTCTTCTAGCACCCTTCTCTCCTAATAAAAAGCTGACAATCATCGTGCTTCTGATGTTCAAAGCATTTTGATTATACTCCATCATACCACCGATTGTTGGGTTCAAATTCCTTATTTGCTACTACTTCTTTCTTCAAAACAATTTTTTAAGCAATGTACTTTTTACTATTTATTACCTAAGTTCACCTTAGTAGTTTCAATTCCTCTTTGCAACTTCCTTCTGCACGCTCTGTGGTTGATTCGAAGTCTTCTCATTCCGTGGGAGATTTGATACATAACACACGTGCCAAATAAAAACATACTTAAAAATTCCAACCGACCACTTCCTGTTGTGCCTAAAAAGCAGGAACTCTTCATACAGTTTGTTCTTATTTTAGGAAACGTTGCTTTGAAGTAAAATCTTCATGTATAGCATATGCCAAATGATAATCCTGGTCTTTAGCCAGAATCAAACAAACACTGATGAAACTGTATCTGCTATTCCTATAAATGAAAGAAACAAACAAAAAATTGTAATGAATACTAGAAACAGAGACTTGCCACCAAATAAGTGACCAGAACTCATATTCATATTACATCCTCTCTCTTCCACGCATTAAGTATTGGCATAGGGTGGCGGCAGAAAAAACACCAAAATAAACAGCTGCAATTCTTATTTCTTCATAGCCTGACATTGTAGCTGAAATCTATTCTTCTTCTTCCTCTGCTTCATGTTCAAAACTCAAGACCTTTGAGGATTCAGCGCAGAATCCTTGCAGGGGAGCTTTACCTGTCTTACTTCTAGATTCAGAAACTCGGCAGAAAACAAGTATTTAAGAATATAAAAGCCACTCAAATGTCAAGAAAATGGAGACAGCAGTACAGGGCGGAGACGGAGCTGGCAATAAAAGGATACACCTCCATATCTTGCACAAAAAGTCACAGACATAGTACACAATTCTGAAGCACGTGCAGATCCACTTTCCATATCTATTTGCTGAACTTACAGATCTGCATCCACCAGACCAGAACCACAGTTGTTTTACTTACGCTGCGTATAGCAACATCTCTAGCTTAGGCTGATGATACACAACTGTACACTTGGCAATGCCATTACCTCTCCATGGTAAGGTACTGTCATACTTCAATTATTACAGCTTACGTACCTTAACACCTGCGTGATGTCAATCAACCACAGGGCTGGGTTGAACTAACAACCACTGTTTTTCTATCTGAACTCATCTAACCTCATTCAAAACGTAGCAGTGATTTGTATTTCCTCTGTGAGGATCCCATTGTATCGCTTTACTTACATGGAGCAACACGTGGCCTTTACCACTTGCATCACTTTTCAGACTTACCACAGACATTGCTGCCTATCTTAACACGAACGTAGCCATCTATTCCCCACGTACGGCCCCAAGAGTTCTGTACAATCCAGTAAGGGATGCTACCTGGAAAATATATTTTCAGAAACTGGAGACAATGTGATAATTAGGAAGCATAAGAATGCTAACATTCTATACAGTTAATTAGCATTTTAATATCTCATAGGATGCTGAATGGATGACATTATACAGAGAAGCCTCTTATTGTTCACAGAGAGGACTAATACTTCAGTGTAAAACAGACTGGATATACCCTATGTTAGGGTAAAGATATAGATACCTGTGTTCTTGTCTTTACAGGGACATCAAGTCCCACTAAACTGAAGGAATATGGAAAAGAAGAATTTCCTGGGATCGAACTGCACTTCCAGAATTGAGTTGACACCAACCCAAGCAGTCCTCACATTGTGGATTCTAATATCCTGCCTCACAGGAGGCAAGCTGCAAGGATGAGAAAACAAAACTTACAAGTTCAGTTGATGTAAACATACCTGTTCTGTCAAAACCAGTGATAAGTACAGCATGATTTGCTTTTCCACTGGAGCAGTGATACTGTATGATCCCACCAAGATAATCCTGCCAGCTAACTGCATCTACTGTCACTGCCAGCGGACCCCAGTCAACAAGTACTCTCATCATCTCCTCTTCCTGGCCGCTGTGAAAGAAGTGAGTGATAACACAGAGTTTAAAGTTGGCATAGTAAAGCAATTTGAGAGGCAGTAATCTACCGAAGTATGATTTAATAATCAAATAATTAAGCTTTTTCCTATGAGTTCCACACACCACATAACATACATCAATACATACATATTTTATTTACTACAACACGGGGCACACAGACTATAAAGTAGGTGCCAGTCCAAAGATACAATGCTGTTAAAAAGTCTTGGTCAAGTGGGCACCATGTACCTCTTATGCCCCACTCCTCTCAATTAGGAAACACTTATATACTGTTATTGCCCTTTAGTTTTTCAAACATTCAGATGAAATCAACCTCATAACCTTTGGCTGACTCCAGTTAGTGAACACTGAAGGGAAAGTACAGCAAATAAAAAGAATCAACAGCAGTTACCTGAAGTCATATGCAGCAAATCCTGTAATTGAAACTCCAAAATCCGAGTGAGCAAAATAATGGCACAGTCCTGTCTGAGCTTTAAAAGTGTACTCTGAATCTCTCACAAGTTTGACTTTTGTCTGCAAAGAGATAAATGAATGAATGCGTTTGATTCAGTCCAGTCAAAACTGGAGACTCAAATCCAAATAATGACCCTTGCATAAATGGGCTCTTCTACATTGGTACTGTATAGTTATTGCTTCAGTTGATTTCAATGGAAATGCTGCACCGGTCAAAGAATATTCTTCTCATCCCTTGTGAGTTAACTTAGTGCATTCACAAGCAACATATATAGACTATAAAATTCAAATCAAGTTTCAGTTCTGCTCGAATTAACAATTCTAGATTAAATAAATAACCATATACACACAAACAAGAATCAGATGATCTGTAAAGCACATATTCCCTCTTCCCCATCACTTCTTCCCTTGTATAAACAAAACGAAACAAAACAAAACAAACAGTGCTAAAGAAGGGTTCAAAATTTATAAAAAGTTTCAAACCTGATTCAGCCAGCTCAAAGCAGTTATTGTGGAACCACCACTGCAACCATAATTACTGTACGAACAATCGATAACCTGCTGTACGCTGAGCTCTTCCAGATTATTTCCTTTAATTGCATAGGCAGACTCTATACCACCCACAACACTGAAAGCCCAGCAGCCTCCACACTGGAAGAGAGATGATAGGAGGAACAAAAAAGTCAGCTTTGCTTTTCTAACACAATATGGAAAAGTGTTAAGTATAAAGAGTTTTCCAACGTCCTTCATTTACTACATCGCTTTTTATCTTCATTTTTATGGCATTACAAATATGGGATTGTTTTTTATCCCTCCTGTGCTACTTTGTGAAAACTAAAAATGAATTAAAGATGTCTTATTTTTATGATCCCTTCCTGATTCATTTTTGCTAACATTAAAACAGCCCTTTAAAACAGACCTCGGGACACTTTTTAGTGCTAGATATGTACTTTCTTAATTACAGACTGAGACCCGGGAAGAAATTATTTATTAAGTTTTTGAAAAGGATGCACTTAAGGAGACAGCCTGTAGTTTTCTGTCGTCTGAAGAATTTTATACAAGTATATTAGATTACAAGCAGCAGTAAACCAGAATTAAAAGTGAGAGAAAAAAATCTTAATTGATATCGCAGTTAGTTTTCTCAGCTTTTTAAATTGTGGTGATTTAAACAGGGAGCACAGAACTTATTCCTAGGCAAGGTCTAGGTTATGTTACACAAAGGAAAAATATTGGGAGTTTTAAAAGCCGAGTGCTTCTGATCCTGTTAAGTGTACTGGATGACTGTAGCCAATCTGGGATGTAACCAGTCAGGCTCTATTTTCCTGCCATGAAAGCACCTCCATGGAAGAGGAGTTTGGTGGTAAAGGTATGGAGTTTGACTAACCATGGGCACTCCAAGCAACGGATCTGTAACCAGGAGTACAGAGGGCAAGAGGTCAAGTACTGAAGATGCAGACCTTACCCCAAAAATGTGTACAGTTAACAACTTTTACCTTTTATGCTTTATACCTAAGCCCACTCTTCATAGAAGGCTGTGTTACTCTACACATCAGTGCTCAGAGGCTTGAGGCAGCGCTGATCCTTCCCTGTCCTTCACTGTGCTCTGTGATGTACTTCCTGGATCTGTCTCTAACCAGTGCTTGAGGATCAGCAAAAGGAAATCACCGCCACTTACTGTCTGCTGATTTCTCACTTCTGCAATGACTTTCTTGTCCCTCCAGTCAAACTTCTTTGGCAAAGGTTTTTCATTTCCCTTTGGCACTTTTATGTATCTGGGGAGTTTGTGAGGTATGCTTCTTAAGTAAATAGCTGAACATAGAATACAAACATGTATAAATCTGCTTAATCAGATGACAAAAACAAATAAACAACACAAACCCAACCTGTTTTACTAGAAACCATAACGGTGAATTTGATCTGTAGTTACAATCATGAAATGGCACAGCCTTATAAATCCACAATCCAGAACTAATTTAAATATTCTTACAGTTTCAGAAAGAACAGAAATATTCCGTGTGGGAAACACAATTTTGTACCTTTGAACTCTTCAGGAAAGAGGTGAGAAAACTGATTTTTTCCATAGAAAGCAGATCCACTATCATTTGATGGCAAATTCAGTAATCTAATTCTTTTAGCGCTTTCCTGAATAAAAACAAAAGCACCGTGGTTGTTATTAAATTAGCAGCACTGAAAAAAACAAACCAAACAAAACTGTAAGAGCAGGTTACCAACAAGAAACATGACCTTAGAATCAGAGCACCACTCAAGTTGGAAGAAACTTCTAAGATCACCCAATTCACCCACCAAGCCAGCCCCACCATGCCCACTAACTACGCCTGTCAGTGCCACATCCACGCCGTTCTTGATCACCTCCTGGGATGGTGACTCCCCACCTCCCTTGGCAGCCTGTGCCACTGCCTCCCCGCTCTTTATGAGTAGTTTTTCCTAATATCTACCCTGACCCTCCCTCCCTGGCACAATTTATGGCCAGAACTCCTTGGTAACTCGCTCAGCTCACATTCAGCTCAGGCTCACCCTGGGCTCTTATCGAGCCAGTCTGAAAGTGATTAGACTAAGTTTAGCTTCAGGAAAGACACAAAGAGACGCTTACAAGCGCACAGACAGTATAAAATCAATATAAGACCAACAAAATAAGCTGACAACAAGTGATGCCAAAATCATCTGACGCCCTTGTCGGGCAGCACAACACGGAGACGCACGAAAACATTTCATCCTTAGATAAGATTTAACCTCGCCTTGTTTCATGCCGCAGAACTAACAGAACGCGTACGCAGCACGATACCCAAGAGGGACCCGACCACTGCCGTCATGCTGCCCCCTGGCGGCGGGAGCGGGGAAGGGAGGAACCCGCAGGCACAGCGGCGAGCAGCGCAGCAGCGACCTACCCGCAGCGCCGCCGCTTCTTCTTCCCGTCCTCCTCCGTCCCACGGACGACGCCCCGCAGCGCCCGCGGGCACCGGGAACGCGGCGTCGGCCGCTCGCAGCAGGCAGCACGCCAAGCCCAACGCCAGCACCTCCATCATCACCGCGGGCTGCACGGCCGCGCCCCGCTCCCCGCCGGCTCCCTGCCCGCTCCGCCCCCGGCTGCCGAGTCATAGCGGGTGGGGTCTCGAGAGGCGTCCCCAGCTCGGCACGGCTCCTTGCAGGGAGAGGCGGGGTCGGGCTGCGAGGCAGGAAAGGGCGAGACGTGGTGGCTGCTGCTGCTGCCGCTGCCGGCCCTTAGAGCCGGGCTGGCTGACTGCAGAGTTTTAGGAGAGAGAGCGTAGCTGTTTCTTGGGGTAGCAGAAACGCAGTTTGTAGCTCTTAGCATGCGAAGGGGTCAGTGATGTGCAAGCAGGAGTGCGGCTGTGCGGACGTGCTCCGTCGCTTTCCTCGCGTGCTGGTCCTTCATCGACTGTGTTTCTGCTCTTTGCAGCTTTTCCTCGCTCAGGTGTGAGCGAGCGCGTTCTGTCGCGTTTATCTCCTAGCTCTGAGGCAACGAGGTGCCCCGCTCCTGCTTCAGGTACCCGAGATTGCTCTCTGCTGGGAAACGGCTTTCAAACAAACAAGAACTTTCTTATTTTACGCTGGAAGCTGTTGGAGGAGGTGCCTGATGGCTCACTCAGTGCTTGCCTGTGCATCCCCCGGTGTGGTTTTGCTGTTAAACAGCAGTGGGAAACTTTTTGAGATTACGTTATCGGAATTATGATCTGCCAGAGGAAGTGAAAAACAAAAAAAAAAACAATACTTCATGATACACCAACAGCTCCTTCCAGTCTATCCTGCTGGTAAAGGAGCTCGTATTTGTCATGTAAATCTGCTTTTTCTGTGAAACACGTGAGGGCAGCAGAGGACTTTTGGAAAGGTAATACCAAACCGTGCTGTTCCTTGAAAAGAAACAAAAATAAGCAATGCAAAAGGTATCCAGAACAGGCTCGCATTAAAATATAGATTTATAGCATATCAACAGGCAGGCGGTCCCTGCTCTGTTCTGAATTACTCCGGTATAAATCTACTCCAGCTTCATAAAGATAAAAGAAAATACAGAGGTCACCCCAGGCAAGTGATCTGTGTGATTTTTTTTTTTTCTTCTTTTTTGACTTTGAAAGATTTTTTTTTTTTTTTCCCAGAAGTTCTATTGAATATTCTATAGGTAGATGCTTAATTTTAATATCACTTTATGTATGTCTTTGCTGCTCTTGCTGTTTGCTAGAAATATTTAATGAATATTTCTACCAATGCACGCTAAAAGAAGCAGCAATAATGTGTATGTTTTGGAATCCCAAAATTCATTTAAAAACACTTGCTTTGAATGGAGGTGTTCCAGTGTTAACAGAACCTGTTTCTCAGTAGGTGCAAAATTTCCACTTTTAAAGTGATCCATAGCTCACACCGGTGTAATTAGTGGAAGGATTTTTACCTATGACAGAATTAGATAGCATACTAACACTTATTAGACTACCTTTATTTTTCTCCCCCCTTGTAGTGAATTTTCATGGGTAGATTACTCTTGTTGCTCTTTGGCCTGTGTTTGTAATTATCATGGCAAACTGGGAAAAAGTACAGAAAGTGACTTCTGAGTTGAAGATTGGTCTTCCAAGGGTGGGTGGTGCCTCTGGTGGGTGCAGTTGTGAAATGTGGCAACCAAGTGGTGATGCACCTGTTGGGAAGATGTGTCCCCTGCACTTTGTTAGTTGTCTGCATGGACTTTGGCCTTCTATGTCAGTAGAAGATGTTTAAAGAATGGAAAATGAATCCCTTTGTATTGTGCAGACCTCAGCCTGCTAAAGGAGAGAGAATCTAAACCCAGCAGCAGGTGGAGCTGAGCACCTTGTCTTGAAAAGGCTTGTAGGGAAATACGGTTTCAGAAGAAGTCTAAGGCTTCTACTCATTTAAAGACTTGCAGTGGTGTTGCTCTCTAAATACAGTTGCAGAGGTTAACAGTTATTATATTTAATTAAACAAATGAAAATTGTAGTTTTGGGGTAAAATCTGGTCCTGTTTAAGGCAATGTGAAGGTGAAAAAGCAGCGTTGCTGCAGCTAGCATTCTGAAGCCCTCTTTTATCAGCCTTAAGTTAGACTTTGAAGTTTATAAGCAGCAGAGAAAAGTACACGTGGCAGTGTTGGTATTTGCAGCAATAACTTCTGTAAGGAGTTGCCCTAGCTGGATTCTGAGAAATATGTTGGTAGGCTAAGAGTATTTTCCTGTTAGTTATCTGGAAGTGTTCAAGGCCAGGCTGGATGGGGCTGTGAGCAACCTGGTCTAAAGGGAGGTGTCCCTGCCTACAGCAGGGGGTTGGAATTAGGTGATCTTAAAGGGCCTTCCAACACAAACCATTCTGTGATTCTGTCTTCCTTTGCAAACAGTGAAATAACTGTAGGACCTCCTTCTGCTTCTCAGGCATAGCTTTCTATTTCAGTTGTGTGTCCTAAAGTCTAGTAAGTCTCCAACTTTTTTCTCTTATTCCTCTTCTCTCTTCAGTCTTTTCAGTGGAGTGAAATATGAATGTAGAAGGCTGGCTGCTTAATTATAGGATAGAGCGCTCTTGGTTAGTGCTATTTTGCAGAATATCCTTTGGTAAATTTCTGTAAATCCTCCAGTTAATTTGCTGGTGTATCCTTCCTGAATACATCAGCATCTTTGTCTAATGAGAAGACAGGAGGACTTGCCGAATTCAAGTAGAAGGAGAAAGAGGTGCAACTTAGAAATGTGGTTATCCTGCATAGATTTTTTGCTCATTACATTGGATTATTTCTTATTCACTTGCAGGAACTGAATTTGCTACTTAAAGTGCAGTGGGAATGTGCCATATAAGGAGGATTTAGGAGTTGTTATGCTGATGAAAAATCTGGAGCCAAAGTAAGGGACAAAATGGTTTATGCTTCAGATAATTTTCTCTCCACTGAAATTGATGTAATCATCCTGTGAATCAGAATTTGAGCGTATTTGGGAGCCATAAGATGTTGTAAGGAAAATAATTATGTGTACATAAGTTGTCAGGTAGCCAAGTCCATTTTGGACTCATACTTTTTTTTTTTCACTTAAATTACTAATTTTTTTTTTCCAAATAAGTATTGATTGTTCTATTAAGCTGCTCCTTTGTATACAAAAATAGAGTTCCACAGTTACTGCTTGGTCCTGGTGGTGTCTGAAGGTAGGGTAAATCAGAAGGAGTTCCTTCTAAGTGAATGTGGAATTGTCCTGATGTAAAATGAATGCTGTGCAGGTAGGGTTTCCCAGATGATTAAATTACACTGTTTTGAAAAATTTAGAGCATGTCAGGAATTGTTGCACACAGGAAAAAGAAAATTCCATCGATTCCTCAAGTATTTATTGTACTTATATATTGATGTACGATATATAAGTATATATTGTACATCATTATGTATGGAAGCATAATGACGACTGACTTTGCACTTTCTCTGTTAGCAAAACTTAATCCTGGTTCTAAAAGGATACTTCCCAGTGTCTGAGGCTTGATGTTTGCCTTGTTTTGGTCCATAAGGATATGGCACTTCTGCTCTGATTTGCTCAGGAAGTAGAAACATAGAGGTTACCTTATAAAGCAGTTATGATTAATATAGCATTTATTGTTCTATAAATTATAGGTTATCATGTGTAGCTGACCAGAGAAAACTAGAAAATCTCTTGAAAATCCTGACTGTGGCAGGTGTTACCCTCTTAAGAGCAAAACTTTCTTGTAGCTCAGCTTTTCCTTGGGACATGAAGAATTTATTAAACGTGAAGCCCTTCTTTCTAGTAGGCAGGGCAGTCATTGAAAAGGTCATCTTTTAAAACAGTTTGAAGTACATTCTGCATTACAAAAAGCATCTGACATTTCATTTTTTGCCTGTTTTTTCAGTGTAGCCATGCACATAGCACCTGTGGTGCATTTGCTGCCATAAGTCAGTAATCAGAGTACGAGATCACAACTTGCTAGAATTAGTAGTTGCTGCTTAATTTTAGATTATACATGTCAAATCCTTTACATCTACATTTAAGTTTCAGTTAAAATGAAGAATATCTCTGTAATTTTTTAAACATCTTTTTAATAAATACCTTGAGGTAATTCTTAAAGGAACATATAGTCTGAAAAAATAAATATTCACGTGCAGGATTTTCAAGATAGAACTTAGCACTTGTATAAGTTCTAGCTTCTCATGCTTTGAGCCCATTAGCTTTGTCAGGATGTTTGTTACCAGCGTGTCACTAGGCTAATGTTCTGCTGGTGGAATGCATTGGGTTTTTTTTGTGTGTGGTTGTTGCTGGGGCAGGTTGTGATATTTATGAACAGGTGTTAATGAAGTCAGTGTATTCAGCAGTCAGTATATTCTCTGAGCTGTCTCGTGAAGAATCCTGCTAGCTGTTTACAGCTCTGGAGAAGACTGTGTTCTTTGTTGGCAGGTTAGTAGGTAGAGAATAGAGATGCATAACCCATCTTTCCATTTAATTTGAACACAGCTTCTCTTTGAAGTGGCTAAAGGAGTTGTATAGCCTTGCTACCAGGCTGAACTTAGATTATCAGGGGACAGTATTAAGAAGAGTATGTTACATTGGAGTCTGCAACTTGAGTGCCTTAGCTGTAAGCAATGGACTCCTTCCCATGTTGTAGGTGGAACACAAAGCAGTATGCTTACCAATAAAGCCAAGTGTATGGGTGCACTTTTCCTTAAGGATGCACTATCTATCTCGTAGCTGTGGAATGAGGTGAGATTGTGCCCTTATATGCATTAAAAATCCTTTCTTTATGGAGCCAAATGCATAGAGAAGAGATATATCTTTTTTTTTTTTTTGCCTGGCCAGCCAAAATATAGCAACTATGGCAAGTCCCTGTTACATTTTCCAGTAGCCTGGGGTGACTGCACTCTTGGCAGCCTCCTGCATCCCTACTGAGTGGCTGGGACAGCCTTCCTATGCTCCAGAGATACCAGGTGACAGGCAAAAATGGAGACCTTCACTGTTTTATTGGGATGCTGAGACAAATGGTCCTTTTTATTGATATTAAGCTTTTTTTAGGACCTCAAAGTTGAGGTTAAGGCTTAATGCCATCTTGCTTGAAAGCTAAGTATGTAGTTTGCTACAATTTCCTCACTACTTAAAACAGCATCCCATCAGTCTGTCGTTTTGTTCACTTGTTTTTCTAATCACCTTGGAAAAGGAAGGGTTTTTTTTTTTTTCCCCAACCTCTGATGCAAATCAAAATATGAAAACAAAAAGGCCAGCATGTGGGCTGCTGTAAATAGGTTTTTCTTAAGTGTGAATAGAACTACCCCAACACAAAAGCTTGGTAAGTGATGAGCTGCACACCCCTTTGGCTTGTCTGGTTAGCCTTCCTTAAATTCATTACAAAACACTCCATTGTAGACCTATTCACATTTGACTCAGTGTTTATGTTTCAGATAGAACGCATCTTAAAGTCGGGAGTAATAAGTGATGGAAACACCTACTTTCTCAAGGATTTGTTATAGTCCAGCTGTTTAAGCAAGACTGATAATCAAATTGTTAACTCTTCCTGGCTGATGTGACTTCTACCTTGATTATAGGAATTCTATGGTAAAGAATAAGTAATGATTGCACAAAAAACAGTAGGTGAGAAGCTCTGGTTTGATCACTTTTAAGTTCACTACCTCCATGAAGCAAGTATTTATTTTTTCAGAAGTGTCTCTGTTTTCTTGAGTGACCAAGCAGGGCTTTTAAAAAAGCCAGCGAAGCCAAATCTCCAGTTTTTTTGTTTCTGTGATCAGCTATGTGGTGGGGTTTCTAATATTGTATGAAGCTTAATATATCTGAATTTCTAAAATTGCCTTGTTTTTTTTCATATCCTAGGCCTGTGTTGTATCTATTTCCAGGAGAAAATATGATGTTCAGAGCAGCAAGTCAGAGAAGAATTCAGCTTTTTCGAAGACTCCCCTTTCAGAAGTAGGACTAATTCTGAAAGAGCCTGACGTACCTGCAAGTGTGTGCAGACTAAGAACTGACAGAAGTTGCTGGGTCCAGTTGCATTTCCTTGGTCTTATCTGTAAGTATGCTAAGATTTATCTTAATTGTCGCTTCTTAACAAGTCATGTTCAAAGTGCTACGAATTGTGACTTCCTTCTGCTGCCTTTTGCCACAGAGTTCTGTGTGGGTTAGGACTCAGAAGGCTCTCCTGTTTTAACAGCCTGGAGTGCCATGTCTCAGATGATGCCCTATTATTTGCCTGCTGTAGAGAGCCTGCTTTGCAGGGAGCCTGGACTCGGTGGTCTCTCGAGGTCCCTTCCAGCCCCTACAATTCTGTGATTCTATTCCTTATTTCCCTTCTTTCCTGTCTTGTTCTTCAGTTAGAAAACCTGTACACACAGCTTTATTACTGTCTGTACCTCATTCCATAAGGGCTACCAGCTGAGCCAGGCTGGCAGTACTGCAGTATCTGCAGAAATAAATGTTCTGCATTATCTCTTCAGTGCTGCAGTTCTCAAAATGGATTCTTTTTATTAAATCAACACCTGTAAATGACTGCCTTAAAAACACTACTGTAATTTCATTAAATTTTCTTGCCTGTTGGAAGTAGAAATGTATACTGATATAGATAAGCAAGCTAATGGAAGTTGAAAGTGGCAAGAAAGCCATACTGATTATTAGTATTTAACTTCCTTGAAGTATGATTATACTTCAAGGATATAGGAAAACGTTAGATAAAGCAGATTCTGAAACAACTGGTATTATATGGGTACTTTGTTGTGTGAACTGCATGCAGTATATTCATTTATAAAAATATTGTGTATTGTTGAATTTTCTCCTGGAATGTCTTATATACCTAGGCAAAATGGGAATTTGATGAAGTGACACTTTTCCTTTTAAGATGCATTACTGGAAGAGGAATTAAGAACTGGGAGTCAGCACCATGTGGCTGTTCTGCTGTCTTTGAATGGTTGATGTGTTCCATAGATCATTCTGGTAAATGTCTTGGGATCATTCTACAGGGTCTTTACAGTGAAGTTCAGTTCTGGTCACAAAGTTGTATTTGAATGCTACAAATCAGTTTCAGGAAGACTGAAACATCTCAGTACAATCTCCTTGGGACGTGTGACAGATTTGTCATATGTCCTACCACAGTGGTATTGTTTCACTCTCATTGTTTGTATGGACACAGAAAAAAGAAATGGAGAATTAGGCATTTGGTTTTGGTACCAGACTCGTCTGATTGTTGTACTCCTGTCTAGTTATTCTATCTAGCTAGTATATCAGGACATTATGATCTTAAACTCTGTGGTTTCTATTTAATTTTTAAAATAAAATTTCCAGTACAATATATGTCATTGCAAAGTGAATGAAACAAATTTGGTGTCTCTGCTTATAGCCAAGTGCTTCTTCCAGCTCTGCCCCCTCCACAGAGTGGCCTGATTTGACTTGGTGGCCAGAAGCTTATTAGCATTAACGAACATAGTATTTTCAAGCCAAAGGAGAAGTGAGAAATATCACTTTCTGCACATCTGTCAAAGGGCAGAAAGAATGAAAAAGGGAAGTAAATGATAGAACGTGAAAAATAAAATAAATAACAAAATAAACAATAAGACAAACATAAACACAACAAGTGCTACTTACTTTATATCCTGGCTGTGAGCTGACAGTGCCAAGTCTGTACCAGTCAAGTTGCTGTAATCTTACAGTATTTGAGAGTTGGTCTGTAGCAGTCTTCCCACAGATGCCTACCAGCAAATTCCAGGATTTATGAGATGGTATGCAATTACCTAGCCTTCTATTACGACTGTCTCATCCATGGGTGAAAATCCTAGTTTTTCTCTGTGTGATTGAAAGGTTCAGTTGGCCTTTTATGTTTCCATTTTGTGTGACAGTAGGGCAATGGACAACTTTCTTGTTTTGCCATGAAGATGAGCAGCAATATGCTCAGGTGTGAGTAATTGTAGCCCAGGTGTTCACACAAACACCTACAGGGAAGCCAAGTTTGATAACAGAGTATAAGAGTGCAGTTTGGAGACCTGAAACTTTGCAGAAGATAATTCTAGTGTTCCAGTTGATGAGCTGAATGCATGAAATCAGTGTGTCTCAGTAAAGGATGCCAACTTATGTATTGGACTGTAAGAGCAAGGGCATTAAAATCTGGTTGAAGGAAGTAATTATTCTCTTCTATTTGGCATGTGTGAGTTGCCCCTGA
Organism: Phasianus colchicus; assembly: GCF_987193195.1. Lineage (NCBI taxonomy): Eukaryota > Metazoa > Chordata > Aves > Galliformes > Phasianidae > Phasianus > Phasianus colchicus. The sequence continues at coordinate 2,685,031 of NC_143439.1, forward strand.
AATACTGTTCAGTTCTGGCTCCCCAGTACAAGAAACACATTGATATACAAGAATGGCTCCAGAGAAAATAATGTCAGGATACTAGAATGTGTTGTATTGCAAGGAGTGGCTGAAAGTTGGGTTTGTTTAGCCTGAGGATAAAACCATGGGAGGATCTTACTGCTGTCTGATTTCATGCATTCAGCTCATCAACTGGAACGCTAGAATTATCTTCTGCAAAGTTTCAGGTCTCCAAACTGATGCTTAGCTATAGTAAGACAAAACTCTTCCAGTAGGTGCACAGTGATAGGACAAGAAGGATCATATCCATGATAAAGCAGGTTAAATGAAAATTAATACAGGGGAAAAGTTTCATATTGAGGATGGTTAGACACTAAAGCTGGTTATCCAGGGAGTTTGTGCAATCTTCATCTTTGAAGATACTCAGAACTCGAGTGGAGAACCTCACCTGATTGAACCTGTTTTAAACCTTATGTTCTCCAGAGTAGTTCCAGTGTGTATTGCTCTTGGAATCAAATTTCATGATCTGCTAGGAATGGTATAAAAAGTAATAAAAAGAAAAAGGGGAAGAATAAGCACCTCCAGAAAGCCCAGTTGCTGTTACTGTTTTTGCAAGAGGTTAGCCTTAAGGGGTGTATGACATAGTTACCTGAATTGTGGAAGCTCATTCCTTCTTCAGTTGAATGTAGGCTTTATTTATCAGATCAAGCTAAAATGAAAAAGTATTGTCCCAGCCTTTCTCTCCAGGTAGCTCTGAGACGTAAAATGACTTTTCAGTGTTATATTCATTCAGGGAGACTACTATTTATGTTAGAGAATTCCCTCAGACTTTCTCAGCTTCCACTAGAAAACAAATGTGTTCATTTGTTGTTGTGATGGCAAATACACATTTTTTATTTATATACACATTTTATATATATAAACAATGTCTATGAATTAATTGGGAACAGTACCTTTTTACTGACTACTTTTATAACACTCTGGTTGTGTGAGCATTTAATTTACATATAAAGTATGATCACTGTATTTTATGCATGTAGTCTTTAGTGTGAAGTGTTCTGATACAAACAAAACATGATTTTCATGCTGGTGTGGCATCCAAGCAGGAAGTTGTGTCCTTCCCTGCAATAACAGAGAAAACAAACAGATTGTTTATATACCTAGGACTGAAATACTTTTAAAGCTCTTTGCCCTTGCTTCTGAACTGTCAGAATCTATATTATTTTGATTCACTTGCACATTATAAAGTAATCTTGTGTGGATAGGTAACTGAGAATTTGTTGTTTCCTAGAATTTCAGTCTCTTACTGCAAAGAAAATTGACAAAATGAGTTCTTTCTGCAGAATCATGCCCATGGCCATGTTGGTTAATTTGGAAATTTAATTCATGGTATGCTTGCATGTAATTGCTAATGTAGAAAAATATAATAGAATCATTCAGATTGGAAAAGAAGGTTAAGATTATCTTGTCCAACTGTCATTCCATCACTGCTATGCCTACCAAATCATGTCCTTAAGTTCTGCATCTACCATTTTCTTGAAAATATCCAGGGATGGTGACCCACCACTTTCCTGGACAGCACATTTAAAACTATTACCACTCTTTCTGAGAAGAAATATTTCCTACTATCTAATGTGAACCTTTCCTGGCTCAATTTAAGTCCATTAAGTCCATTACCTTTCATCCTCTCGGTAGTTACGTGGGAAAATAGCCAACCCCCACCTTGCCACAGTCTCCTTTCAGGTAGTTGTAGGGAGCAGTAAGGTCTCGCATGAGCCTCCTCTTCTCCCAACTAAACAATCCCAGTTCCCTCAGCTCCTCCTCATAAGACTTGTGCTGGACCAGGCACTTGGTCTTGTCTTGTTAAAGCTCATAAAATTGGCCTCAGCCCAGCTATCCAGCCTGTGCAGATCCCTCTGTAGGGCCTTCCTACTGCCAGACAGATCGACACTTCATCCTAACTTGATGTCATCTGCAAACTTACTGAGGGTGCACTCAGTACCTTCATCCAGGTCATCAATACATTTATTAGACAGGATAGGCTTCAATACAGACCCCTGAGGAAGACCTCACAGGGCCAGATGCCAGCTGGATAGAACTCCATTCACCATCATTCTCTGGGCCTGGCCATCCGGCTAGCTCAGCAGAGGGCGTACCTGTCCAAACCATGGACAACATCCATGCTGTTGAACTAGACGTTGTCCAAATACATGTACGCTGGAGAAGAATTTGTCTTTGAGGAATAGTTTGTATGACAAGAGTATAAGGCAGTCAGTAAGGGTAGTTCCCCTAACATTTTTACACATATTAGTAATACTTTATTAATTTGTATAGTATTCTTCATGCACAAAATACAAGCTTTAGATTGTAGCTCGGCAGTCTTGAATCTAATTTTGTAATTTGTAGTCTACCTACGTTTATTTGCCTGCAGTTCTTCATAAATAGAAGTTCTTGAATTATGAATGTGACGTCATTTTTTGATTCTAAATTGGATCATCTGTGCCCTTAAAAATGCTATATTAGACAAGGTGGAATAAAATGTCAAAATCTGTCGTCTTTATTCCAAATTCCCCAAAGTAAAAAGAACTATGGAGTGTAATTGCAAAAGCAGTTGTGTTTGAGCATGGTCATGTTTGGAGGGTTCCCTCTTGCTAGCAGCTCAGAACCCACACAGTTACTTGCTAGCTCCTTCCAAAGTGAGATGGGAGAGAGAATAAGAAAGCTGAAAACTCATAGGTCAAGATCTTCATCTTTTAAACAAGTTCAATAAATTAAGCAAAGTTATGTGTACAAGCAAAATAAAGTGAATAAAGGAATTTATTCACTTTGTCATTTCTGGGCAGGTGTTCCCATACTTTATTTCACCTTTCTATTGTGCTGATCCTCCAATCATATTGATCTACCCAATTGCTACATGTTTAATGACTTAATCCAAGCTGAGGTTCAATGTGTGGAAATTGGTCAATCGTGTCCTCTTGCAGCTATGGAGGTAGTTGAAGAACAATCAAAAATTTCAAAATTACCCCAAAAAACCTGGGGTGAGAACTGTTGACAAACTACCAACGGCAACATGGAACTTGGAAGATTTTCTATTTCCTAGTAAGAGGAAAAAGCCTCCTCAAGTGACCCAGGCCTCTACGCCTGAGCCATCTGAGGAAAAAGAATTGGGAATTGCACAGTTGCTTGCGTGACAGTGAATGCCAGTCCCCCTGTAACTAGGGTCTCCAGATGGGAGGTCAAAGTTAAGACCACCCTGCTGATTCAGGGGTGGATGAAAGATCTGACCCAGCTTCCTAGAGCAGGGGTGGCCCAAGCACGAATGGTGGCACAATGGATCACCTATCTCAGTCAAAGGAATAGTCTGTCTTCATCACCACTGAAAGAAGATCCTAGGCCCAGTGATGTATCACAGTGCTGTACCAAAAGGAACGTTGGTCACTCCACCAGAGAAGAGTCCCTTTCAAGATGGGAAATATCCCATTTTTGAAGATGCCTGGTACATGGATGGGTCCAGCAAGGGCAACCTGAGCAAGTGGAGAGCAGTAGCATACCATCCCTCCACTGAAACTGTCTGGTTTGATGAGGGGGATGGTCAGAGCAGCCAATGGGCAGAACTGCGAGCTGTGTGGATGGTTATAACCAAGGAACCCAGTGATGGTATTCTGAATATCTGCACAGATAGTTGGGCTGTGTACTTTGGGCTCACTATTTGGATTGAACAGTGGGCCACCCAGGAGTGGACTATGCATGCCAAGCAGAGATTTGTGGTTAGACACATGGAATACAGTCAAACACAAGACTATATGTGTCTACCATGTTTCTGGTCACCAGCCCCTACAGGCACTGGGAAATGAGAGAGCCGACACGCTGGCCCGAGTTCAATGCATTGAGAATTCACCATTTGAGAACATCACCCGTTGGTTACATCAGAAGCTGCAGCATGCTGGACAGTAGACAATGTGGGCAGCTGTTAAAGCATGGGGGCTGCCCATGCAACTATCTGATATCATCCAGGTTTGCTGAGACTGCTATGCTTGCTCCAAGATAGATGGATCATTGACTGGAACAACAGCCCACCTTGCTAGAGGACACAATTTTCTCCGCTAATGACAGGTTGATTACTTTGGGCCCCTCCCTTGGTCTGAGGGGGTGAGATATGCCTTGACCTGCATTGATACTGAAAGTGGGCTACTGCAGGCCTATCTAGTACCGAAAGCAAACCAGGCATATACCATCAAGGCACTCACCAAGTTGATGGCTGCCTACGAGACACCTCAAGTCATCGAGAGCAACCAAGGGACTCATTTTACTGGTGCAATGGTACAACACTTATGCATGTCTATAAATAATATTGTTTTACTCGAAAATAAAATCTTTGCTGCATTATATTTTTCTTCTGTTTTCAGCTACGGTCTTGCATGGAAAGCTTGTATCTCTTTTTAAGACTGCTAGAGCGGTGTGCTGGTGAAATTATATTCTTTCCACAATTGTATAACAGGAAGGAAACGTTTCAGGTACTCATGCTTAATTGAGACTTCAGTATTTTGGAAAGGAGCTGGTTTGCATATTTGATTATTTTTGACCTTCTTTATTAAGTAATAAAGGTACACAGGTGGCAATCTGAATGCAAATACATTACCTTGTGAGTGCGAGCTAGGGCTGTGGTGCTGCGGGTTGGGAGTTCTCAAAATTCAAAATTATTAATGTGATGTATATCCTGTAATTATGAAAATGGAGGAAGTAAGGGATTCTTCATCAGCACTTTCTGAGGGCTGTTGCTAATTTATTCATAATGTGTTATTTTCTTATCTCTTTTTTTTTAATCTACAAGAGCAGTACAAGTCAATTACTTGCTCAGGAGCAAGTGAATGGAATGAGTACTTTGTTTCAGGCTTAGAAAATAAGTTTTCTCCTTTCTCAGTTTTTCACTTTCCACGTGAAAGGAGGACACTGTGTGAAGGTGCCTGCATGGTCCCGCATATTCTACAGATGATTATTGATGTTATAATTCTCTGTAATTGATTCCTGCTTTCTCACTGCCCTAAGTTTTCTTAGCAATTATATAACCTCCTGTATAGTTAGGTTGGAATTCCATCTTCAGAAAGAACTCCCCTTGTCATATTCGTCTTTTTCTTTTTAAAGGTACACTGGTAAATTGTGACTGAACATCCCACTTTTTCACTGAGCATCCCACTTTTTCCAAAGAGTATTCTGTTCTGATATGCATTAATTTATCCATTTAAGATTGTTAGGCGTCTTTGAAATGTCATAAAGTATTATGGGCTTTGGAGTCAAGAATGGGGTTTAAGTACCAACCGTGGGCTATTTTATAATCCACATGCCTTGTCCAGTCCCGTAATATACTGTTTTGAAAGGGAAGATAATTTCTAGTCATTCAGCTATTGGAAATAAGTTGAACTTTTAGGTTGCTATTACCATCAATATTATTTCAAGCGCTTCTTCATTGTCTTGTAATCTCTTGTGAATCTCTTTTGTTGTGCAGCCTCTTTTATTTTTGTTGTGCATTTCAGCGACTTTTGAGAGTGAGGTGCATTAGTGATACAGGTAGTTTTTTTTTTTTTTAATTTACAAATTTCTAAATGGTGAGACAAAAACGCCTTGCTTTCCTGAGTTACTTATTTTTTTCATCTCGTTGTTCAGCAGTGCATAACCACCTCAGCCTTGGGAGTGATTTCTTTCCGTGAGTGTTGTCAGCTATAAAATTCACCGCTGACCTACCTGCAGAGCTCTGCCTGAAAACAATTAAACATCAGAACTGTGTTCGTTCAAGGAACTTGACCTCTCAGAGGCTTGACCTTTGATTGACTTCCCAGTCTGCTTTGCACTCGGTGGAAATTTCTCTGATGGAACATCATTAAGAATGCAATTTCCTTTCCCTCTGAAATATTGGTTATGTTGGCAAGAGCCCTCTTACAAAGCTTATTCATACATGCAAAAACCAACCAAGCAAAAAAACCAACAACAAAAAGCCAGGGGCAAACCCAACAAAACAGTTTGTTTAAGAAGAAACACTGATATTGCTTGTTGCACTACAGTATTCATTCTGTATACTGCAGTGATAAAATGAAATGACCTCTGCATGAAGTGAATTTGCTGGTGTATCTCCTATGATTAGTGGGGCTTTTAGCAGAAACTTTATTTTAAAGTCATTCCGAAGTGTTGACATTTACACCTATTACCTCCCAGTTTCACCACATCCAACTGCTTTAAATAGAACAGAAGATTAATAATCTTCTTGCATTTTCAACAAACTTTTTTCTGGCCAGCATTTTACTACTTGTGTTAACAGCGTACTGTAAAAGTTACTTTGATATTTCATAATTCTTTATGTTGTAAAAATTGACTTTTAACTGAAACTACTGTATAACTGTTTTGTTCCTTGAAGTGTGGTCAGCAGGATCCTATTGCACTGTAACACGAGATTGTTTTTCATGTAAAAATATTAAGACAAATGGATTTTATACAGTGTATTGTTCAACTTTCTATTAAATGGAGTAATCAAGTAGGGTAAGGCAGGTTTTCAAAGTCATGGTATTTTCTCTCATCAGAATAGGTGTTTGTTTTAAATAAGCCATTAATAATGTAGTTAAAGCGCTGATTTAAATATTCTATGTTTGATTTGCTTTTCATCGTCTACATTTATCTAGGAGAGAGACTGATGAAAAAGCTGATAAAGCTGTTTATTGTGAAGGAATTAATGCTGCTATTACCTTGGATCTTCTGCTACTCAGTGTCTGTCCTCCATTTTACTGGACCTGACCTTTCAAGCTCTGGAATACAATGGTTTATTAGTTAATTGATAACTCACGTAATGTGGGAGGACTCGAATGAATTTCAAATACTTCCAAAGTCTTTTGGTGCATCCCCATGCGCCTTTCTGTGGTGACACTGTTACATCCTTCCTCTAAGAGTGCAGATACTTGCAGTGCCTGTATGTACACTGAATTTGCCCATAATTACGACTCCATGCAAACATCCTGCTGCTTGGCAGTGTGTTTCAGCAGTGCGAAGACGTGCTTTTCCACTTCAATCCAGAGTGGGAGGCTTGAGAATCAGGGATAGGAAACTTGAAGATATGGTGGCATAGTAAAAAATGCAGTCTAGAAATATGAATAGTTAGAGAAATAAATTTAAAAAAAAATTACGTGAGATGGGAGAATGGCATCAACACACATTCTTATAACCTATTCTTTGAACTCCCTTTTTGTTACGTGTATGAGCTGGGGAAGAAGTGCAGTGAGAATCACTGCTACAGCATAAAGAAGCTCGACGTGTGCATTCTGCAGCATGCTGTGACTGGCCACTAATTCTGCACTGTCCATTCCCCAGCCTTCTGTCATTGATGTAAGGGTAGAGCAAAGTGCTCTGTTTGCTGAAATGTTTTTTTAGGATTAAAATTTCTCCTTAGGTGCAAAATGGTATGACTTTGCAGGTTTGCCCATTTGTTCCTCACTTGCACTTTTTGCATCGTTCTCTTTGCTTGAGTAAAGTATAAAGTATAGCAATGCACTTCACCTTCTTACTTCTGAGAACTGACACAAAGCAGAAATTTGCAAATTATTTCCCTTCCCTTTCCTGTACTTCCATACACATTTCAGAGCCGAAGCTTTGGCTTTCAGAAATTTTGGGACGTTTGACTTTTTTCCCTGGAAATTAAAGGTTCATTATATGTCCCATGAGAAATTCCTTGGAGACGCTGCAAGAGGGGAAGGTTTTCATGTGACTACAATCATATCTCTTCCACAGCTGAGCAGCCCAGAAGTCTAGAATACTTGTTTTTATCTCTTAAGTAGTTATCAGCTGAAGAGGAAAATAAACTTTTGTTCCACGATAGCTTTTCAGACTTTAATTGTATTTCAGAAACACATCGATTGGAATTCTTTTGCAAGAGTCTTAAACTTAGTATATTTAAAATCTAAATGTAAACTAACACTTCATAGATGGAAATTGTGAAAGGGTTTTTTGTTACTTTCTCCTTTTCCCTGCTTTGAAATTTTACCTCGAGGTCAGGTTAGAAGGCTATATGTGGATAGCAGTAGGTTGCTGGAAGTCCTTGTAAATTTAAAACAGAGAGCCTCCAGTTAAGTGCAGTTAAGTGTTGTTTGCAGACAGCAGTACTAATATCATTTTCCAAAAGCTTCTCATAAACAGAATGTGCCATTCTAATGCTTCAGACCAAGGAAGGAGAAAGAACAGAAATTTGCCAGAAAGAGAAAATAGCTCCTTGCATTGTAAGTCAGCATCTTTCAGATGTTGACAGTCCCTCTTCTATCCTTGATGTACAGAGAGACCAACTGATACTAACTGCAGATAATTTGTGTAGGGTTTTTATAGTTATAGGTCAATCTCTTTCTTTCTTGCGTATCCTTGCTGGTTATTGTCTCAATTTGAAGCTACGTTGGTAGCTCTGATAATGACATGTTTCATGTGAGAGTGCTGGTTCAGCAGGTGTACAGAGCAGAATCATGTTTTGTTCTGCTCCCAGAGATTCAAAAGGCTGTGAAAATGTGGTTCCAAGTCAAACGATCAATAAATATTTGCTAATCCAATTAATCCTTCTTTTTAAGATCAGCCTGTTTTGTCTTAAAGTCAGTACTTAAAAAAATGATGGCAGTGTTTACTCAAACAACTTTCTAAGTTACAGGAAGCTGTAATGTGGTATTGAGCATAGCCAGTGGATTTTCACCTGTGCTTTTATGGAACCTTTGCTGTAGGAAGAGGTGGTTGTTCACTCCTCCAGAAGGCTGGAAGACCAGCCACCATCCCCAGGGAAGCCCAGCCTCCTTGCCCAGAACTCACACTGTGCAGTGGCAATAGACTGTTAACCAGCTTTTTATGCTATCACTGTTGACCTCAACCTGAAATGTTTGCTCTCTAATGAGAAACCTCTCATGTAAGCATATTCTCCGAGTTTGATTTACAGCAAAGATGGCAGTAAATTCTATTGATAAGGCACACTGTTTGGGTTCCAGAGACCTAGGCTGTATCTAGTCTCTCTCATCTTAAGCCAACGAAACTTGCCTTTGTTGGCTCAGAATTTCATGTGAATGCAACACCAAGTCTGATTTATTTGAAAATGTTTGATTTGTTATTTCTCTGCTGAAAAAATTCAGCTAAACAGTGGAGGGGGGGAGGGAAGGGAGGGAAAGGGGAAGCAAAAAAAGGGGAAGCACAAAAAAAAAAAAAGAAATCTACAGCCAGTATTTCAACATTACAGGGAAAAAAGTGTTCTAAAAATATAAAGACATATTTCTTTTATATGAGCTATTTTTCTATGGTCGCTTCCGTGCACAGCTGGGAATTACTTCTGCCTACAGCTGTTCTGTAATATAAAAAATATAGAATATTTTTTCTTCCTGGAACTTCATACTTTTCTGTACGATAGTTATGAGCAATATTTTTATACTTCCTATACTACTTATCAGCTTGATGTGATTGTGAGGTAATGGAGATTTCTTGTAAGTGTTACCTTTAGAAAAAATGATAGTTGTATCTCAGATCACAGGCAAGAAAGCAAAATTGACAGCAGTGGGGAAAGTTTTTAAAAGATTCTCTAATCTGTAAGTGTGTCTGGAGGACAAGAGGGTGTGTAATAAAAGTTACAAAGAATGAGCAGCAGATGCTGAAAGGAATACTGGGGAACTTGGTTGAAACAAGATGTGGCTTGGATTGGAGGAAGAAAGGGTGTCACTGATGTGGGAATACTTTGTAAGTAGAGAATGAAAAGAAATACGGAGTAGGACAAGAAGATGTTATGAAGAGTAGTAGGGTACTTACGGCATAGTTTTCAGTCTGAGATAGGCTGGGGAGAGGGGGGAGCTTCTGGGAGGAGGAGGTGGGATGGTCCAGAATAATGGCTAATAAAGGGATCGGTGGTGGGACTGAAAAGCTGGGAAAATGATGTTCTCATCAACTGAGAGATGTTTCTACCCCAGACTGGAAGAACAGATGGCAACAGCTGCCATCCTGAAGATATAGGTATAGCAGCAAGAAAAATCCTATACACTGCCTGTAAAGTATATATAAATTGGAATTGTGCTGGAAAGGGATAGTCTCCCTAAGGGCCGTGTTTCTTGGGAAACAAGGTTAAAAAGAAGGAAGGAATAACCTTTGTTGCTGTTTCTGCCTCATTAAATTGTTTCTAGTGTATGCATAGCTTTTCTTACAATCAATATTCTAGCATAGGAGTGGTTCATTAAGACGCTGGGCAATGCCTTTCACAGATGAATGTTATCTTACTGATTATTATTATTCTGAAGTCATCCACAGTGCCTGATTTCCTTCAGTGTAATTGACAGAGGGGGGGGTTGCAGGATATATTTGCATTTGTAATAGTCTTTTGAGTATAGATCAAGCATTGCATCTTCTTGCTTAATCTGAAATTTAGGTGTGTTTAACGTATTGCTTAAATGCTGTGGTATCTGTGAAAACATCTCCTACATTGCTCTAGCTGTGAGACTAGAAGGCTATTCAGAATCTCAGTATTCATGTTCCTTTTGCTCTCTTAGCTGTCTGAGCAGATGTGTTTGAGTGTTTTTTTTTCTTTTGATTGCTTTTGTTTTGTGAAATCCAGTCTCTGGGATTTTGGGAAAAAGAAGATACAGCAAGATTCCATTCAGTTCTGACTGTGGGTTAGTATATTTTAATCCTTCTACCATTATGGTGGGAAGGAAAAATAAGGTTTTGTGGTTTTAAAAAAAAACCAACAAACCAAAGCAATTCATACGTAAGGACTTATTTTTCATTATTTATATCTTCGAGAGAAAATTTCCTCCTTTTATATAGTTAATTATTAGGACACAGATCACAAAAATGCAGACATCCTTGCACAATATTTGATCAGAATGGGTGTTCATCACTGGAATGGTGTAATGTTGCAACAGTGATAGTTCCTAGAAATCAGAGGTTTTTATCCTTGGATCACTATTTTCTCCCTTCTAATGGCTGTCTAAAATACTTGTACATCAGTAGGCCGTTAATCATCATTCCTTACTGAGTAGGAAACTATTTTGTGTGCATGGAAGGCACAAAGTTCCTCAGTAGTTGTACAGTGAGATGTGCCATTACTCTTCTAATCCATAAATGTAGACTTGCTGTCTTGTATCCACTGATGCAAACTGCAAATGAGATATCTAATACGAAACCTGCACAGAACAAAGCTTGGTCTGCTATTTGCTGTTACAAACAAGCATACTGAGAAGCCAGCGGGCTACAGGTTAGTGCCTTTTTCCTGTTCACTGGCCAATCTTTTCCAGTGTATAATCATTCCTGTGCAAGATGCCAATCATCTCGCATGAGATGGTGATGCAGTCATACATCTGCATGTCAATTGAGAATGCATACTGCTAATATACCAGTGGTGATACCAAACTGGGAGCAAGATCTGGACTGAAGGAGGAACTGATGGAACCAGCTTATTACTGGGATCTGTTCTTACAGCTTAAGAAATATCATGGTTATTTAAAAAAAAAAAAAGAAAAAGAAAAAATTGTTTGCAAAAGGGAACAGGTAATATGAAAAAGTTCTGTGATTGCAGAGTATTACAATTATGAAATTTAACCTGCAAATTTTTCTTGCTCTAACTGGCCTATAGCTCCTATTCCCTACTTATCCCTGTGATATTTTTCATTTGTTAGTGGGGAGAGGAAAGGAAATGTACTGTAAAACAAACTATTACAAATGCTCCTGTTGAGTTTGTATTTTAAATGCCAATTACTCAAGCAGGTGGCAAGCTTAGCTTAGCTTAACTAAAGCTAAATTGAATGTTTGCTCACTACTGAGAAGTGTGATACCTAAATACTTAGATGCTAGGAAGTCAGATTTCGAAATCATGTATTTTTCCAAAGGGACTGATGAAGGAAATTTTAGAAAATCTCTACTCATTTTCTAGTGTATTATCCTGTATGTGTTTCAAGAGCACTGTCCCCTATTGTGCCCTTTTTCTGAAACCAGAACTTGGTGCTTGTTTTCTTCTTTTTTTTTTTTTTTTTAATTTTTAACTCTAACAGTTGGAACAATAACTTGCATTTGTAGCGCTCAATTTTTAAAGCTTTCTCTTAGTGTTTAGGTATCACTCACTACATTGAAAGTAAAATGAAATGTGCCATTAAGCAATTATCAGGTAAGAATGCTAAAGGATAAATGTTTATCTGTGTTGCTTAAGCTTATTTTCATTTTACTGGCTTCCCTACTGTATACTGTGGTCATGCACTAAGAATCCCACAAGCTTTGAGCTGTAATTTGCTGTGCACATTTATCTAAATCCTTCATTCTGTGGCAAACGTAAAGACAGTTCTTTGCATTCCACTATCCATATTTTCTGGAGTTACTTGATTTGCCCTGGTATTATTTTCTCTGATGGAAATGACAAATTCTGCTTTATCATCTGGTAAAATATATATATGTTGCTAACTTAAAATAGAATGTAAGGTGAATCAGATAGGGAAGAATTGTTCTTTTCTGTTGGTGTTACAGCAGGTAGAGTCGGGCTGCTCGTGCACTGATCTCCTTGTTTCCATGGTTTCATATTTACAAGGTGTATTGGAAATGCTAAATCACAGCTTGAAGCAGTGGTAGAGCACCTGGTAGGAAGGCAGGGCCAACCCAGGGCAGCTCAGGTGCGTGCAGTGCACCTGAATGACTGGAAGGGGTGGATCCTGTCTCCACCCCTTCCCAGACCTCATTTAAGGGTTGGCAGTGGAGGCAGGGATATCTTGTTGGAGATCCCTGCCTACCTGAGGCTTTCCAAAGGATAAGCAGCTTCTTTCCTTAATTTCTGTGCCTATGGCTGTTGCACGTGAGCAAATCCTCACTTGTTGCAGCCTAGGACTTTGCTATTCTGCTGTCATTGCTTCATCGCATTACACGAGGGCTCAAGAGCATTGATTATCTCTTATGTTATTTTTTGACAGGGCACCTTTCATTTTGTATACTGGTATTTCTCTGTTGACCCCCTACCCCAAGCATAAGTATGTGGCTCTACTGAAGCTGTGTGTGAGCCAAAACAGGCTTATGGAATTGCTGCAGAAGTTAGCAGAGGTGTTTCTTTTGTTTTTAAGCCTGCTGCAAAGAAAAGCCTGATTGACTTCTGAAATAAATGAAAAGAGTGTTCAAAAAACACCTATGGTCTCCTTCTGGTCACTTCCATATTTTTAACAAATATGGTAAATATGTTGGATTATGTTACTTTGACTTCAATGGCCATAGTTAAATTCAGATATTATTTTAAGGGTAATATCAAAGGTGGAACAGTATTTGCTTGTTTTTAATGGTCAGGAGTCACGCAGCAGTTGAATTCTGCAGTTACTAAGAACAGTTTCACACAAGCTTATTTGTTTTATGAGCATAAGGGTTTGATTTCTCAGGCAGTCCCTCGAGAGATTAGACTTGGCCACAACAGTAGCCTCAGAGTGTTTCATTGATCCCCTTGCATCTGGTGGGTATTAACGTGGATTGAAATAAAGACTTGTTTACACTGTATGTGTATATTTCTATGTTGCCTTAAGAATGAAAGTGAGGGCTAGGGCAGCTTTAGCTACCTTCAGATTCCTAAAGCATATGCTGACCTAATGCCTCGCCATAAGGTGTTTAACTCCTTCATGTTTTTCACCCTAGAAAACCTGGTGGAGGTATGTGCACCTACATCAAGTGCAAAGATGAAACAAAATGGTGGTGCACAGCTTAGAATAAGCCTGTAAAATGTTTGTAAAGCCCACCCTTTGCATTTTAGAGTGCTGCTGTGTTGTACTGTAACCCTTCTGACAGATGCGTTCCTCTCCACAGCACACGTGCTCAGATGTGTTACGTTCCCTTTTCACGTTGCCTCCCTCTCCAGTCAGTTCCTAGGAGCACTTCTGTGCACTCAGTACTCTGTGAATCCCCACTGCTTAGTTCCACTTATGAAGGCATGGTAGATATGATGTTTGTGTGCATTGTGTCTATAGCCTTTTAAATAGTAGGGTGCTATAGATTGGGTGGATGGCTGATTTTTGGATGGAGAATTAAGAATTATTTGGGAAAGAGTTCAGCTGTGTGAGAAACACACTATCCTGTTTGCAATCCAGAATTCAAGTTCAGTGAGGTGCTCACCGTAATTAAATATTTTTTTTGAAGATCTTGAAGTTCCATGCACTGAACGTGTGGTTAATATTCTACATATGTATAATGGCTTTCAAATAGATTCTAAACATATACTTAAAGTAAATGCCTGAATACTTCACTGAATTAAGTACTATGTAATGAATATATCAAAAATGAATGTGTTTTCTTTAATCTGAGGCACTAAGGCTAACTATTTCATAATTGTGCTTAAGCACTGGTAGGCTTTGTCGGATGTATTTTTGAGATGTGTTTTGTGACCTATTCTCTTCACCTTAATGAAGTCTCCTTTTGTACATGAAAGGATGGTAGGTAATGTGGTTTATTTGTTGTGAGTAAACAAGGAATTTTATTATTTTCCAGAATATAAGGGAGGAAAATATTGCAAATGTAGCCTCTGCCCCCCCCCCACATCCTACTACCTTGTTGCAATGTTGAGCAGTTGTTTTCTGTAACCAGAAAAACAAAGGATTGATATTTATAAAGCCACATTCCTCCAAAATGTTCCAGAGTTCATATTCACAGTTGTTGCTATAATTACAGATTAAAGGCAATTTGAACCTCCCCTCTCACAGATTTCTAACACGCTTCCTTATAATACTTGTAATTTTGAATGGAAATAGGTCTGATGATTTTTATACCTAAGGGAATGATTTAAGGAGGCAGTGAATGGTAACAAGCTGATAGTTCTACCAGATGCAAAATGAGAACATCTGTCTCTACTTCCTGTAACAAGAACCTTTATTAAAGCAAAATGCTGCAGTGTTAACACTGTGAGCAACGTGCACTGAGATGCTGTTAAAATACAGTGCATCTGCAAAGTACCCTCTGGATTCATGTAGTGACAAAGGGTAGCTTTATTTTTATCTGTTACTTTTTTAAAAAACGATGCAAAATGAAGGTAAATAATTTAAAAGCTTTGAAGACAACAAATAATGATAATTCTCCATTCAATAATTTCAGACTCATTCCAATGGATTTTGAATCCTTTTACTGAAACGCTTTCACGAGTTGCCTTTTTATTCTTAAACTTTCTTCATGATGATATAAAATTGGTTACTTTGAATACTAATATTTAGGGCATGCAGCGTTTATTACCTTAACTTGCAATATCATTTTGAGAGTACCATCTCTCTTAGATGAATGCTATCTGCTTTCAACAGCTTTTAATTGCCGACTGATGTCACAGAATCACAGAATCACAGAATTGCCAGGGTTGGAAGGGACCTCAAGGATCATGAATCTCCAACCCCCCTGCCACATGCAGGGCCACCAACCATTTTTTTTTCCTGGAATTATTTTTACTATAAGATTCTTTTGTATGACACGATTCGGTAGGAGAAACAGTGTCTGTAGAATGATGTTTTAAAAATAAAAATGAAAAATTCTCTGGAGAATACGTGCACACTGTCCAGATAGTTTTAGAGAAATAGTTGTATGTAAGAGCAAATGAATGTCATGCATTCCTAGGGAGATTTACATGGGCCTGTGTGTATGGATTTTACCAACTTCATATGAATAATTCTTAGTTTTAACTAATATTTCAGTGGAGTGGGAGCAGACTTGTGGTCAAGATTATGACTGCAGTATTAAGTAAATGCTGCTAAATATGTATGTATGAAGTCTTTGATTCATTTTCTGGTGAGTTTATTATTTGTTAACTGAGTAATAGAAATATTCAGAGAAATAAATTTTAGTTGTCTTGTTGGACAACAGAACTCCGTTTTTATGTGTCCAATGAAGTACCTCTTTACGTCCTTCTGTTAGTGAAATGAACTCTTGAAGAAAATGCAAACCTCACTGAATAATATCCTTAAATGGTATGTTCTCATTTTAGTTGATAGCTATCTTAGAAATGTTTCTTAGTGTTTTTTTTTCTTGTTCCACATTAATATCTTTTTACAGATTTTTTTTTGATGTTACTTCTGCATTTGTTGTGATTGTCATTCTATTTCTTATTCTATTTCTTATCTTACAAACTATAGGAATCTTTCTTATGGTGAATCTGTACCAACCTTAATACTTTCTGTGTTTTATCATACATTTTTTTTCTTCCTATTTTTTAAAATTATTAGATGTATTATGCAGTGGTAGTGTATAAACATTTTGTACAAACTGATCTTTAAGTACATTTTCTTTGTTTTGGTAAATATCTTTTGACTGTCAAAGAGATGCTGGCAAACTTCATTTATTACTCCATGACTCTATTGAGACTGACTTGAGGCTTCATCCTTTTCACTTTTGTTTTACTCAAGGTAGTGTTTGGCAGCACTAGTATCTTTATTTTATCTCACTTGGTAGTCTTTTGCTGTGCCTTGCAAAGGATGTTTTTATCAAAATGGAGATTTCCAGCTGATTCAGCCAACTAATGAGTTTTTGGTGTTTTGGTTTTTGGAAGTGTCAGAAGTCCTGATGGAGTAATGTGCAGGACAAAACACCATACAGGGATTTCTGTTGTTCTCATTGTACATTCATTCTTTATGGAATGTTAAGCAGGTGATAATTCATTCAAATTTACGATGGGCAAACAGCAATAGTGAGAAATGGCAAATAAAATGTTTAAGATCTGAGTCAGTACCACTGAAACCAGTGGGAAAATTTTGGTCAACTATTAATACTGGTCTTTATGAAGATGCAGCATTGAGTAGTGTGTATTCTGACGACTCAAATGACCGTGTATCATTCATGGCCACACTTCAGCACAGGCTTCCAGGAGCAAATCTTTAGTTATTAGGAAATGTGAGTTGTTGAAGTTATTGTTGTTTTTCTTCTGTACCTTCTTCTGTCTAGATGAGAGGTTGCATGTGGACTACAGGGCAAATTCCATGTGATTGTCTGAAAAATTATTTTGATTTTGGACATTAAAATGCTACTTATTTTCTTCAGTACCTAACTGGACAGTGTAAGAGCTATAAAATATAAACAATCTCTTTTAGTCACATGAGAATGCTGATATACAGTGTGATCTGTGTATGAAAATGTATGTAGTAAAATGAAGTCATTACAGTGACATCATGGTTCAACATGAACTAGTGAAAAATAGTAGAAGTCTCTTCTTCGAGTCTGAGCTGTGGAAGCATTTGTGGTACCTTTGAGCTTTTTTTCTGAAGGATGCTTTATTCATTCTGGAGTGTTTCTGTAATTAGCCCGTAGATTTTTGCCTTGACAATGGCAGCTATTTTGGAGAACACATGGTTTACTGGGAAGGTTGTCTTATTATTGTTTCTTTTCTGTTTTCTGTTTTGTAATTTTTATGTTTGAGGGAAATAGCCTATCACAAAGCTAGTGAGTTTATGGGAGAGTGAGAATGAGAAGACAGAACTTTATAGGCTCTGTGGGTCACCAGTGCTATTTTGATAGTAATAAAATGGCAAAGTAAAACAGTTGATACCAGTCGTACTGGTGGCATTGACACTTGCAGTACGTATCTATGAGACTTCTGGGAGATTTCTCCCATTTTTCTATTACGGGATATACTGGGGTGTATTGCTATTTCAGAGAAAAAAAAAAACGCATCTGATTGTCAGACAGCTTGGATTTATGGGCTTTCCCTAAGGAAAGCTCTTGTGCAAACCCTGTTTTCCCTTCTGACAACCTTTGAGCTCCCACATCAGGCATTTTTTCAAGTAAAGCCATGATGTGAGACTTTCCAATACTGTCACCCTTGAAAGATTTTATTTAGGACAGTGGTGCAATCAATCTCTCAGGGGGCTCTTCAGCAATGTATGGAGAATGATTAGGCAGGGAAGGGGTTGGGGGGTGGCCGTGTTGACCTGTAATTGTTTCAGTGTGTTGGAACAGTACTTCCCAGCAGGCTTTTTGCATGTATAGTTACATTATAAAACTGAGTTTTTATAGGAGCTATCAACTTTACTTTCCACATAAAAAAAGGGAGGAAAAAACTTTGTACTACTTTTCATTAAGTAGCAGAAAGTTGAATTTGGGATATGAACTTCTAAGCGTTTTTTAAATTTTTCATGGTGACCCATTCAAAATGAGAGGGTACAGGAAGACTGGAGTTCAAAAGTTCCCCCATTGGCAGTCTTTTCAGGCCTCTCTTATTCTTCTTTGGAGTGGATTCTATGATGTCTAAAGTGCTCGGGGTCTGTTTTGTCATCTTATTCCTCATGTGATATTAATACCTGCAGTGTTACTCTTGGGTCGCATTCACCTGTATTGATGATCTGTATTGGACAATATGCACAAGCGATATGCTGAATATTGATTTCAGAAAATCATAGCATAATTAATTTTGGAAAGTATCTTGGGAGGTATCTAGTCCAGTCCAAGGTCAGCTCAAGGCTTCATCCAGTTGGACTTTGAAAGCCTCCAAGGATGGAGACTGGACAGCCTCCATGGACAGCCTGTTCAAACTGTCCTAGAAGAATACTAACCTGAAAAACTTTTTCTTTTGTTTCTGCCTGTTGTCTGTCATTCTCCAGCTCTGTGCTCTCATGGCTCTGTCTTTCCGATAAGCTCACCAGGAGAAGCTGCTGTTGGGTCTCCCTGGTGGCCTTCTGCTGAGCTTGCGTTTGGGAGGACTTGAACTGGAAATGATATATAGATAGGGGCTGAGTGGTGAGTTGAGGGGGAGAGTAAATCACTAATCGTGATCATGCTAATGCAGCCCATGATGTCTTGACATCCCTTGCTGCCAGGACACAACTGCCTTGAGTTTGCCTTGCTTTTGTCTTCAAACAGATCTCCAACATCTCTTTTTTTTTCCAAGGAGCCACTTCTCAGCTAGTCAGCCCCAGCTCATATTACTGGAAGGAGCTCTTTCTACATCAAAACAGGGTTTTGTATTTGTCTTTGCAGAGCTCCATGACATTACAGGTGGCCTGTTCTCCCAGCCTGCCTGGTTCACTCTGGATTGCAGCTCTGCCCTCCTGCATATCAGCTGGGGCTGTCCTCTTAATTTGGTGCAATCTGAAAACTCAGTGAGAGAACGTTCTGCTGTATCAAGAAAGATACTAAAGCACAACAGATCCCAGAGGAGAACACAGTGGGAGGCAGCACTGAGAGCTTTGCTGAATTCTCTGCTGCTCTCCTCTCATCCCCAAATCCAGCCACATTATGAGAAAAGGTATGCAGGTCGTTTAGGCTGGGTTTGCCCTTGATAAATCCATGCTGACTGTTCCCATTTACCAACCTTGGCACATACTAAGCAATATGAAGGCTGAATAACTTCTCAAATGCATGAAATTGACAGTTTTGTAAAGCCATTATACTAGGGAGTAATTTCAGAGGAACCGTGGTGTACATAAGAAACACAAATGAAAGAATTTTGAATGTCTAGAGGGTACTGTTGACCTTGTACTTTTTCTTTAGATTCATAGTTTCTTCACGTCTTTGCATTTAATTTCTATTCCTGGTGTGAGGTCTCTGGCACAAGGGAGAACAGGAGAATTTGCTGTAGATGTGTTCACTTCAAAATGTGAATACTGATTTTTGTAGTAAAATATAAAATTTCTGTCAGTCTTGTCAGTCCTGTTAAAAAGCTAAAACTGCCTTTGTAATGAAATGTCTCTGAGCCACAAAGGATCTTTTACTTAGCAGTGCAGTAAAATTAATGGATGTTTTAGGAAAGTTGTGGTCATGCAGCTGATAAACCTATCTAAGAAAGTGAAACTTTCTTGCTGTTAAGCAAGAAGCAGTTGCCTATAAAAGCAGCAATTCTTTTAAATTTCTGACTTTTTACATTTACCTTTTTGGGCTGCACTTAGATAAATAACTGGCCTACAAACATCATAACAGAATATATAACCTGATTTTATGTGCAACATTCCTTTCCACCTCCCTTTCGGCAGCACTGTGATGAGAAGAGCTGGAGCTTCATTTTGCAGTATGGTGTAACAGAAATTGAGGTTCTAATGTAAATGATTAACCACACACTAGCGGAAGGGATTGTGAGTAAAGGAAATGTAAGTACTAATAATTCAAGTGGAAAAAAATTGCACTCCAGTGGATTATTACATGTTAATTATCCAGAGGTAGTTTCATCTACTAGTATTATGCTAGTGCTTCATGTAGCCTGCATATATGAAATCCCTAGAGCAAGCACTGCAAGAACTGTGTGATTATTTGTTTTTTAAAAGCCTATGTATAATTAGAGTCTCCAATGAGAAGTCTCCAATGAGAATATTTAGTTTTGACTAACTGTCAATGAAGTTTTATTGGAATATTAGCATGTCTGCATTTTCCTATATTTAACATCACATTTCCTTTTAGTTTCATGATGTCACCCATGTAACATGGGTGTAAGACATGATTAGGCCCAAGCTCCAAGGGAATGACATATTCTGTTTTCTGGTTAAAATGTTTAAGCCTAACATTTCAATTAGGATGGTAAAACAGAAAGTTGTACTTTAATGCCTGGCTGTCAGATATATATGGCCCATAAGCAGATCTTTTTTTTTTTTTAATGTCTGAGGAAAGAATTAATGAAACTATATTTTTAAACCATTTTGGCAGTGGATTCTTTTTGATGTGAGCAACAGTGAATGGGTAAAGAAATGGACTGTTGGAAACATTGGAGGCAGTCTCTTAGAGGCGTATAGAGAGAAGAGATTAGGAACAAGGTTGTGGATATGCTGGTTTTTCTACAATTTGCATTAGGCATTCAATAAAGAATGAATTAAGTATGCTATAAAGGATAAATTAAGCTCAGTAATATCTGAGCAATGGTATGGCATGGGAGTTTTAAAATATAATAGAACAATTGTAGCCAGTAAAGAATTTCTACACGTAGGTGCCTTTTCTTCTAGTCTTTATTTGTCAGTCTAGATCCTGAATACATTTAAGTTTGTTGGATTAAGGAGTGGTTAATCAGAATGTACAGACAATTTTGTGCACGACATACAGTGGTGTCTGAACTAGTGACAAGCAAATGGTTCCTGAAGTCAGTCTTGATTTATAAGCACGGATCTAATGAACAGAGTTTCATTACTCCAATTTAAATATTAATAGCTCAACAAACTATTTCAACTTCAAGTGAAATACAGCATGTGAAAAGTGTATTGTAGAAGCTTAATGAAGAAAATTTAAATTCTTGTAAGAAATTATTTTTAAAAAATTCACCTTTTTAGGTAAAGGTTTTGGCAGGGTCTTGCAGCATATTCTGAGTTAGTGAGTTTTCTGTTTCTTGTGTGGTAAAATAAAATGAAAGCACAGTAGTTACAGGCTGGTGATAGTGCAATTACTGTGCCTAGTATAACTTAGAAGGTACTGATCTACTGACTGGGTCATTATTCCTTAGAATGTATGTTCACAACCGTAACATTTTTTACCTGAAAAACGACCCAGAAAGAGTACTGCTATTTAGTTGTGAGTGTTCTACTTTCTTCAAATTTGTGCAGCAGCATTTTTAGTTTTATTTTAGCATGCTGTTTCTTACTAGCTTGTGACCCACTTTCCAGGCTATAAGCACATCTTAACAGAAGAAAACATCAGTCAGCTGTTATCAAAAGATTCTGGGAATGTAAAGTTTCCTACATATTTGTTAATTCTGTTAGGGAACAAAAATTATCTGTAACAGGACTTTGTACTCAAGACTGCTGTATGCGAACATGCATCCCAACTTTTATCCTTTCTTATGAAGGAAGAAATCATCATCTCTTAAAAGCAAACAATAAATACTTAAGTGATGTTACTGTTGATTGCTCCTAGGTCTTTTCCCTCTGTACTGCTACTGCCTCTTCTCAAGGTGCTAGTTGTCTCAGGGTGACTTCTGTCTAGGGAAATAGGAAGAAAACTGAAAGGGGAGCAGGGCTATTGTTTGGTTTGGCTTTACTCATCTGTAAGAGAAATGCAGGAACGTTGCCTGTTACCTGACTGTGTAATCAATGAATATACGGATGTTATAATTAAGAAATATACAGGAAAGTTAGGCTAAACAGGTTATCACACTAAAGAAGAATAGACGTAAAGCTTACCCTTGTCCTGGGCTCACTGAAAAGACTCCAAGATGAGCAATCTCCAGAAGAGAACCTTCCTCACTGGTAGTCAGCTCTTAAATGGGGTCTAGGAGAGGTGCAGCCAGGCTCCACCCCTTCCAGTAGCACAGGAGAATTGCCTTCACCTGTGCTCCCATGGCTGACTCATTGCTCACCTCAGGTGGTCAATCAGAGGTTCAGGCTGTGATTCAACACTTCCCATACATTGACAATCAAAAATTGAGTTTATTTAAGGTTTTTTTTCTGTTGGTGTAGCTGAATAGCAGAAACATACAGCCCCAAGCTACGCAGAACCACTGCTTCTTTAATGTGCCTATAACTTTCCCTCGCTATAACAGAATCTATTACACTGAGCACATTGGAAAGGTGTTTTGAAACGTATAAAGCTGGCAAGCTTCAGGAGGAAGTCATAGAGATAAATGTAAGAAGACTCACTGTTTGCGGAAGAATGGATGAGACAGTCAGCCTACAAATAGGTTATTATGAAATGTGTGAGACGTGCTGCTTACTTGCATACCTTATGTTGAAGCAATTTAATCCAGATATCATTTAAGTGTCCCAAATCCAAGCATACTGTGTGAAATTACAGATCATGGCTTTTTTTTTTTTTTTTTTTTTGCTAAAACACAGAATTAAACTCCTTTGAACAAAAGTTTAACTAACCCAAAAGTTCTGACAGATGGCTGAAACGAAAGCAAACATCACAATAACTGAATCATTACTTTGATTATTAAGAAATTACAGCTAGCTCAAGCTGTTTTTTGGTTTTTCTTCTCTTGTTGAGAAACTGAAACCGTGCAAAGTAGATCCTGAAATTCATTTTCAAGAATCAGACTTTAATACCAGCAGTCTGTCATCACTTATAGTCAATGGGTGCTGTTGTTCGTATGGGGAATTGTATTTAGGTGTCAAAAGCTTCTCCCTCCATTTGGAGTCAGGCATTTTTATTTGTTGTAAGAATGTGACTTTACTGTGGGTCATGATTCAATTTAATCTGTGAATTTTTTTTTTTAAGTCGTAGGATAAAGGACAGTATGCGGTAGATCACAACATAACAAGACTATTTTCATGAAGATTATAAGATTATTTGCTGTGATTTTTCAGTAGTACTGCTTGACACAAATCTTGACAGCTGTCATTGACACTGAACTGCTGTCATTATCTTTCCTGGCTTGCTGAAAGACATTTTAATGAAAATACAACAGCCTTCTGCCAGATGAAGATAGAAATGCCTATTGATAGGAAATATTTAAAGAGCTGGTAAATTCTTGAACTAAGCTTAAAAATGGTATGTGTTGTTATAATGCTCATCTAATTTACTGAGAATCTATAGAGTGGTCAATGGACAAGCCATTTCTCATCTGTTTTGCATGGTTCCTGAATCTGTCCTTGCAGAATGCTTCCTTAAGATTTTACCTGAGAGCTTGTGTTTTCAATTTAAGCAAGTATAAGAGACCTAATACTCTTGTCTGATAACCACACATTTCAGTAACCCTGTTTTAAACATCCAGACTCTACATCTACTTATTTACACATATTTACACATATTACACATATTTAAGTATGACATAAGTGTAGGAACATTGGCTTAAAGTGTATATTCTTTGCCTGTTTTTCATTTATGTTAATAATTTTCTTGGCTTGTAAAAACTAGCGCAAGAATGTGAAGCTGTTTAGTATGCTGAATACATGCTAGAAAACTGAGTGTAAAACAATGTCTTTATGAAGGTCATATAATTGAAAATTTAGGAGCTGGCGTTAGAATTTGGACAGCTGAGAAATTAATTTTTTTTAAGAAAGCAAATGAATTACTGGTGACTACTGAGAATTGAAGTAGTCAGTTAATGATGAAGCATTTAGAAATCTTGGCTTAATCCATAATACGTACGTTGTCAACTTAGATTCATGATTTTTTTATATAATAAAGGATGAGGATGTTTAGATAATAGTATTCCAGGATGAAAGTGAATAGGAATAATTAAATAAAGCAGTAAATACTGAGATGATATAGAAATTGGAAGCTTAGCGAGGTTTAAAAAAAGAAATAGCCAACCATATCATGGGCTGCATCCAAAGCAGTGTGGTCAGCACGTGGAGGGGAATCATACAGCTGCTCTTTGCACTGGTGAGCCTCAGCTGGAGTACTGCATCCAGATGTGGATGCCTCAGGACAAGAGAGACATGGAACTGTTGGAGCGCATCCAGAGAGGGGTCACAAAAATGATCCCAGGGATGGAAGCACCTTCCCAGTGAGGACAGGCTGGAAGAGCTTCAGCCTGAAGAAGAGTGGCTCTGGGGAGACCTGAAAGTGGCCTTTCTCTATCAAAACGGGATCCATACGAAGGAAGGGGACAGACTCTATAGCTGGGTCTGTTGTGAAGAGACGAGGGGAAAGGGTTTCAAACTAAAAGAGGGGATTGGGTATAAAGAAAGTGTTCTACAGTGAGGGTGGTGAGGCACTGGAACAGTTGCCCAGGGAGGTGATGGATGCTCTATTCCTTTAGATACTCAAGGTCAGGCTGCTGGGGCTCTGAGCAACCTGATCTAGTTTATTGCTGGGGATTTGGACCAGATGGCCTTTAAGGGCTCCTTTCAATTCAAGCAATTATTTGATTATATAAAATATCAGTTGTATATGATTTTCTTACCTAAATTCTTCTATCTTTCTTTCTGTCTTGGGTAGTAAAATATACACAGAGGGAGAGAGGATAACTGGCCAGGAGACAGCAATAATAAGACAGTGTAACTGTACATAACTTATGAAGAGAGTAGAAGTTTGTTCATACAAATATGTACTGAAGTATTATTCTATGCCACTAGAATCAACATTTCCATAAGCATGAGGTATTTCTGATAATTAACAAGAAGCTAGAAAAATAGGAAATGTGAATTTCCTAAGCTTTTCGACATGTTGACAGCCCTGATCTTAAGGGAAATAGAGAAACTTTGAGCTTCATTGGTCTGCTGAGATCTGTCAGAATCAATGTAGGTTAAATTTATGTTGATTATAAGTCTATTTTAAGTTTGTTTTTGAAATCTTATTACTCGTAAAAGGTACAAGAATGAATAGGTAGGAGGTTCTTACTCTCTGTACAATGCCAGCTGGTGGGGCATTGCTTTCCCAAACTTATTTATTCTCTATGCTTCAATCTTGATGGTAATGTATTATAATCTTCTTTAATTTTTTACCTGATCTGAGTTTTCCCATTCTCCATGAGTTATTCCTGATTGCCAGAGATGTAAAGGAGTGAAAAATAGAACTATAAGTTTCTTAAAAGAGAATTAAGATTTTGGGTGTTTTATTAAAAAAATAAAAAATAATAATAATAATTAAAAAAAAAAAATTGGCAGCTAGCTCAGGTTTCACGATTTATTTATTTTTTTTCCTTCTGATCTTAGGCCATTCATTAGTAAGATTGTATCTCTGCAGAGCTATATATATCTAGGAAAGTTAAATCCTTAGATTGTGAGAATACTTAAGTATATAATGGGGAAAGAATTCAGGGTTACATATGTGAAAATGTCTGTGAGCTTGTTTGTGCTGATGTGAAAGGGACATGTAACAAAATTGAGATGCCATTGAAGAACTGGGGGCAATAGAAAACTCTTGTGAATTTGGTTAGATTATTACAGTAACACACAGAACCATTTTATAAGACAAACTGTAGCTCTGGAATCTCTTTTTTTAAAACCAATTTCCAATTCCAACCATAGCCTTAACCCAAGACCACCAGCTATGGTCCAGAGGAGGAAGCTGTTGGGCGAGATTTCCTTTGGCAGCCCCCCCTTACATTGGCAGCCCCTTTCTGGCCCTACTCATGCTGAATATCTCTAGAATATCTCTGCCAAGCTTAACCTCAGGTCCTCAGTGAACCTTCATCCTACCAACTGGGACCCAGAGGAATTTGTTTTAGCAGCCTTCCCCTGGTTTGGAGCCCTTTTAGCCCTGCTCATGCTGCAGCTGTAAGAACTGCCTTTCTTCTCAACCCGAAGTTTAGGAACTCAGTTGAGCTTTAACCCAAGACCAAGAGCTATGAAAGTTTTGGCAACCAACCTCTTCCTTTGGAAGCTCCTTTCCGGCCTTACTTAATTGACAGTTTTAGGCTTTCTTTCCAAACCCGATCAGCCTAAGACTAATTGTGGTCCTTGGGGATATTTTACAAGAGCATATTGGGTAACTTATACTCTTTTAGTAAACTCTAGCAATCTTTCATCCTTATGCTGAATGGGCTGGAAAATTGTATTTCTGTATATTGAAAAGGAAGGCTGTTAATTTCAGTTGTTGGCAAGTACTTGTTCTTTCATATTCTATTTTACTAAAATTTACGGTGGAGGAGTAGTAACAGAAAAGTTTGAAAATATGATATCTAAAAGCATGCGTAAATACTGTATCAAGAGGCTTGTCATAACTTCTCCAGCTGCTATATGATCTCAAACTGCCAAAGTAATTGAAATACCCAGTGTGTTTGATCCCAAATAGCTTTTGAATAGACTTTTCCTGTAGAACAAAAATGACAGTCCTATTTTCTGAATATTATGTGGCCTAACTTACACTATTTTGCATGCCATGGAAAGCTGAATTTTCTGCATCAAGTTTTCATACAAAGGAATAACATACTTTTTTAAAGCCAGAACCTCAAAAGAACTCAGGCTTCAGCTCTGGGATGGGATGCCTGACTGTGATTACTATCTGGTATTGCAGTGCCTAATTTGACTTTAAATAAAGTTTTCTAGGCATTGGAGCATGTAGAGAAAGAACCTCTTTGGTACTGCAGTTAAAAGACTTGGAACCTCTTTAATTTTCACATTAATAGTGTTGCTTAGCATATAACAACTTGCTTTATTATATTAAAAAAAAAAAAACAACTGACAGTGGACTTTCTAAGATAGTTTTTATTCTTAACAGAAGAAACAGACTTGTTACACCACTATGATTCATGCACTGTTTTCTGCAGCTATTTAGTGCTCTTGTAAACAGTATATATTGCTGCTGCTAGCTGGTCAGAGAATACCCATTCTTTTCACTTAGGAAATTGTATTTGATGCTTGTTTTCTACTTCACATGACCTGCATTTAGATTAATGGCTTCTAAATAAGAAGCTCTATCAGTTACAGGTAACTTGGTTTACATTCCACAATCAGTTTCACCAGAGACTTTCCAAAGCTTTTCAGTTTCCCCATACGCTTAATGATTTACCTTGAGCATATAATGTATACATTGCTATACAGTCTAGTTCTTCAAATGTTCTCATTATTAGACTGAGATATTCAATAAAAGCAATAAATTTTAGCTTAGAATAGCTTTAGCCTTTCTGTGAAGACAAAAAAGCTGTCTTCAAAGTGTGTGTGTTGTGGGAGTGCAGCATTTAGAGAATGTACCTCTAGGGATCTGCCTTGCCTAGAATTAATTTATTTTTTCATGCAACTTGATTCCTTTTCACTGAGGCTGAAAAAAAGTCAATTTCTATGATACGTTACCCCTTCAAAGTCATAAACAACCATGCTGATTCATGACAAGATTTCCATGCCTTCAAAAGTTCAATTAGCTTAATCTGAAATAGAATTTCTAAAGGTGGTGGTGTCCTTTGAGGTAATATAAATGTCAGAAAAAATGTTCTAGCTGAATAAATATCATCCAATTATAGTTAAATACTAAGACTACCGATGGATTCTACCTGTGAAACTTAAACAAATAGAGCCATATTGTCGAAGTGATTGCAAATAAGGTTTTTAACCCCGAGCAATCTTTTCAAGAAGAATTGATTACAATAAAAATAGGCCCACACAGCTCTAACGTGTGGTACTTCTGAGTTAGGGTTTTCATTTGTGAAACTTTTTCTGCTTTGTTTGAAATTACGTGCAGTGGATTTCTCTGATTGCTCTCGGTAGCTTTTGAGTGTTGGTGGTGTTCTGACTTTTTAAGTTTCACTGAATTCTGAGCAGTACTTATCATGGAATTACAGTGAGAGAAATAGAAGCTTTTCAATTTTGTAAAAGCTTAGCGTTTAGAAGTTTTAGTGTCCAGTGCAGAATCTGTAGGCCTCTCTAAGCTCTTTGCTTTTGTACATCATGTGTACAGCTCTAGCTCCATGCTTTATGCAAGCTTCACTTCAGTTAGCTTCTTAATGCAAAAAAATGAATTTACCTCTGCTTCTAAAGGGTAGCTTGTAATCTGTGAACTAGATGGAGCTGGCATGTTCACTTCTTTAGCTGGGTAACTGCAAAAATGGAGTAGAGCGTATAGCATTTCTTTTTAAGGAAGCGTAGAAAGGAGACAAAATGTGGAAGAAAAGCTCTGTAAACTAAATTGCTTTTGAGAATATCTTTTTACAGGAGCAGCTTTAATGCTTTTGTGTTGTGAAAACTACTTAGAAAATGATGTATTTTTGCTTCTTCCAGGCTGCATGTAATATGAGGGAATAGTTTGGGATTCTAGTGTTAGAGATGCAGGGCCGATTTTCACGATACAAAGAGGAATGATTTAGTAAGGATGCTTCTTTTTCTTGCTTTAAAGCAATTAAAACAATGAACTGGGTTCAACATTCTGATGAGCTGTATCTTCTTAGTGAGCCAAAATGGAGAACAGGAGCACCTGTCTTTTTTTAATTCTATGCAGTGAAATTGTTGGTGATGTTACAAACTGATACTGAAAGCTGCAAGAACTGGCAGGCAGGCATCATCTGAGCACTGCGATCTGTTTTGAAACATTATTGTCAAAATGGCAGATTTTAATATCATGCACCATCTTTCTTTCTATTCCCAGTGTACATTTATAAGATGTAGAGCTGTGATAATGACAGAATCAGGTATAATGCCTCAAGCATTGTTCCAGGGAATAACGGACAGATTCATGAAGACAATTTCATTTTAGTTTTTGGTGTTAAAAGAAGTTACTATAAGGTAATTGTGCTGCTGTTCTTCATTTAGAACATCAGGCAATTTTTTCAGTGCAATTTTTATCAAAATCTGACCAGATTCCATCATTATTATCTATAAGTGTTCACCTGTGAGGATCATGCTCTATCTTTTGAGTCCAGGAGTACATTCTGGATTAGTAAGAGAAAGTGGTTATGGAAACCAGGTAACACTTCTGATGTTTGACTTTGGCAAAATAACCGTAATGCTGCAGATATAAGTACTAAAGGAAAAGAATTAGGTGCTAATTAATATATATGTTTCCATTATATATTAGCTTTGAAGTTTTTGTAACATTTCTCTTAATATCTATTTGGTGTTTTATTTTTTTTGTTTGAAATACTGAAACATTACCTTAAAAAAAAATTACAACTATAGTTGTTTTTTTTTTTTTTTTTCTTATTTCTTATTATTTTCTTATTTTCTTCTTATTATTTTTTTCATTTTATTTCTTACTTGAGTAAGAACCACAGCAGATCAGTGAACAGTCAGCATAAGTCAGAACTTCTGGCAGAGTTCTCTTGAGTCCTAGAACTGTAGTCAACACTGGTGCAGGTAAAATCATTCTTGGTTAATCTGCAGTATAACAGTGACAATTTAGCTAGCAGTGCTTGTGTTAGAAATCTGAAAATTGCTTTTGATCCCATGGATAAAATATGATGTAGGAACTGGCTTTCTGAGTATTTATCTTTTGTAATTTTCAGAAATACTAAAAATAAGAACAGGACTGCAGGAGCTCAAATTGGCTGCTTTATTATTCACCAAAACCTACATCTTTGAGATGCTGTAATTGACCATTGCAGAATTGATTGCAGTCTCGTAAACAGAATTGTGAGTTGAAGTGTTGCATAGGAGAAGAAATAGATGAACACTTGAGCAGAAAAGGTACTAATTTCTGAACAATTTCAGTAAAAGAAATAAGTAGCTTAAATTCTTCCTAAAGGAATGTTTTCTGGGCTCCTAAAAACTGTCAGATTTGGAGTAAGCCCTCAATTTTTGATAGGAGATAACCTTAAAGCATGTCATGTGACTTTATGCAGACTATAAGCTGTGTGCATATTTGGAAAAGCCTGTGGGACGGGGATATGAAAAGTACCTAAAAAGGAATTGTGCTGCATCAAGTATTGATTCTGTATAACTTAGATTAATGTGAAATTGGAACAGTGGTATTTTTAACGGTACAAATAGCCTGAAAGGAATAAATTATTTTAAATTAGTCAAAAGTATTCATAATCTTGCTTGTAGTTTAGAAGTATGCTTTTCTTTCCCTTAAACATATTATATTTGAGTTGTGATGTCAGAATGGCTTGCGTAGAAGGCAGTGAAATGAGAGGATGCTGTAAAACTGGTTGGTTTAAAATTTCTAATTCATGTGGTTTTCCAGAGACAGCTAGTTATTGTTATTAATTTTAAGAAGGAGAGAGCTTTATTTTTTTTTTTCCTGTTGATGTTGAAGCAGTGCCACAACCAAGCTTGGACAACTTTCTCGATAGGCCAGTGCTGTATAAGGAGTACGCAAAACGCTTTCAAAGAAAGGACAGATAGTTGACTTCTTTTTTTATTGGAGGTAACAAATAACACATGTAGTTTATCTGAAGCTTGTAAAGCACGTGAGTAGCTTAAAAGACCAGATATTGAAGAGGAAAACAATACAACCTGAATTTGCTTTACGTTATGATAAGCAGCAGTGTTTTACGCTGTGAAAGTCATGTTCTGAAGCATTTGTCTTGAGCTAGTTAGATGCAAGTTTAAAAGAATTACAGTTACAGGATGCAGAAATAAGATATATGCCGCAGCAGAGATTGATGATAGATTTCAGGACGTACATGCTTTGGAGTGGGTTTGATCAGTTTTACAAATGGGTAGAAAAAACAAGCTGATAACGTTAAAGTTTGCCAGTTGATAAAAACTTGCTAAGTGTAGGTGCTTTGTGTTTTGTTCTTTGCTAAAATTATTTCATGACTTCCTGAAATTATTCAGGGCTGTGTAATCCTTCTGGCAAAACTGTGCTGTCCTTGCTTTGTGCTAACAAAAGACTTCACTTTTCCCTTTCAGATGCTGCTCAAGGTTCCATGTAGTATTAATCATGTTCTTTTGGCTTCAACCTGCATTTTAGTTAGGTTCACGACTTACTGCTAACTTTTTAATTCTGCAGTGTTACATTTCTGTGTTTTTAACTCTGTCAGTACCATCGACTACTTTAAAGGAGCAGCAGCAACCCTAAGGCTGAGTTTCCAATTGTTTCATGCATTGAAGCTGAGACACATCAGAGCGGATGGCTCCATTTCCCAGCTATTTTCTTACTTTAATGAAGTTAAAATTGAGTTCTGCGGTGTCATTTTTATATAATGACTTCAGATTTGATTTTGAGTCCTCTGGCACCAGTGATCGTGCGAAACAGCACTTCTAATAATATTGCAAACAGTGGAAGTGTGGCTTATCAGACTGGGATATGGGCTGTGTTCTCTTCACTACTGTCATTCTGTTTTTCCCCCCATCAAAGGAAGCCGTAGCATATAGTGTAAAGAAAAAGTAGTTTTTTTTAATGCCCCATGAAACCAGTCAGACCAATAATCTCAATTTTGTGTGGAAATAAGGAGCCCTCTTTAATCTAAAATTTTAGAAAGATCAGATGTTTATTTTAGAAGTATACAGATGTTGACTCATCTCCCTCATTTTTAATGTTTTTTGAAGGTGCTCTGCTTTGCCAGAATTTGTCTCTGCACTAGGAGTATGCTTATGGAGTTAGGATGATTGTGCAAATTAGTGAAATGTTGATGATGGGCAGTTCTGAATAAAAGCTTTGAACTGCAATATGCTCAAAGCAAATACTTTACTCATTCATGTGGGTGAAAGAGTTGAGATAGGTTAGAGGGGGCCCGCTTGTTTGACTTTGTTGTTTCCCTCAAAAAGTGTATATTGTTTCAGGCTATGATTTTCATTGACTATAGGTAAACGTTGGGATGAAATCATTTTGAACTGTACCAGTGTAACTTGTGAAATAAATAGTTCCATGGCCACAATTACTGGTAGGCTTCCTTGTGCAAACTGTATCCTCAAACCTTCAACAGAAAAGACATTCCATGCCATGTCCATCTCAAAACGCCTCACTTGTCTCTGTTGACAGCACTGACAAGTTCCAGGTACAAAAGCTATTTTCTGCACTATCAACAACTGGCAGATCAGTGGCATTAGTGGAAGAATGATTTTGTATCATCATTCTTGATGTATCACATCTTCATTTTCAATTTCTTAATTTTCAGACTCCATAAAAAGTATTTTGTTCTCCTTTGGGAAAAGTAATTTACTGATAAATGTTTTTTAAAACTCCTTAAAATCTCTTGAGCTCTAACCCACAAGTGATATTTTTGTGATGTGGTCAGTAAGTGATTCCATAGTTATTATCCTGTAGTACATCCCATGCAATTCTGTATAAACTGTAAAATATGCAGTAACCATTTATTTATTGAGAAAATATGGATTGTATTTTATGAGTCCTCAGAGAAATCTAGTTTGATAATTATTACGTAAATTAAATTTCAGAGGCATCTCAGAAATTGTTATACTCAGGGAGAAAACAGCTTAGATAATTTGAGCTAACTGTAGTTGGAATGATGTTTAAAAGCATCATTTTTTGGCTTGTAAGTAGTGATTTTAAAATGTCTGTAAATAGTTTTTTAAAAACATGATATTGGTAAGCCAAGGTATTTGAGTTCAGACTGGCTTTTTCTTCTCAT
This sequence comes from Phasianus colchicus, assembly GCF_987193195.1. Classification (NCBI taxonomy): domain Eukaryota; kingdom Metazoa; phylum Chordata; class Aves; order Galliformes; family Phasianidae; genus Phasianus; species Phasianus colchicus. Next base: position 2,717,756 of record NC_143439.1, read on the forward strand.
TTTAAAGACACAAGTACCTCAACTCATTTCTGTATTTCATGTGAATGTGCTAAGATGAGTTCTGTCAAAAACGGCGCCTACAGCTGAGAAAGCTGAACCATTTATGGAGGTGCCTGGAAGTCTCTGGTGAGAGTATTATTAAACTGTCTCTGGAGGTGTGTTGTACAGAAGAGCTAGAACATGTGATGTGGTCTGAAAACTCGTGTGATCTGGTTTCTGTAATTGGGCTGTGGGTTCAGAAAGGAGCAGTGGGTGGGAGAGCTAAGAGCTGCCCGAGGTTCCCTGTACACACACTGGAGTACATCAGGGAAGTGCTGGCTGCAGGAAGGGCAGAGGTTGCTTAGTCCTTAGTTTGCAGCTTGGAAAATGTAAAGCAGTCCTTGTGGCTATAGGGCAGGCTAAGGAAGTGACTCTCTTCTATTTATGTCCATGTAATGCCAAGAGCTTCCTCAGGCCATGGGAAAGGCACATGTCCTGAAGTCGCTGATCTCCTTTCTATGGATTATTTTTGGTAGGCAATATGTAGCTTAATCATATATTTTGAGTACTAAGGAAACAAAATCCTCCTTTTGAGTCTTATGTTGTGTATATGGACATCACTTTTTTGTCCACGGAAATTACAACAAGTGAAAAAAGCAAAATGACATCATTTGATAGAGCAAATTTTCAGTCACAAAACACTATTTTGCAGCATAGTCACCACCATTAGCTATGCTTTTTTTTTTTTTTTTTTTTTTTTTGCCATAGCCTGCATGCTAGGCTCACAAAATTCTGCATGGCTATCTGGAACTTGGTTGGTCTTTCATGCTGCTGTCTCTACTGCTGAAATGCACGACCCGCTGTGCTCACATCCCCTGTTTGATGTCTGTCAGTGTTCAATGAGCATCGATCAATGTTGGTAGGTGCAATATTTTCCTCGTGGAGGAGTTCAGTGATACAGCATTGCTTCATTCGCACTTCCATGCCCGGTGTCGTTTTGTCAAACTGCCCTTCTGTTGCCATCTGTCACACAGCAACAACATGTAAAGAATGTTGGTGGGAAGGTTTCACCTCTACTGCTGTAGCACTGACAGCAGCCTCTGACAGAATGAAACAGGAGGCATTATTTTTGGAGTAGCACTCATGCTACCAAAGGTGGAGAATGTACCCAGATGTCATTTGATTTAATAACATGAAAATGCTTTCTTTTCATATTTATTTGAAAATCAGGATAGCTTCATTAGTAAGTCTGCAGTGATATCTTCAATGACATTGCCAGTGAAAATGTGAAATTCATTTGGCCTCAGCAATCCAGTCTTAAGACCATGAAAATTTTCTTTTTTTCTTTTTTATTTTTTTTGTATTGGAAATAACACAGTGTAATATCAGATACAGCAGTTGCCAAGGTAACTGTTCCTTTTTTAGTTTAATAGCAGCAGGTGAATGGTTGCCTGGATATCCACAGCAATTTGCAGGGGCTCTACTAATTCACTATAGATGTACGTGTTTCTCTTTGGAATAGTTGCTCTCTTACCAAGCCTTTAGCCAAAATTCATAAAATACATGATAATCATTAACATTGTTCAATACTGTTAAATAATATTTTTCCTACAGTTTAATATTAGTACTGATTTTACTGTTTGAAACTCAGGATATTTGAGCAAGGTCATGTCATATCATGATGCTTCTTTTCAGATAATCATGTATTTTCTGATTTTATTTTCTTAAGCTTGATTCCCTGATTCAAGACTGTTCAAAACCTTGACTAATGAACTTTATATTTAAATCTGAAATTAATGAAGAAAAAACTGCAAGCAGAATTTCTGTTTTAATAATATCATCCTTTGGGGAGATTGGTAAGGTATTTGAAAATAGCTGATCTTCCATTCTAAACTTACTGCAGCATTCTCATGAATTTAAAAGAAAATATGCCTAACAAAGAGTTATTCACATCTTTCAGGATTCTCAGGAAATGCTGTAGGATAATTATTTTCTTGCTATTTGAATCCTGTTTATACAATGAAATATTTCCATTTAGAAGATTCGCCCTATTTTGTATTTTACTTCTTTATGCTGACATCCCTTTTTACATTCCGTACAAAATTTTCATAGTTTAGAACTTTAGTGTGTTTAAACTATAGTTTAGTGTTTTGAACTATAGTTTAGAAGTCTTGTGTGTGTAATAATTGGGTCTTAAATTACATGTTGCAATGAATTTTACAGCTTCATTCTTTTCAGTCTTTTGACAGACCTGCAAAGAGAATCTCTTGCATCATACTAAATACAGTAAACAGAAAGTGAATTCCATTAATTTTCTGTGAAGAAAATTTTAAAATTGGGACAATCTGTACAGTTCTAAAGGTTCAGTGTAAGTATATAATAGACCTAATACCAGTCTCTTAATGCCATGGTTGTGGCCTGAATTCTAGATGTTTAAATACTTCTGAATGGAGCAATCCTTCTCTAATAATTTCTGAATTTACCTCTATGTGCAAAATAGCATTTCTTAAAGGAAAATGATCTTCCTGGTTCTGTTACTGTTACAAATAAAATCAATATCTTAACAACTACTTTGTAAGTAACGTAAGTAACATTGCCACGTAGAACCATCAACCATTTTTAAGAAAATGTAGGTAAGTCTGGTTCAAAGATATGCCTTGTAAGAACAAATTCCAAATTTTAAGTGGAATTATTCAGTAAATTGATGATGTTCATAATCTGAAATTGGGAGATGTCTTATTCGTTGTTTTAAATTTATTATTTCTGTACATATTTTCTGAACACTTGAAGGGAGAATTTGTGCTGAAAACAAATATGTCAGAGCTAACGATGAAAGTAACAAAAGTGGAGTTAGCTTTCTCTCAATTACTGAAATAAAATGCAAGGTGTGGTATTTTTTTTGTATGGGATATGTGGTTCTTGGCTCACAAATAAGATTGTTACACTATTCCAGAGGAGGGCTGGAGACAAGTAGATTTGTTTTAAGCATCTATCTTAGCCAAGACTACCATCTGACAGGTAGACTCAACATCTTGACACTACTGTAAATGTTAATGTTAGCTCTGCCTGTGTTTTGATAGCCTTGTCAGACATTTACTCACCAATAGTACTTATTTAAGTAGGGCAGACTCCTAGAATTAACAAAACTACTGTAATTCCAAGGACACTTCTTTGAAGTGTGTATAACTCCAAGCAGATATGATGATTGTTATCTTATCAGTTTATGAATTGACACTCAGTGATGTAGCTCAAATCAATGGCCAGCACCGACCAGAGAATTACACTAAAATTCTATGTTTACTTAGAATCTACACGTAGTTAATCAGATAATAACAAATACATGTCTGCTGGAGGTGCTTTTATTTTTTTAATTATTGACATAAATCTCTCTCTGTTCCTCTAGTGAAGTCAAGACTGCTAATAAACAATACCAAACTAAAAGAATATTATAATATGTAGTTCCCTCTGCTTTACATAACATGCTTTTCATTAATAAAATCTGCTAGAAGAATGGAAGATAGATTCCTTTTGAACTGACAAACTTCTCGTTATTTCAGTAGTGCAAAACTCATTCTTTGGTATGTTCCGATTAATGTTCTAGCATTGAAATCCTCTGTTGTAGGGATGCTTACTTAGCAAGGAGGTTGGACTTGATGATCTCTTGTGGTCCCTTCCAGCCCCTGCAGTTCTGTAGTGGATGTGAGCACAGTGAGGTGGTGGGTGGTGTGTTTCAGCAACAGTGGGTCACTTCTGCTAGTGCAGTTTTGAATGAGCGTGGCATGCAGGCTCTTGTTTACTGCTGATGAAAATACATAGCTGTGTTGTTTTGTAACTGAGAATTTGCTCTATGAAATTGCTGTTTTTGTGCTCTTTGCATCTGCTGTAGTTTCCACGGGAAAAAAAAAAATAGGATTCGTTAACTCTTCATTCAAAAGGTACTACTATTGAAGAGGTGAATTATCTGCATATTGTCTTGAAAATATTTTTTTTTAGCTTTTAAATGTAAAGGTAGGTACTTGCTGAGAATTTTAACAAGTCTAGTGAAATGAAATCGTAATTAGTCAGTAATTAGTTGGACCTTAGAATGCAGGAAACAGCTTTGAAAGGACTAAATACTGCATTTGAATAGAATAACTACTTAATTTGACCTTCATCCTACTTCAGACTAGTTGTAAGATTCCATCTCTGTCTCTTGATCAGTAAGAAATTAATATCTGTTCATTTAAAAAACTGAATATTCATAGAAATCTGTATACCATTAAGGAAAACATACTCTGTGCATTGCTCATGTTATTCATAAGTGTTCTTCTTTAAGGAAACTAGATATTAGTTCAGTTTTCACTCTGATCAGCAAGTAAAGTCAGAAAAATAGAAGTGTTCATCTGCTTATGTGAAGAGGGAGCTTCACTGTGTTCTGTGCCACAGAGACCAATCACAGAAAATCTGGTTAACCAACATACTTACGCATGGTCTAGGTCCTTTACCACTACGAATCGCTGTTGCCTTCCAGATTCCATGTAATTTAATGTGCATGAGGGCAATTATTTGGCAAAAAAAAAAAAAGAATTTATATTTTGTGGCAAAGCTGTCTAATGTTTAGAAGGTGCGGATGGATCCCCAAGAAAAAATGTCTATAAAATTAGAGCTTCATATGAGATATTTATAATATATGTTATTGTATTGTTGTCCATGTATATTTGTCCCACTATCCAAGAAAAGTTTTAATCACTTAGCAATCTACACGCTTATTATCTTTGCTGTCGTGAAAGAAGAGGTAGAAATGAAGGACGGACTGTAATTGTGAAGCATCACATTTTGCAGGGTTCTTTAGTAAAGAGAAGACTCTCAGTGTGTTTGTATGGTGTCTTAACCAAACAGATCTCCATTATATCTGTGGTACTGCTCTGATGTTCCACTACCATTACAAAAATGGAATGTAGCTAACTTGCAGTTTTTTATCCAGTGGGTTTCATTGCCGTATGGATGATCATCTTTCTCCAGCACTATGGAACTGAACAAATGCAGGTGTTCAAGGCCAGGTTGGATGGGGCCCTGGGCAGCCTGGTCTAGCATTAGGTGGGAAGGTTGGTGGCCTTGCATGTGGCAGGGGGGTTGGAGATTCATGATCCTTGAAGTCCCTTCCAACCCTGGCAGTTCTGTGATTCTGTGAAATGCGAGGAAGCTGACACTTCTAAGTCTCTTATTATATGTAGAAATGTTTCAGTGCTAATGCTTCTATACATGCATTTTCTTTGACCAGGTGATGCAGTAACTGTATCAAAAAGAAAAAAGTACATATATATTTGTGGGAAAACAGATGTTTAGGCTCAAACAGCCAAGGAGTAGAAATATTAGTAGATAGAAGAGCTGAAGTATGTAACAGAAGTGAGTTCTCTGGGCAGTAAGAGAAGTTGCAAAAGATTTTAATGTGTTTTGGCTAACTAGCTCATTTAACAATGAAGTTAATTGAGCCTCATGAGAATTAGAGCTCCTGAAACACTGCTAGAAATAAGTGGTGATGAGCATAATTGTTTGCCATGCAGTGACAATAGAATGTTATTGAATTAAATCTGAGTTAGTGCAGTCTGCCAAACAGGACAGGATTTATCAGTGTAATTGTTTTCCCTTTTTTGATAAGGAGAGAGGGAGGCAGGGGAGGAAGAGATTTTAAGAAGGCTGTTCCCTCTTCTTACAAATAAAATAGTGATGTGCCATTTAAAAAAAGCAAACTAAGATTGATTGGAGGGGAAAAAAAAATCAATCCTACTTTGACTTTTTGTAGTATTTGCTCCTTCACTTAACTGTTGGATGTGTTCAGATGTCATCCAGTGTACTGTAAGGGTTCATCTCCAGCTTTCAGTAGCTGTTCTCAAGTTTTGTATAGTGTGGCTAAACACAGTCCAGGCATTTATGAGAACAGATGGTGTTTTTAACCAGCTGTACCACTGTGATGCAAAAGGAATTCCTTGTAACATAGAAGGGCACCTCATCAGCTGAGAGGAATGTGAGGAGAAGCAGTCTAAATGAGCCAGCAGAAACATCTGTTGCACTCTTAAATTTATATGAGGCTGCTCAGCAGTGTAGAATTAAAATTGTTTCACTTATTTTAATAAACCATCAAAGAGATTGATTTTAAAATTCAGTCAGCATCTATAATTTGAAATGCAACCTAAATGTTTTTTCTACTGCATTTTTACATCATTATAACGTGATAATAACATTAGAAATTAAGTAGTTTGAAACATAAAGTTAATAAGTTTACCCTACAACTTCCGAGAAGAGTCACAATTTGGACTATCAATGCTAAAGACATTTGAAATGCATTTTGTATATTAATTGTTATTAAAAATTAATGAACAATGTTGAAATGTCTACAACTCCTGTTTATCCAGTTTGAAAGTTTGATTCATGTTCCCGTCATCTTGGGACTAGTGAAATGGGTTTTTAAATGAAGTCTCTCATTGGCTTCAAAGGTTATTTGATGCAAATAAGTTATAAAATGGTTCAATTAATCTACAGTACTTGAAATTTACAGTCCTAGCGATCTATCAATGCTGGTAAGGTCATAACAAGAATTTCTGTACACAGGAGAATAAAGATTGACTCAAAGACTTAGCCCAAGGATTTTATTTTTTTTCCCTGTGAATCATAGAATGGCTCAAATTGGAAGAGGCCTCAAGAGCCATCAGGTTCCAGCCCACTTCTTCAGGCAAGGTTCCAACTGCTAGATGGAGTACTAGATAAGGTCAGGTTTATCTTAATGACAGAACTCTAGACTAATTAAATAATACAGAGTTGAAGCCTCTTTTAATCTCTCATCTGCAAACTCATTTTACTGCATGTTTACAAAGTTCTCAGGCTGTCAGTCCATGGTTTTCTATTTTTCTGAAACAGTAAACTCCACTTTATTCAAGTTATGTACTAATGTGCTATCTTTGCTTTATAGCTGTTTACTTCACTAATGATCCTCTTTTTTTTTTTTTTTTTGTCATCAGTTTCTTCTACATATACAGCTCATTCTGCTGTTCTACTACAAATACTGTTTCCATTTATTGGTACACTTCATAGAATCATAGAATGGCCTGGGTTGAAAAGGACCTCAAAGATCATCCAGTTCCAACCCCCTGCTATGTGCAGGTCACCAACCAGCAGACCAGGCTGCCCAGAGCCACATCCAGCCTGGCCTTGAATGCCTCCAGGGATGGGGCATCCACAGCCTCCTTGGGCAACCTGTTCCAGTGCCTCACCACCCTCTGAGTGAAAAACTTCCTCCTAATATCTAACCTAAACCTCCCCTGTGTTAGCTTAAAACCATTCCCCCTTGTCTTATCACTATCCACCATGTGAACATCCATTGCCTCTCCTGTTTATATGTTCCCTTCAAGTACTGAAAGGCCACAATGAGGTCTCCCTGCAGCATTCTCTTCTCCAAGCTGAACAAGCCCAGTTCCCTCAGCCTTTCCTCATAGGAGAGCTGCTCCAGCCCTCTGACCATCTCAGTGCCCTCCTCTGGACCCGCTCCAAGAGCTCCACGTCCTTCCTGTGCTGGGGGCCCCAGGCCTGGACGCAGCGCTGCAGATGGGGCCTCACAAGAGCCGAGCAGAGGGGGACAATCACCTCCCTCTCCCTGCTGGCCACCCCTTTTTTCATGCAGCCCAGCACACAGTTGGCCTTCCGGGCTGCAAGCGCACACTGCTGGCTCATGTCCAGCTTCTCGTCCACCAGGACCCCCAAGTCCTTCTCTGCAGGGCTGCTCTCAAGGGGTTCTTCCCCCAGTCTGTATAAATACCTGGGACTGCCTCTACCCAAGTGCAGCACCCTGCACTTATCCTTGTTGAACCTCATTAGGTTTACATGGGCCCACTTCTCCATCCTGTCCAGGTCCCTCTGGATGGCTTCCCTTCCCTGCAATGTATCAGCTGCTCTGTTCAGCTTGGTGTCATCTGCAAGCTTGCTGAGGGTGCACTCAATGCCAACGTCTGTGTCACTGATGAAGATGCTGAAGAGCACCGGTCCCAAGGCCGACCCCTGAGGGACACCGCTTGTGACCGGCCTCCACAGGTACTTCAGACTGCCACGATTTTTCAGACATGATGGAGGGCGGCTCTGCAACCACATCAGCCATCTTCAACCAAATCTATCATTAGTACTGCAAAAAGTCTATCTCACTATCCTGATAACCATCCTTTTAAATGTGAGGGAGGCTCTGATATGCTTTAACTTTTTCATCTAACTGGTGTAATTTGGATTAACTAGAAAGGTTCTGAATGCTTATACGTTGTTATTCAAAATATAAGATATGCTGAAGCAGCCTGAAGAACAAGCAATTTGATATTGAGTACTGAAGTTTTCAAAATAACTAGTTACTAGCAAATTACTTATGATGCTTTTTCATGTACTTAAAGTGAACTCAGAATATTTTATTCAAGTGAAAAATGGATATTTAATAATCTTTTTTTACTGTTCATTTAGGAGGAATAAGATTATTAATAGTCAGAAATTTTCTTCTGTACATTAATGAAAGAGAAACTTGAGTACTTCCCGTTCCTGAAGGAATACTTCTGTCAGGCTGTGTTCTGTTTGAGTTCTATTATCCTTGGAAGCCCTTCTTTAAACTTTGTGTTTGACATGAATTTAATTTTGGGATTGAAATTGTCCAAAAACATGCAGACATGTATACACGTGGGCTTCGTATATGCAAAGAAAATAAGAAGGCAGGGACATTCAGAAAATGTCAAATTCTTTTTTAGTTTCATGTGACCGTTGTCATGGTTGAGCTTTACTGCACCTTGTATTGATAACCACTAAGTTCTGCCTCAAGGTGGAGCTCTTATATTTTCAGTGGCGATGAAGACATGAAAGCATCTTATTTTCTCCCCTCTCAAATGCTGATTCTTATTTGAATAGATGCATGGGTTATGTTGATAGAGAGAAATGGCAAGCAGTCTTCCTCCCCCTCTTTTCAAGATGAAAAGTTCAGCAAAAGCTGAAGTCAGCGATGTGTCATGTGGGTGGATGGGACTGAGATGCTGACTGATTTTTATTCTATCTAACGTTACCTTTCATAGTCTGAGGAAGATGCATACCTTCCATTTACAGTAGGTATCCAGCAGAATTATAACAGTCTGTGTTATAGCTCTCAAAAGCATTTTCTCATAAGCAGTTTTTGGTGGTGTTTTTTTTTTAAGTAATTGCTAATGTTTTCCCAGAAGGTTTTGTGTGTGAGTGTGCGCATATGTGTATGTATTGTGTTCTAATTAGGACTATCTGAGACAGTTATGGCAGGCTGTCAAATCAATGGGATACTAGATATATTTTAGTCTCTGCACTACAGTCTAACCTTTTAAGGACTCTGTTCTTTCAATCTGGTAAATAAATGCTGAATATTTTATACTTAATAGGCCTTTGAGTAATGCATTCCACATGACTTTATTGTTGGAATGAGACCTTCTTATCACTAAATACACAACAGTGACATGAGGTCATTTCAGCACGAAGAAATGCATGCATCTCATAAACGAACAGTTTATTGTGAAGTTCACTTAAACTAGAATACTCTAAAGTAAACACCTGTGGCAGTTCTAAGGAAAATGAGTATCTACAAGTACTCACTTATTCTAATTGTTACCTTTCAGTCTGAATTCTCTCAACATCAATCGTATCTGAATTTGCAAATGGAGCACTCATTTCCCTCTTGTTCTTCTATGATTTACAGCCTGCATTCTGGTCATTTTAAAAGTTAGCTATTACATGCTTCAAGAGCTTTTTGCTGTGGACTGAGAGATGAGATACCTTGCCACATCCCTCCTAACAGGCATAATGGGTAGACATATTGCCTGCTCATCTCAGTTTCAACTAATGATGACATTATCACAAGTGAGGTGAAATTAAGTTGGACTTTTTACAGCATGTAAGCTCTGAGTTGGGAGCAAGACTGAGGTGGCTGTCTGATAGGCTGGGTCCATGTGGAAGGATCCACATTTTGAACGCAGTATTTTATGCAGAGTGCTTTGCCATTGGAGTGTGTGGGTTAGAAACAGTACTGATAATGGTTTTTCTCCCAGTGATGTAAATGATATACCAGTTTAACTCTTTGACTAGTTCTTATTAAAAATTACTGAAATGAAAGTATTTCCATGTGGATGAAATCCTTTGCGTGTTACTAAGCCTGTGTAATGTTATGTATTACTTTATGTACAGAATCTGAAGGGTTCTAACAGATATTTTGGAGAAAAAATCTTACTCTGGTCACAAAGCCTTTCCTTTCCTTCCCAGATTACTCCTGGGCTGCCTGAGCACTATCAAACATCCAAAATTCTTTGCCAATTTAGAAGATCTTATCCCTAGAATGAAAAGAAGCACTGGAAATTCTGTACCCTGTGGTCCTCACTGTTATCAGAAAACAAGCCATAAAAACTAATGATCTCTAACATGTGCTTTCATGGCACTTAGAAGAAATAATGTGATTGCATGATAGAGTTTTATAGGTTTGTCTAAAAAGAAGAAATAAATATAAATGAAGAAAATCTAAGTTAAGCCATTCAGTACAAAGCTGGTTTATATTTGTTGTCATGCCTTTGAACTATAATTCATGCATTTGTGCCCCTCTTCTTGAGTGGGAAGGTGAATTTCACAGACCTACATGACTGCCTAATAAAAATGTGATGTACCAAAATTTGTATCCAGGCCTGCAGCTGGAACTGAAAGAGATGAAAATTGTAATAACTTTGGCTATTTACTCATTCTTATGCAACTAGCTTTGCAGATAAGTTGTGTGGAGCCGTTTAGGAAGCCTGTATCAACCATTTGTCTTTGTTTTATAGGTATGTTTCTAACTTTCAAAGTTCGGAGAAGTCAAATATTTACAAAATAAGCACTATATTCCTACCCATCTTTCTGCTGTTTGTGCTGTAGAGCTGTACTTCTTGTCCTCCTGCTCAGATTTTAATAAGTATCGCAGATGCACTGAAAAATCCAACTGCCAGTTTTACTGTGCATTGTTGCTCCCCTACACCCATTCTGCCTGGCAGCTTCAGCTCAGCTCAGATTGGAGTGTCCAGTGTTGTCAGAGGCAGCTTTTGTTATCCTCTCAGCTGAAGCGATCAGAAAAGCAGTAGCAGAAGGAAGATGAGCTGAATATGCTTCTAACAGGCTAATAAGGGTGAGTTCATAAATCCAGCCGGATTTGAATATCTGAAAAGCATACTAACGTTCACAGCTCCTGAGAAGGGCTTGATGTACTGCTTTGTGCCAGAGCTATGTAGGTGGATAGCCCATTTTCACAAAGATATTTCTCCCCTTCTGTTAGGCAAAGATACATCATTAGGAAAGAATCCTTAAAATTTATGGGCTGCAGACCTTTGTGTATTTTTCTCCATTTACTGATATTTTATAAGTACAGACAAAGCAATGAGTAGAATATTCAAAACATACCCCTATTTTTATTAATTCTTGTGACAGATTTTAGCTTATTAAAGCATTACAGATGTCCAATGCTGTTATCATGGCCAAAAAAAAAAAAATTATGTTAGTCTAAAGAAATCATAGAGAATGATTTAACTGTGGCTGACTTGATTGGAGAGTTGAAATATAAATGACAGCCATTTTCATGACAGACAGTTTCCAGGACATATCGTATTCTTCCTCTCTTTCAGTCCTTTGTTCTCCCCACCATCCCTAACCTCCTCTATACTTTTCAGAAAGAACGACCTTGGAATACTTCCATGGGATTTCAGAATATTGTGAAAACCTGCAATTATAAACTGTACTTGCTCAGAGGAGTCTATGCTGATTGAGTAGCTGTGATTATTGCAGGAAATTCAATGTTTAAAGGGGTTGACTCAGAGTGGAAGCACAGTTAAGTCAGATGCATGATGAAAAAATAACACCTGTATAGAAGAAGTCCTATGTGGGATACTCTTCTCTGAGCTCATTTTCCAGAATAAACAATTTGTTCTGTCAGTATGCAGGAAGGAAAATCTGAAAGAAAAAAAAAGCCAAGAATTTGTAAAATTAATTCTTCAGTAAAAGCATTTTAAAACATGTAATTGTCTTTTGTACACATCGTGGGTTTGTAAAAAATAATTCTGGAAAAACTAATGAAACTCATAAGTTAATTTTTTTTATCAGTCAGGCTCTACTCGTCATACCTTCACACTATTTCGAAGTTCTGGAAACCTTTCCCTTATGACCAAGATAACATTTATGAAGCATTGAGTTACCAAGTTCTGTTCATATTCCTTTGCTGTGCCCATCACTGAAGTATTTGTTTGTCTGATGTGTTCCTATGGGAACCATGTGGTTTTAATTACATGCTATGGCATGGGATTATCTTTTGCTTGGCAAGATTGCATACTGTCATTCCATCCATTCAACAACAACAAAAAAAGTGTTTTTTAGTTGGCACAAAAATTAAAGGTTGTCATGGCATTAACTAGGGGTGATGCTTCTCCTGGTAGAGTGGTATGTGGGGGCCTTTTGTTTATTCTTTGCAGTTTGTTGCTGTTGTTTTTGTTGGTGGTGGTTTATTTTTTGGAGTATTTCTGTTCAAAAAAGTTTTGCTGTTCTAGGCTGATGTGGTGGACAGAGGCATATATAAGCAAGAATAGAACTAGGTCTACTCCCTGTAGAGAAATAGAAGTCAGATGAAGCAGAGTATTGAGGGATTTAAAGGAGGTATGACAGTGACTTCTGTTTTGCACTTTTAGGATTTTCCCTGAAGCTTCTTTTATTGCAGTATGCTTTTAGGTTGTAGAAATAATACTGCATGCATCTTATGCAGCAGCAATATCTTTAAAGAAACAAGGCCTGCTGTTAGCCTATTTTTCTAGGTGACTTTTTTTTTTATATAAGGAGGACTCTGTTAAGGGTATAACACTGAATATATTCTATAAATTACTACAGAAATGAATTCGTCTTTGTTTGTTTGTTTTCTCTTGCTTGAAAGCATTACTTCTAAAAACCACTGAGAATAGTAAAAGAAAAAATTATAGATAATCTTATTTCTACATTCCTTTATGCTAGCCATTATTAAAATTTTTCATGAACAGAAGACTGTAACATGCGCCAACACATGCATTCTTCTCTAATTAATAAAGACTTACTGATGAACATTTGATATGAGGAAAAACTTCCTGAACAATATGAAAGTTGGGTAGAAACATATTTGAGTGTTCCTGTAGCTTTCAGTATGGAAAACACTATTATTATATCCAGTTTTCACTCAATAGCTTCATGTTTTCACGTCAATCTCTAGAGTTCTCATTTAAAATACAGTCTGAAAAGTCTATATTTTCTTGTACAGTGTCTGCAAAAGTATGAAATTATTAATTTTTCTTTTGTATTAGTTATTGGATCTAGTTACAAAACATCATGGATAATGACATTAAATGACTCGTGTCTATGTACAGTAGCTTTTCAGAATCAAAATATTTCCATTTAGACTTTGTCATTCAAAATAACCAATTATGTGGAATAGAATATGTGGGACTTATGTGCTCTCAGTCACTACTGAATTCCTATCATTACTAATATGTAAGTAATGAACATCTTGATAAACGTCTGTGCTAATCAGAGATGAAAGCTAGGTATGAATAAAGTAGGATTGCTTTCTGATGTTGAAAAAACTTGGACTCCATTGACTTCAGCCATAATTATGGATGTTCACAATCAATAAAATCAGACGCATATTAATTTGTATTCCATTACTCTTTTTTGACTCAAAGAGTAAGCAATAGCAAAAAGTAATGTAGCAGGTTCAGGACAATAATAGTCATACCATCATTCTTCTGCTAATCTTAAGATAGGAGTTTTTTGCTTTTGCTGATACAAATGCTATGGAAAGAACTGAGGTCACTCTTGACCTCATGTTTCTCATGCAGAGAAATAACAACCCTGTTGCACATTCAAAAATAAAATGGTTAAAGGAATATCCCAAACCTCAGTCAGTCACCTTTGACAGTAAGGCCAATGGAAGACTGTGTTGTATAACAAGGAGTAGAAAAGGGATTTCATGTGTGATTAATAACATCTGTCTTTCTCAATGTAATTCATTGCATCACCAGCAAATACCCAGAAAAAAACTTTTATTTTAAAATATATATGTTTATGGAAACAGCTTTTCTCCATTTTTACTTTTGTTTTTGTATGTTGTTTTACATACAGTGAACTTCAAGCTGCTTGGATTTCATGACTTTGAGTGCATTCTTTTCAATAAGACAGTATTTAGGCTATCGTAAGCTTTACTTGAAATGGTCTTCTTTGATAGGCCTTTTTGTATACTTTTTGGTGATCTGTCTTGTTTTTGCTAATTGCATTTGGTTTTTGATCAATGTGCCATAACCTGTTGTACATGTAAGCCCACGATCTGTGCTCATTTTTTTTTTTAATTTTACTTTTAATTTTTTAAAACCGACTTTTCAAAGTTATCCACACAGTAAAATATCTTTTCCTCTGAATCTCATCATCTCACTGTTAACGTCTCACCTCACCTAAAGCAACTGGACAACTGTCCTTCGTTCAATGACTTCATTGCCCAAGTATTTAGTCTATTTAATTCTGAATTTCTATGAGAAGAAAAGAAAAACAACATTCCTTTGTAGTAGTGCTTAAAACTTTAAGTGTATTAAGTATATTTTAACCAGGTCAATATTTCAACTCTATTTTAATTTTTCTCTATGTTGTATCTTAAAGTATAAAAGTAACAATTGTTGCCAACCCATGTCAGGGCAGCCTGAACCCATTTATACCATATTAATTGAACAACTTCAGAAAAGTGTAAGGTTCAACTTACCAGACTTCTTTATATTACAAACTTACAAAGATGCATCAGGTAAAACATTTTAAATTCTGTCATATGACAATAAGGTATATTAAAATGACATTCTTTTGGTCAGTTCAATTTTTAAAAACTGAAGCAAAGCTTTTTCAGAGTAATAATATGAGATATGATGGTTTGTCTCTTCTGTTTCTCTTTTTTTTTTTTTTTTTCACAGAAGTAGCTTAAATTATTTTGTAATAATTATTAATTTTATAATAATTATATAATTGGTTATTTTTTCTACAGTAATCACATTAAGTATTACTTTTCATTACTATAAATTTAGTTATGCATGGATACATATCAGTCTTTCCTGATGTTAGTAGCAGTGTGCTTGATTTATTCAGATTGATGATAGCATTGCACTAGCATTTCTTGTCCATCAGCTTTATTTTAGACTTAAAGAAGACAACAGAGGAAAACAAAGGTGCTAGCAAAAGGAGCAACTTGCTCAAAGTGTTCTGAATTCCTACACAAATGAATCTTGATGATGTCTCTTTGAGCTTCCAGCTTTTATTTTCCTGCAGCAATTCTCAGTCTTTCCTGTTCTGCTTTTAATGGGCAATTGTTTTATTGTATAATTTAAAATGTTGTTTTTTAACCTGCATGCAGAAATAATTCAGTTTCAATGTTGTACACAACTCATCTTTTAATTTTCATTTCTATCTTAATGTAAATAGGATTTATGCATTATTTGCTAACCTTTTCTCTCTCCAAAATATCCAGCAGCTCTACTTCTGACTATGTGAATTTTTAGCTAATATATTTTTGCATATTCGGTGCTTTCTTTCTGTACTTTGTTTTAATTTATCATAAATGTAAATACCATGATCTACTGTCACACTGTATTGAAATTCTTACCCTTGTTAGTACTGAGCAGGTACTGAAGATGGGTGGTAGTTTCAGTACAAATTGTTGTGAGATAATTTTGATCCTTCCAGTGGTTTTAGATTAAAATTTTATTCAGTTACTGTTAAAGAAAAATTTGGTGTTTACTCATTTTACACTTGCAAGGAATTTTTAGCTAGAAATACGACAGTCATATATATGTTGATTCACTCATATGCATCATAAGTATATATGTATTATATGTATGTCATATTTTATCTGTTCTATAGTTTTCTCTTCTCTGCCTGTCTTGGTTTTTGTGTTCCATTTTCCATCTATGAAAAGGACAAAATGACAGCCATCAAATATGCTTGCATTAAGTTACACACTACTTTGTCTTACAGAGAGAAGTACAAGGTAGTTGATGTGGCTTTTAATGAAGGAATGTTCTAAGAAGCATTTTTTTGTTGTTGAAACAAGAAGCATCTTCATAAAATTATCAGTATATAGGCATGATCACCTACAGTCAGTTTCTAAGACTTCTAAATACAAAGCATGCAATTCTTGCAGTAGAATGGATAACTGTTCTAGCAGTTTCCCTGGAAAATTCTGCTCTTGAAACAAGAAATTTATTTGCTAATCTGTCCTGTGCATAAATTCAGCATCCAAGACTTTTCCATTCATGTTAAAATAAACTACCAATTAATATTTAATACTAGTACTTTATTTGGTCCAGACTGAGAATCCAGGTTTTGGTTTTAAATTCCTCTCTTGTGTAGCTTAAATCAACTGCTATCGTTTAGGCTCTCCAAAATTTTCATCTGCCATCTCTTAACTTCAAATCTGTTTGAATATGGTTTCATTACTGGAAATGAAAGACACAGAACATGAACAAGCAAGTTACGGAAGGGTTACAGATTGTTTCTGTTGGTGTTCTTGAGACTTTTTAATATTCATAGGCACAGCATTTAAATAAACACGGAGGTAGAACCATCCACTGATAAATTGATGTCTAAGGGGAGTTGGGAGTGGGGGAGAGTAAGGTAGGTAGAAAATGAAATGATCAGAGACTCCTGTTCTGACTGCATAGTACCTGTTTTATTTCAAATGTAAATATTTTTTCTTGGAGTCAAGTTAATTAAATAGGTGTTTCCTGCAGGTCTGTGTGTTCTCTTAAAGCTGTGTATGGGAGACTGTTTGGACTGCTCTCAGATCCCCAGAACAGCTCGTTGCTTTTGTGTTTTGGTTTTTGTTTTATTTGTAAAAGCGTCTGACAATTATACCCTGAAATTTTCTTATTGAACTCAGTTTGTTGCAAGTTTATGGTGCCAATATTCAAAACCAGGCTAGTAGTACTGCCATGAATTAAACCCTTTGCAGATAACACTTGCATTCATACCCAGTCTCCATGTGGGTCTGGGTGAGGCAGAGGGGAAAACTGGGACACACTTCAGAAATCCTGAGAACTCTCTTGACATTTTAGTAGTATAATATCATCCCTTCAGCACATCTAATAAGCTGGTAACTTTCTTGAGGTAGTTGGAGGAAGAACTATAAGGATTTATGACTGTTTATATTAAACTATGACTTAAGTTTAAGGCTTGGGTGCAAATTTGTAATGTATTATGTTAGAACTTAAGAACAGATGATGAAAATATATCTGTCCTGTATGTATATGAAATGGAGCTGTGCATTTCAGCAATTATCATTCAAAGTAGTTGTTACATAGCAAAACAAAAGAAACAAAAAATAAACAGGAATAAAGGAAACAAAGATTACATAACCTGTAAAGAACAGAAATGCTGTAGATGAAGTTGTTGATGTGCTATGAAAGCAGCTTTGGAAGATACATTTGCTGGAAATATTCAACATCCAATCATTTAGAAGTGGAACAACAATGATCTTGATGGGATGGGATGGGATTGTTTTGTGATTGTTTTTTTTTTTTTTTTTTTTTTTTTAAATTCATACGGAAAAGACTTTTGGAAGTCTCATCATAGTAATTAAATGAGTTCTAGGTGTAGCTTATAATTAGCCTTTCATAGCACCCAAACACTTCTTGCTTTGTTTGCTGTGCTTAAAAATTTCTTTTTGTTGCCCAGCTCTTCTAAGAAGAAATAAACTAAATCGGTTGAGATCTTTCCCTTGGTATTAGCACTTTGTGACCCGTGTGTATTTACAAGGCCAGCACACTAAGCAGTAGTTAAGTTTCAAAATCCAGCTTTCAGTTGCTGACACTTACAAAGCTGATTGTTATTCCCTCAGTCGTTTTTTGTTTGAAGTGAAGTTGCTTGTCTCTGGCTCTGGATCTTAGCAGCAGTTCCTGGAAGCATTTTGCTGACACAAGTGCATTTCACATCTGCATCTGTCTTCTGTGTAAGGGATAATGTAATCATGCACCCTTTTTGGGCTACATCCTGCTCCACTGCAAATCCTGATGCCCCACAAAGGTTTGAGGAAACATGGCACATCCCAGGCTGTTTCCCCATCTGAGAATTGGGAAACCAAGGATGTCCTGCAGCAGACAACTTCTTTGACATCGAGGCACAGTAATGACTTTTCTTAGGTAGGCTGCCTGTCATTTCTTTTTCTTGTCTGGCAGCAAAACCAACGTGGTGTATTCAGAAGAAGCTTACCTACCAAAACATAAGGGAGAAGGTGGGTGTTTCTGGGGTTTGCTGGCTCATTTTATATCAATAGCTATGGAAAAGGGGGACTAAGTCTTCTAAAATCTTCCCCAAAGCAGTGAGCTACAAAATTACCTTCTCAGTGGACTAGCAAATATTAAAATATCCCCCAAAAAGATAATTTCAAAACATCATATACTGTAAATTTCATGATAAACCAGCTATGTAGGAGACCTAGAATTTTATGTCTTCACCTAAACAACTGAAGCGTTCAGCCTATTCTGCCAAAGGTATCTCTTGTTTGGGATATGGTGTTGCACTGGTGATCTTATCTGGAATTGTTTCCTTAATTACTTTGTGTTGCTGGACTTCATAATTTAAACTGTTTAAGATCTTCCTCAACCAAACTTAACCTATTTAAAAGACCTGATAGCTTGCTTATAAATATTTTCACAAAAAATGACTAATTCTGATAATCTTGATGTTGTTAACACGAAGAGTGTTATGGTTTTAAATCTTAAGAATCATTGACTGTTTTACAGAGCAGTAAACTTACAGTAAATAAAATTCCACTTTTTTTTTTTTTTTTTTTGTCCCCCCAATTCTTATTTTTAAAAAAAGCAACTTCTTGGCTACGCGGGCAAAGAAAAGACTTCAAGTCTGAACTAATCTACTTGACAACTATTTAGTGAAAACCTGCCTTCTAACCATCAAATTTCTCACCTCCCTCACACATTTCATTATAGTTAGTTCAGAGGCACAAAAAGAGTAAATCTACATGATAGGTTTTCTGTATGGTTTTCAGTTATTTGTAAAGAGCTTTGAAATTCTTGCATGAAAAGGCTTATCAAAAGACTGATTCTGTTTTCTGTGCTTTGTGAAATACTACTTTTAGGCGGTCATATTTGTACAACACATTAATGCGTTCCACATTAATGCAGAACTTCTCTTTGATCCCTTCTTAACTAGAAAGACTGAGTCCTGTGGTTCCTGTTAATGTTCTTCGGATTAATTCTCTTTTCATCTCTCTATAATTCTACTTATTTTATATTTTATATTTTTAGTTACTATGCATCACAAAAACAAGCCTGGAAACATGGAACTTTCACTGAGCTTTCCTCTCTCTCCTAAACCAAGCAAGGGTGTGAGCTCTGCTGTATCAGCCCTCCTTTGGAGCTGAGGGAAAAGTTGGTTTATGGCCATGTGCTGTAGAAGCTATATGCTATAGTCTAAGACCTGTACTTTGGGGGCAAGGTTATTAGAACATGGTTACAGAATTTTTTTCTAGTATGTTATGGCCTGAACTTTATATGCCAGGTAAACTCAGAAAATGCCTAGAAAATAGGTGTTCCAGGAGATGTATGTAGCAAAAGGATTGCTGAGTTTCTGAATACCAAATGGTTTGGGGGATGAAAGAGGAGCTGCCAGAGCTATCAAACAAGTATTTCACCTGGTATTGATGCAACGGCAGATTTTTAAAGGAGTAGCAAAAGACTACAGAAAGCTCAGACGTGTGAGATCTTGAGGCATAGAAATTCTAGAGCATTTCATTGCTTTTTTGGACTTGTGACTGCCCAGCTACTTTGTTATGACTGCAAAATTTCATATATGTGCATGGGAATAATATAAGTAAAACCAAACTGAGAATTTGGCCCATAAAATGTCAGCTGGGCACTGATCGCTTTTCCCCACAGTGCAGTTAAGTAAACCAGTTCCTGCTGCCACCCATCCATAACATTATGTTGCTTCTATCAATTTGCTGGCTGCAGATGCTGCTGTATTTCCTAGGTGTGATCCAGGCAGTGATGTTCAGACAGCTTCTAGGTTGGCTTAGGCAGGGCTGTGGCCGATCTGCCAGTTTGTTACCTCTTCCTGGCAAGTGCAGCCAGTATGTAAGAAATTACTGAACTTCACAAAAGTACCATGAAAGGCTGAGTTTCCTTTGTTGCTACCTGTGCTGTAGGAAATAAGTCTGGGGGATTAATACCATTAGTTTGGAACTGATCTTGATGAGTTTACTGAGTTTCTCAGACTGAGGAAACTGGAATCAATTTGTCCTTCTCTACCAGTTTAGAATCATAGAATCACAGAATCACCAAGGTTGGAAAAGACCCACAGGATCACTCAGTTCAACCATCCACCCATTGGTACTAGCTCTCACTAAACCATGTCCCTCATCACGACGTCCAGATGTTCCTTGAACACCTCCAAAGTCGATGACTCCACCACCTCCCTGGGCAGCCCATTCCAGAGCCTGACCACTCTTTCAGAGAAGTAGCATTTCCTAATATCCAGCCTAAATCTCCCTTGGTGCAGCTTGAAGCCATTCCCTCTAGTCCTGTCACTGTTACACAAGAGAAGAGGCCAACCCCCAGCTCACTACAACCTCCCTTCAGGAAGTTATAGAGAGCAATAAGGTCTCCCCTGAGCCTCCTCTTCTCCAGACTGAACAATCCCAGCTCCTTCAGCCGCTCCTCATAAATCCTGTGCTCCAGACCCTTCACCAGCTTTGTCGCCCTTCTTTGAACCCGCTCCAGGGCCTCAATGTCTTTCTTGCAGTGAAGGACCCAAAACTGCACAAAGCATTCAAGGTGCGGCCTCACCAGAGCTGAGTATAGGGGGACAATCACTTCTCTGTTCCTGCTGGCAGCACCATTCCTGATGCAAGCCATTGGCCTTCTTGGCCACCCGGGCACACTGCTGGCTCATGTTCAGCCATTTCCTCTTTACAGTCTTGCAGCCACTCTGCCCCAAGCCTGTAGCGTTGCCTGGAGTTGTTGTGGCCAACGTGCAGGACCCGGCATTTGACCTTGTTGAAACTCATCTCGTTGGCTTCAGCCCAGCTCTCCAGCCTGTCCAGATGCCTCTGCAGGGCCTCACTACGCCCAGGCAGATCCACACTTCCAGCCAACTTGGTGTCATCTGCAAACTTACTGAGAGTGTACTCAATGCCCTCATCCAGGTCATCAATAAAGATCTTGAAGAGGACAGGCCCCAGCACCGACCCCTGGGGAACACCACTTGTGACAGGTCGCCAGCTGCATTTAGCTCCATTCACCACCACTATCTGGGCCTGGCCCTACAGCCAGTTCCTTATCCAGCCACCCTGTACTTGTCCAAGCCACGGGCTGTCAGCTTCTGCAGGAGAATGCTGTGGGAGACAGTGTCAAAGGCCTTGCTGAAGTCTAGGTAGACCACATCAACAGCCTTTCCCTCGTCTGCCAGACGGGTCACTAGATCATAGAAGGAGATCAGGTTGGTCAAGTAGGATCAGCCCTTCCTGAACCCATGCTGGCTAGGCCTGATCCCCCGGTTGTCCTGCACTTGCCGTGTGATCTCCCTCAAGACAATCTGCTCCATAACCTTCCCTGGCACCGAGGTCAGGCTAACAGGCCTGTAGTTCCCCGGATCCTCCTTGCAACCCTTCTTGTAGATGGGAGTCACACTGGCAAGCCTCCAGTCTTCTGGGACCTCACCAGTCAACAAAGAGCGCTGATAGATAATGGCGAGCAGCGCGGCTATCAGTTCCACCAGTTCCCTCAGCACTCTCAGGTGAATCCCATCTGGCCCCATGGACTTGTGGCAGTCCAGTTGGGATAGATAACTGGTCTGACTTTGAAAGACAGACATAAAGAAGGCATTCAGAACCTCTGCCTTTTCCTTATTGTCAGTGGTCACTTCCCAGCCTCATGCAGTAAAGAATGAAGATTCTCCTTAGTCCTCCTCTTACACTGTTGGTATATTTGTAAAAGAGTTTCTTGTTCCTTTTTACCCAGTGGCCAGGTTGAGTTCAAGCTGGGCTTTTACCTTTCTGATTTTCTCTCTGCGCATCTTAACAACCTCTTTGTATTCTTCCTGAGTCACCTGTCCCTTCTTCCACAGGAGGTAGATTTTCTCCTGGAGAAAGGCAGAGCTGAGCCTGGCAACATTGCTTGTATTCTTTCAGAAATAAATATTTGACTTTTGTTTCATTTTTTTCCATCCTGTAGTGTATGTGAAACACTGAATATGCTTTAGCTACTGCATTTGATTACATGGCTGTGGATAAGAGACTTAAAGAAAATGTCCCTTGGTGCTAGAGGCAGACATTGAAAAAGACCCTGTGCTCATTTTGGCACACCTGGTTATCAATTTGACTATAGGAGTAACCTTTACATACTTTGTCCTTTTTTTCCTACTGTGGTCTTCTATTTTTTTTCATTTATGCATCTTCAGCGTTAAGTCTATAAAAACAGTTGTGTAACAGATGTATTTTAAAAGTAATGTAAAATTACATTTTAATGTAAGATATTGTGATAAAGTAAATATAAAGTACTGAATAGGAAGCAGTTTAAAACACATTCAGAAATAGCTGGAAATTCTTTCCCCAGAATCCTTTGCAGGATAAGGTTGGTCTTTTAACTCTTCTATTTTCCATATGAAGATTTTTGACTTCTCACGGGGAAAACAAACAAACAAGCAGATACAGGAATTCTTGTAGTAAAACTGGTCATAATATTTTATAATAGATCTCAAAGCAGTAACTTTAAAGAGGAGAGCACAATGTGTGCAATCTATTTTTTCCCTCTTTCATATTTGTTTTGCTTAGAAGAAAAACTATAGCTCCATGTGAGAGGGAAAATATTGAAGAACTTTATCAATTATCATGTCCTATGAACCCAAACTAGAAAAGACCAATCAAAATGTTTATGTTACAGGTGCATAGGCTTATAAGTAGTGTTTCTGGGAGCAAGTTAGAATTGTGACTCAAAGAAGAAGAGCACAAGGTGCAAGCAGATACACATTGAAAAGGAGATCTAAGCGTGTGACTCTTCTACCTGCTTCTTCTGCTCTACCTGCGACCAGCTGCAATGTGGTTCCTCTGTGTTGAGTAACCGTGCCTTGGTGTGCCAGCATCATCTCCTGAAATGCAAAAGCTGAGATGTAATCTTGACGCTTCTGATTAGAACTGAAGGGGGGGGAAATGTTGCAGATTGGAACATACAGCAGATAGTGGGAGTATGTGACAGGAGATATTAGTCAGACATAACATCTTGGCAGTTGCAAAAAATATATCAATTCAGGTTACAGTATAGCTAATGAAAGAAAAAATTCTCTTCTACTAAAGCTAATGACATCTTCCTGAAAACTGAAGGTGCATTAAACCAAATTAATCTTCAAAATGAAATTACTTACAAATAATATGCAGCAAGAGAGCTTTCTTGAGCATAAAAGAGAGAACAATTTTAGCACCAAAGGAAAGGGGCAGGAAATTAGAAACGTTCTATCTGTAAAAATGAAGTAGAACAATTGCAGAAATTTGCAGTGTAGAAACAAAACTGATATGGATTACTTTGCTTTATGTTTCGTTTTGTATTTTTGCACCAAAAAATAGTGCTTCTGATTCAGCTGATTGCATTTTGCATTTGAAAAGAGAATTATTCCCCCCCCCCCCCCCAAAAAAAAAAAAGAAAAATGGGAAAAGAGGTGTGGGTGGTGGTGGTAGGGAGAAGTGTGGAGGCTGCTAGTATGAGAAAACAATGCTTTCTATTCAGACATTTTATTTATTTATTTATTTATTTATTGCCAGACCTACACAGAGATTTATGTAAAACAGAGTTACAAAGTGCAAAATCTAGGTCTCTAAATCACTCGTTCAGTTTCTGTCTAATTTTAGGAGAACCTAAATGTCATATCTGAAATTATTAGGATTTAATACCTCTGGGTACCCCAGAGAAGCTGATAAAATTTATCAACGTTTCACTTGATATTATATAGGAAGACTGAGGCTTTATGTTCAGGTATTTTGATAAATTGGTAATATATCTATTTTAGGGCCTTCTTACCTTGTTAGGTGAAATAAATGAAAGTCAGACTTAAATGCTTTACTCTTGTGAGCTATCAGTAGTTTAAACCAAAACAAAAAGCCTCAGTTCCACAAAAAGGATGAAAATATTTTGCATAATATAGAAATTGAAATTCTGAATCATGAATTCCTTATTGTGATTCGGGGATACTACCTAAACAGATCTCAGGAAAAAAAAAGATCTGCTGATACAATTCATCTCAGTTGATCTGATTTCCTTTCAGTGAGCAATAAGCTGCATTATTTCAAGCAGATTGGTATGTTTGAAGATTTAGTGTGTCTATGATTCATAACATAAACATGGCAGAAAGGAAGCAGATGGTTTAGTAGCTTGTGGTACTAATAGGAACGGGAAGGCGGTTGGACTAGATGATCTTGCAGGTCATTTCCAACCTTGTGATTCTATGATTCTATGAAACCAAGAGCTCTGGTGACTGATGCAGTCTGCATGTTACTCAGGTACTGTAGCAGCATGACATTAACAACCCAATTTATTCAGGCCGTGCCTTGAGCTTCAGTCTGTGTTTCTGAACCATAGCCAAGACTGAGATTGTGATGAGTAAGGTAAGGTTGTTCATTTAGCTGCATTGCCAGAAGATGGTCTTTTACTTTTCGTTCACCAGCAGCCCTTTCAGAAACGTTCAGCAATACTTAAAAGCAAGTAGACATTCGATCTCATCTGAAAATGAAAGAAAAGCAAGTCCAGTTGTGTTGACCTCTTTACAATAATCAGTAAGGTTAATTCTGCTTGAAGTTTGGAGAATTTAAACCTTTCACAATGCCTGCAAGGCGTGGGCTGGGGTAGGAATCATTTGAAATCCAGAAACATGCAGAATCATGATTGCACTTTTTGAAAAATAGTCTCAAAAATGGAAAATGAATGAGGGTTTTGTTGTGTGTGTTTCTTTCCTCCTCCTTTTCCCATGAACTATGTTTACATTCTGGCATTCTGACAGCAGAATCATTTTTCTTCATTAACATGTTAAAGTTACAAATCCTAGAACCTAAATTATTCTGATTATTCTGATTTGTCACAGTTGTCAGAAATTCCAGTAGAATGTGTTAAAACATGGATATGGAAACATCAATAGAGAGTGGGAGAAGCTTTGATACACAGAGTCCATCTTAGGTGTAGTTTATTTACATTTTGAATTATTTTAGTGAGTAGTACATGCTGTAGTTAGTAGTGATCTCTGCTTATTTTTCTTTGACTGAAAAAAAACCCCTTCTATTAACTAAAAGGTGCATACTTAAATCCATGCATAAGTGCAACTGTGTTGATTTGTGTTCTTTTTTTTATTGCAGTTATTGAAACATATATTTCTTATATGCTTAGGGCTGACTGATGATCCTACCTCAAAGTAGCTGTCAAGGTTTAGAAGTTCTTCTTTCTGAGTTTCTCCAGACAGAAAACACATAGAACACTCCTGAGATTCAGTTGTATATAGTTTATTCCCAGTGGCTGTGGGTTTTAGACCACAATTATGTTCTCTTACAGCAACTTTCACATAGAAAAGTTTGTGTTCAGCTCCCTTTCATGCTCCCCAATACTGGGAGTAGGAGACAGTTCCAAACCCTGCCTTTTTGATGGTTAAAAATTTTCTCTTAATAGGCAATCTCTATCTGTTCTATCTTGTTCTGCTGTTGTCTCCTTTAATATGTATTTGTGTTATGAATGTTTTTATGGAAGTGGTTCTAGATTGTTTTCCCAACCTTTTTCTTCTTCTCTCAGTGGCAGTTTGATGAATGAATGTTACCTATTGTTGTATTCAGGTATATTCTATAATCCCTGGCAAGCCAGTCTCCTGTAATATTGTCATTCTTTGTAGAACCCATTTTTAAATAATATATAGGCCTCTTAACATATCCAGCCTACTTAGTGTAACCATATGGAGTAAAAGGGAGGAGGAAAATGGACTTTGCTAAACTTTCTACACTGTCTTTGTCAACTTATCATTCTGATTTCCTTTCAGAAAGTAATTATTGATATTTTGTTGTTCCCCAACACGTTGGTTGTTGTGTGTCCTTATTGTGCAGATGTTTTATTATAGACATTTTCACCTTTATTAGGTGACATTTTTTAATTTCAAGCCATGTTATTATATAATATTTTCCAAGATAGCTACATTTCTTCTATAAAATCACATACTCTTGGTACTCACATACCTGAAAAATGTTCAGTAAGTAAAACAAACAAAAAAAAACATGCTAGATAGAAAATTTGCAATTTAAACAGCATCTTGAATACAT
Source organism: Phasianus colchicus (assembly GCF_987193195.1). NCBI lineage: Eukaryota > Metazoa > Chordata > Aves > Galliformes > Phasianidae > Phasianus > Phasianus colchicus. Next base: position 2,744,103 of record NC_143439.1, read on the forward strand.
GGTATGGAAAGAGAAGACTTTTTGGTCTAGGTTTAAAGCTGTCATATATATCTTCTGATGTTAATGTCAGGTCTGCTCATTCTAGGTGAAACTGGTGAGGATACGTGCAGAGTATTGAAAAACCAGTACGTTAATTAAGTATTTTTGTCAGTTTAAAAGTAAACATTAATGATTCTGATAGAGAGCAATTAGTGTGGATGAATGCCAGTTGTAATTTTAAGGACAACCATACTGGAATGTGTAATATTTCTGCAATTGTGTAAATTTAATCCTCCTTAAAGAAACTGATTCATAGATCAGCAGTATAAGAATGCAAAGGCCTCAGTACAGGTGCTGAGGTTTTTATTAGGAAAGGAGCAAGCCTGGAGAATCAGAGTTACATCATGGACTCTCAAAATGAGGCTGATGTTGAGGAGATAAAAGGTTGTGGCTATTTGTCTTCCTCACAGACTATAGAATAGTTAGTGTTAGTGCCATAGGAAGTATAGTTTTCTTTAGCATACTGCCTTCATGCTCAGATCAGCTCCACAGGAGAATTAGATTTGACAGATGAGAAAGTAATTGATTTTGGGCAACTTCCAGTTACATATTCGTATACATTATTTTGAAAATTCAGCCTCTTTCTTGAAGTGCAAGTGAATGTAGTTTGTGAATGGAGACAACTGTTAACCAAGAGATTATGTTAAATGTGGGAACAACTGCACTTCGACTTCTTGCTCTAAAGCTGCAAGAAAAGGATCTTTAATTCTGAAGTAGGTAAAATTTCATAGGTGGAATTTTTATTCAGACCATTCAACTGTGTAGAAATTACTCATATACTTAAGGTGATAGCTTTTGGGCCACTTCAAGAGAAACACAATTTCTTGAAAAGCAGCTATTTTTTTTACTGTTGCTCTGAAACATGAAAAAACAGGCCATTTAAACCTGTACTGCCCAGAAGAAAATAAGATATCAGCAGAATTTAGGTAGAGGTATCAAATGACAACTAATTTAGTGACAAGCACACAAAATACATTAAAACAAGGAGCAACGTTTTCTTGAATCATCATAAATCTCTCTTCATCATCGAAAATAAGCATTTCTGTGTGTCACGGAGAACTTCAGTTTTGGTGGCTCTTTTGTCTGTCTTGAACCCCTCCATGCAGGGCTGATAGTCTTCAGAGTGTCAGGAAACCTCTCTCTACTGAAATTTGGAAAAGATGTTTTCAGTGTAGAGGCTACTGTGAATTAGTGTTTTAGTGCTACAGCTTATGCTGGCCTCAGACAAAAGAAAATTTGGGAAGTTGAAGGAATACTTCTATTTTCATGGTAAGAATTACTACACTGCAGAGTCTCTACTGAGTGAATTCAACATATTGGCCAATTCATTACCAGCACTTCCATCTTACCACTGACATATTCAATAAGTGCAATTAAATTTAGCATGAAATAAAGTTTTATGTTGTGCCAGATTCAAAGGTTTATATTCCCTTCTTTACGCACTAGATATTTTAAAAAGTGCAAGTAATCATTTAACAACAAAATCCCAGTCATAATGAACCGCATGGTCTTTGTTAAAGAAAAGGAAAGTCTGTTAGCATTTATTTTGTAATTGCACATCTCCATGTCATCTTAATTAGAGCAAACAAAGGTGATGAGAGAGCCTTTATTTGAGATATAGGCGCTATCGGAAAAGATATCAAAGAGGAATTAACTCATCCCTCCCAGCAACAGTTTGGAGAAAGGGGTGAGCTGAGGAATGCAGCCTTCTCCTATTTGTACTCTTGTGCCACAGGAGAAGGGTGGGAGGAGGGGAACCCACTCAGGTTCAGACTGCACACACGTTCCCAGAATAATTGCTGAGACAGTAAGGGTGACTCTAGCCCCCCCAGCACCACTGCAGGCACTCATGTGCTCACATATTGGTTCAGGCTGTGACCTTGGAATTCCACCACAGCTGGTTCAGCCTATTTGTTTCTCAGCATGATTGGTTCAAAATAGCTCACTGCCACCTCCTTCCAATTTGTTATAATTTAGTTCTATAATTACAGCACTCTGCTCCAGCAAGTAGTAATCTGAAGAGAAATAATCATCATATTATGTTTGTTTTACATAAAGTACTCAGATGTGCTGTACTTTCAGTTATACCTTTTTGTTCTCATAATAAATACCATGGAATGATCATGTCTCCCTCAACTAAACTCTATATAAACCTTTTATTTAAGTCAGTGTGGATTCTATTTGCTCATAATTTGTACATACATAACTGAAAGACTATTTTTTTGCACCCCAGGTGTGAAAATATGATGATAACCTAAGCTCAGTGAAGAGAAATCTATTATGTCAAGACAAAACGTATTGCTTGTTTTTCTCTCATAACCATTGTCCCCATCATCCTGAAGTCATAATTTTCTTAACAAGAACTTGTTAATTAAAATTAATGTTATTAAAAATAAATAAGATAGCATAAAAGATGGAATATTTTAAGGTTTCATGTTAATATCCTGACTAATGTTAAATATTAGCTTACTAATGTTACTTATTGTATTAGTAAACTAGTTCATGTAATGTGAAAATCCTAGCGCTCATCTAGAGTAATGTTTCACATGATAAAATATTAAAACATTACATTATCCAGGTCACATCATATATTCCATTTTATGTTCTTTTATTGAATGCATGCCAACGTATTGGTGGTACAGAGATAGAAGACTGCAAGAGGACACGTAAAACAAAGGACACATCTGAAAAGGAAAAGATGGAAACATCAGCACTTTCATTTAACTCCACTTTAAATTATCTTAGTAGGACTAACCTACTGTTACTTGTTAAAACCAAGTGCCTTAGGTTATAAACATCAAGGAATTTGTGTTGAAATCATCAATAGCTTTATCTATAAACAAATTTCTAGGTGACTCATTTTCAATAATCTTAAGTTTAATTTAAGTTAAGCTAATAGAACCAAAGAAGATATGAATGGATGAGGATTATAGCAATCATATTTTTGGCTTTGAAAAAATTAACCTGGCAGATTACCACTTCTCTCTTACAAGAGACCACCACTCCTACATACTCGTGTTCTCTAACCAGAACTCCAGAATTACTCTTACTGGAGAATTTTGTATTTCAACTTGGTTCAACAACGAATGGGGGGGGGGGGGAAAAGAACAAAACAAACAATAAAAAAAACCAAAAAACTTCCAACAATGCACATCTGAAGAATTAAAGCAGAAAGGAATGCTAGGAGTTTGAAATATGGTACAATATACGCATAACACCTCTCTGTAACAACAAAGGGTGAGTACTGCATGTGCATGCATGTTTCTGTGCATGCATGCACATGCATGGCAGGGAAAATGTAGATTTGGATGGATTAAATTTATCTGTCTCCACTCTGTCATAATAATCACCCGCTCCATTCTGTAGGCCAGTTCCCACTTTCCTAAATACTGAGGAGTTCTACCAAAAGTAGGTGACGTGAGTTGAGGTATCAATTTGGTTGCTTTACACCTTCCCTCAACTGTATCACTTGAGTAACAGAAGAGAAAGCAGGCTCCTTTAAGCAGCAAATGCTGGGGGGAATACTGAAAGATGCACTCACAGAGAAAGGGTACAGAATCCCACTCCCCATAGGCCCCAGAAAGAACAGAAAAAAAATGTACTGCTTCATATCCATATCTTGCTAACAAATTAATATCTTGCTATTTTTGTCCTCCTTTGCCTTCCCCTTCCAAAACCCAGGTTAAAGAAGGAGTAGAAAGTTTCTGGAATTTATTCCTAACTCTGTCAAAATGAAACAACACAATTCTGATGCAGTGGAACTAGTATTTATTCTTAGCAATTCAAAAAGTGTTCACTTTTTGCTACATTCCTTCTCTCTGCAGGAGTAAAATAAAGTCCAAGTTGATACTCTTGATTTCTGTTCAACTGTTTCCCATGTTAGTAATGCCTATATGTGATTTAATTGACTGTAAACGTTTTAAGATTGACCCTCACTTACTAAAAACAACATTTAAACTTAGCATTACTGAGAAAAAAACTGCTGAAGAACAGCACATATTATGAAGAGTTTAGAAAAAAGCAATGTAGAACAACCTGCAGAAAATAACCTGGAACACAGTCAGGATTCTGAAATATAAGACAAAAGCAACCGTGCAAATTTGAATGATGACCTAAATGTATGTCTAAGTGATGTGACGTAGGAATTCAAGTTCAATTAGAGCACAATGTTTTTGTAGACTTACTGTTAACACTTACAAGTTTAGTAATATAGCAAAAAAAAAAAAACAAAACACCCACACTTTGGTATCATTCAAAGTAGTTTAAACAACTGAAAACTATAAAGATTATCTTCATGAATGACACTGAAGAGAAATTTTAAAATTTTAGCATTCATTAAAAAAGGCAAAGGATATGAAAACTGCCCTGCTAGTAGAGAGCAGGAAAATAATGTTAGATGTTCTTTGATGTTCCCCAACTAAATGCTACAGTGAACTCCATTGCTATGTTAATAAATAGAATTCACATTTGAAAACCACAGCAATAATATTTAGCACTGAGCACTTTTCATCCAAGCCAACTGTAAGGATGTCTGAGCAACGTCATCCTCTTGTTAAAAATACAGGAACATACACACAAATGATACGAACTTACTCCATGTTGCACAGCACACATTTCTACAATCCTCCTGACCTAACACAAACATCACACACTATTTTGGATGATGTTTAGCTACGACAAAACCACATTGACAAGTGGCAAACAGTTTTATCACTCAGTGCATACATCCATGCTTTTAAATCCAGCAAATCTAATCGTTTAATAACAGATTAAATGTTGTTTTCACACATCCAATGGTACCTTATCTAGAACTTGGTGAATGCCAACTGTTTTTGTAGTACACACACAGTGTATTTTCCTGAAACAATGAGACAGTCAAAACAGTTTTTCATCTTGAGTAAAAATGACACAGCTGAACTTCTCATTCAAGAAAGAACATGTTTTGTTGTTTTTTTTTTTTCTGCAAGTAATGGCAAATTAGGTTTTCATAGTAACCAATTTAATTCCTTCCACATTCCAGCGTATTGATTTACAGCATTCAGCAGGACAGTAACCAATAACTTGAATATATACACTCTCAAGACACTAGTTGACATAAACCAAGTAAGTCACTGAAGAAAACCATTCTGTCAGCAGTTTCATAGGAGTGCTGCTCAAAAATTTCCTCTGATTTCTACAGATATATCTAATCAAGTATTTTGAAGTCTGTGAAAAGAAGTAAAACTTGGTTTTTAAAAGTATCACAATGTGCTGATATGAGTTTGAAGTAAAATACATACAATAAATACAACCCTACACAAAAAAAACCTGCTCGACTTAATGCTTACTTACAAACTGGGAACTCAGCCCACGTTCACTGAAAGGTTTGTGCACTTTTTGTGTGAACTTTGGCCAAGCCACTTCATGGTTTCACATCAAAAACACTCAGATTCAGTGGGTTTTGCATGGTTTCAGTGTGAAATTGGGTGAAACCATTATTTTGCTTGGAGTTCTTGTAGCTCAATCAAAACACAGGGTGAAATCTGACGAACAAGTAAATTAAAGCTGGAAAATATATAAAACTAGCAAGTTGTGCACAGCTATGAATGGCACTTCTTTTCACATTATTTAACACTAATTAAAAATCAAAGAAAGAATTCAAAAGTCCTGAGGTCCTTGCAAAACCTGTATTATGATCCAAAAAAGTTAGTTCAACCTGTTGCAAGCATATTCTGTGGAAAACACTGCTTAAACTGTACTGTCATTTCACAGATTATCCTTACATTCATTGCTTGGGAAAGAACAAGATGAATGACGTAAGGAATTTTTACATCCTATAGGGAAAACCGTTAATGCTCCTCCACACACATCCATACTTTTACAGAAAGTTCTAACGTTAGCTAAGTTAATATAACATCTTAGAGCTAAGACATGAAAAAAAAGAAGAATAGGAAGAAAAGAATGTGATTAAAAGGAAGTAACAGGATTTGATTCCCTAGTGCTTACCACCTTACACGGATAATTATAGATAATCAGCATCCTGATTTCAATAAATCAGAAAAGCAGCATTTTTTTTCTTGAGCTTCTCGCCTTAGTTTCACTTGCAAACAACAGTAATGCAAGATTCAAGACAGGAAAGACTCCATTTCATACTCATAAGCCATTTGAAACGTATGTTTCAAATTCTGAAATACAGCAAAGATATATTCTAAAACTATTACTGACATGGTGAAAGGAATTTGCAAAATGAACAAAATTCAGAGCTGACATATAAAGATGGCTAACCAAGCAACGTCTTTCTGAATGGGGAACATGGTTTCCCATTCTGTGTGTGAGTTGCTGGCTTTAGGTTGTCTCTTTTTGTGTTGCTTAGTGTGTCATGCACTCCATGTGACACAATAGGCTAAATCTTAATCCTCTCCCCACATTACTCTGCGTTTGGACTGTACCACCCTTCTACATTGCTAGCAGATGGCAGGACCAAGCTTTAAGTCAGGGTTTACACAAGCTTGCTACTGACTAGTTCTCTTTCCCTTGGTTACTAATCACAAGCACTTTTCCATATATCAATTTTTGCAAAGTTCTCAGAGAATATTTCCGTGACACTTTGCCTATGAGCACTTGGGTCCTCGATTTTTGTTTACTGGAACATTTAGAAAGTCATATTCCCATCTGCTTTCTCATCAAATCAAAAAGCAAAAATAAAGAGAACGCAGCGAGCAGAAAAAAATAAGCTCATGCTTCACTGACCACCTCTACAATTTAGGAAGATGTACTCCAGAAGTTTTGCAGAAAGAAGGAAAGGCATTTCTGGGTAGACATTGTTATCAGTTTGCTAAGAACTGATGCTCTGAAAACTAAAACTCATTCCTGAACTTTTTAGACTGTGAGATATTCTGACTGGCACACATGATGGGAACATTTGTCCATTGGATAAATGTTTTCAGTAACAAAAACACAGAAAAACAGAAAATTGTGCATTATATTATTGTACAGCTCTTTTTTACACATTTGTACTCAATGCATCTTACACTGAGAGATGATGAGAGATCACGAGAGAATGAAAATGAGAAATTAGGGAGGGGAAAATGACACCCTGCCATTAGATCTCTCCACTACATTAATTGCAGTGGAGGGCTTTACAAGCCCACATCTACAGATATTTTCACAATTCTGAGCAGTCAGAACATGAAGTGCAAGAGCCTCTCTCTCTCAGAGGACTGAAACACATACAGAAATGCATGTCTTTATAGCCTCTTCTATGGAACGTTGACAAAGCATGCCAGAGATAAGTAACACTCTTTTACTTTCATGCAATCTGAAAGAATTGCTGCCAAGTGGTTCCTTTTAAACAGAAATTGGTTCTACCATGCATTTGCCAAGAGTGTTTCAGTGTCATGAATTCTTTCACATCATAGCTTCCTAAGATTTAAGTGCAAGAGAACAGCTAAGAATTAGGATTTTTACTTATTTATTGAAGATAATACATAGACCGAAGTAAGGTAGCAAGCTTCTGTGCTGTTGCTGTTGTTTTTCCCTCCCTTTTATCATATCATTTCAAGTAATTACCCAAAAACTGGGACTTTACCATCTGGAAGGCAGTTTGCCTAATTGGTGCTCTTGTGCCTACGGCACTCACATATCATGTGTTTTGTGATAAGACTGTTCACAATTGGATTTGGTGTGCACAGCACCTATGAGGACTGTTTTACAATTGTATTATTTAAGTTTGTAACATCTACAGGAATTAATTTCGGCATGACAAATTCTAAATTACTGAATCAAAGAAAAACTTACAATGTCTCAAATTCCTCAAAGGAATGCATATTAAAGCAGGAAAAAATTACAAGCCACCTTGCTGCTCAGAAATCTTAGTTACACACTAATGCTGTAAAGTTCCTTATTCTAGCTTGTCTTGCCTTGAAATCTCATGGTAGTTTTATGAAACACGTAAGCAGAAATAAAGACATCAGGGTTTTTAATATTCTCATTTAGATCAAGGATGTTCTTGCAATGCTACAGATCTATTTATACTTGTAATTGTACCCAACAGATCTAGATACTCAGATTTCTATCTAGTACATATCTATATAAAAAGGTAAACCTGTTCTGATATCCTGTAAGTTACTGGTATTATTAACTCACTCAAATATTTTAAGCCTCATTACCTAATGCACTTCAGTGAGCTCATCCCAAGCAAGCTCTCACCAACTAAGGACACTGCAGTTCTGGATTTTTGAAGAAAAAAGGGGCACATTTATTCCAGTGTTCCAGTTTCACATTTGACAAAACCTACATTTTAAGGAAAAGAAAATTGAAATTATAAAAATTGTTACAGAGATTTCAGGTGATCAGCCTTATCTTTAATTTATAAATTATTGGTCATTTCTGTGAGTTCTTGTTTTCAAAGCAATTAAATAAGAAGAGCGTGAGTTGGAATACCTGGAGATGTGTTAACCAACGTTATCCAGTTCAGTAGTTTCTAGAGTCAGCAAAAGCTTCTCTTTGTGTTGTTGTTTTGTGTGTTTGTTTGTTTTTAATTATTATTTCCCTTTCTGTTCTCCTCAGCAGCTGCTACAGTCTGCAGCTCTGTCATAGGTTTGGGCACAGGTATCTGGACTTGCTCTGCACTGTAATGAAGTCAGGTTACCCTGATCTTGTAATATCCAGGCACAGCTATGACTCTCTGCCAGTTTTATTTTCTCTGTGCAGAGTTGATCAATGTGTTCCCCAGCACTGACAACAAGAAAATTCAGATCATTCAACCTCAGAAAACAGAAGTCCTTATTCTGGTATAAGTGGATCAGTATTAGCAGAGTCCTATAAAACCTGGGAAATCTGTTTTGTCTCTGCCATAGTGTAAATTATTCATGTTGACAACAACTAATTCATAATTGTTTTATAGATCTCTTCTGACACTTGATCCTCAAACTCTACAGATAAGGTATATCCTATTGTAGACATGGTGAAATGTATTCACATGCTCTCTAGCATGACAGAAATAGCACAGCTATTTCTGTAAAGTCTGTCTTACTATTTCTGCAGTGTTAAAGGGCCATTCACTGCATTTTTCCTGCTTCTGGAGGAATTTACATAACTCATGCCACTAATTCAGCATACTACAAAAATATGAGGTCAGCTGACAGTCTGTCTATGCATACACAGAGAAGATGTAGAAATGTAGAAGATGTACAAATATGATTTTAACTCATGCCCCTGCATTGGTTTATAGAAACATTTTTCTAGATGTAAAAATGGTATGGATGTAAAATATAGCATTATATTTGTACTGTACGACACACAGAAGTGAAGCTGGGTGAAAGACAATGCATAGAAAGTTCCTTACAAAGTCTGTGGGTTGTGCTTTAAATTTTTTGCATGCTTTCCTTCAACTGATTGTTTTAAGTCACATTATCCTTAATTTTATGTGCTCGTGGCTTTTAGATTGTTTCTTCTTTTTCTACTTCCACAGAGTTCTTTTGTTAAAGGTAAGGTTCACTCATAAATGTTAACACAAATTTTCATATACTAATTAATGAGCTGGTTGTGCTCTTATGTTTTAAAGTTTTTTTTGTTTTTTTTTTTAAGTCCTGAATTTTCACCTAAGTAGTGAAAATTTGAAGCAATTTACCTAGAAATATTTCTACTCAAAAGCTGGCATTCTATGCATCAGAAAGAAATAAGAAGAGAGTCTGTAGAATATATATATATATATATTTTAAATAATCAAATGCAGACTGAAGAGAAAGTCTTAAACTCCAGCAGATTAAATTTGAGACTGTAACTGGGAGGGCAAAAAAGAGTTTGAGGAGCAATGAGATATTGGGATCAAAACTGGCTTTAAATACTTCTTCAAACGTTTCAGAAAGGAAAAGCCTGCTACTGCCTATAATATCAATTGCTATTCATGATATAAAGGTAGAACTGAGAAAGGGTGAGATTACTGCAAATAAGCTTAGTGAATTCTTTGAATTGGCGCACTGAGGAAGGAACTGCAGAGGTCCTGACTTGGGAACTTGTCTACAGAAGAGAGTACAAATGGACCAGATAAACACTAGCACACCACCTGAGCCAGATGACACTCACTCGTTGACAAATTTTAGCAGAACTCAGTGAAGAAACACCTGAACTATTTATATACATGTTACATATTCACATATATACATCAGCATAGAAATGCAGATGAAACTTGGGATGGAGATGTAGCTTTCCCTTTAAGTTCATGATTAACATAATTTTAGCTGGGTGCAGTTCTTCCATTGTCCTTCTCCTTTTAGGGGACAATCTGACAGCCTTCTTAGGCTCCTCACATAGGAGCTGTAGAACACCTCAGCTTTTCTTTCCAGCCATACCCCACAGACAGATCTTCTCTCATTTACTTAGCTCTCCATAACTTCCATTTCCTGGGAAAGAAGTGGAATGGCATCAGAACATCTCACTTCTTGCTTCCCAACTTTTACTCCCCACCACATCACAGAAGCATACTTTGAAATCAGTAGCTGTGCGCACACCTGCAACATGAATATTTCAGAAGACTGTAATCCATTGCCCTTCTCACTCCAGCCATGATATTCTTTCAAAACTCTATAAGGAGACATTTTGTGATGTCAATTCCTTTATTGATATTTGCTTTCAGCTGTCCTCTGCATTATTTGTCAGCCTACTGACAAACAAGTAACTGACTAAGCATTAGCTTTTCTATTTCTTCTTAAATGAATTTCAGAATTCAGACCTACTCTTAATTTCTTGAAGTACATTCTTGTAACATCTATGAAGATAACACTTAGCATAGATTGTCGCAGCTACTAAATTAAGTACAGGCAGGTAGATATGCATATACCACAAAATGTAGAAAGCATCACTGCAAAACTGTCCTTTAAATCACACACCTGTTTTTAAGCAAGGACTTCTCAGAAAACTTTCTGGTCTTTGGTAGTTTACGTGTCCAGGCATTTTAATATTTCTTGACTGTGACTAATATAATCCTAAAAGTAAATGTTTTTTCATTACAAAGACATACAGGCAATTTTCTTTCTTCTTCAACAAGTAAAAAATTATATATTTTCCTCAGTAAAGGAATAAAAAAACTTGAAAATGTGTGTCCTTTCAAATAATTATAGCATCTGTGTAGTCAGTACTTTGAGATTTGACATCATGGAGATGTACAGTGATGGAGTCTGTTATATATCATGGGAAAATTAAGGCCCCTAAGCAGAATGAAACATCCTGAAATTGCAGATGCTAAATATGGGAAAAATAAAACAAGAAGGAAAGTCAAATCTATTTGACTTGCACAAACACAAATTACTAGTCTCTTCTGTTCTACACCTTACACAGTACTACAGAAAACTGTAATGCGTTATTCTTTGGATTCCAGCCTCAGTATTCTTACAAAGGTCTCATGAAAAATATTTTGATACTTAATTTTATTTTATTTTTTTTGCTTTCTTTGCTGTCAGTAATTCTCTGCTTAAACTATATTGCCATCCCCTAGTTAAATCAATTCCAATTTTCCTTCATGACCTCTCAGTAAATTACAAGGACTTACAGGTGGGGGGGGGAAACCCTCTACAAGATGTGATGCATTTCACTGCACACTTCAACAGAAATACCATCAAAACCAATAAACCCTGCCAAAACAAATATAATAAATTAAAAAGAAACAAAATAAAGACAAAACAAACAGGTTTTCAATTAATTCTACTTTTGCTGCACAAAGTTTAGTCTGGTGTAGCTTCTGCAGCTTTGGTGGAAGGCTGGTCTTTCACAAATTAAGCTTTCATGTTGGTTTGTTTTTATCCTCAGACAAAAAGAGGAGCAGAGAAATTAAAGAAGACTCGATTTTTATTTTTTTCCTTTAGAGGGAGATCAAACTTGCTTTTATCTACAGTATCTAAGTTTTCTCTAATTGTTCAATGATTCATACTTTTAATTATAAGAAGCATATGATTGTGTTTGTATTGTTACTGACCCACAATATTTTTAATGGAATTTGTCACTTAATGGTAACAAAGTTGTACATACATACACTTGAAAGTCATTAAGTACTTCACTAATGAGAAAAGTTTCAAAATTATGAAATATCTATGTGATACAAACACAATTATAATTTGCAATTTTTTCAGATCAGCTTTGCCTCAATGATATCGTTGAAGCCAAATTTAACTAACATGCTATTTTGCACGTGTACTGCAAATTGAAAATGCTGCCATCAATGACAGTTGCTTTGCAAACATGTGGTAGTTCATGAAGAGCAGAAAAATACACTCCCTAGTTTATTGTCCTCTGCTTCACTGACAGTCTGTAAGATAAATTAGATTTTCCAATTACCCTCAGGGAAAGCAGTGACATTTTCTGCTATTCTTTAAGCACTTAGAGCAGATGAAGAACAAAGAAGTCAATAAGCAGTAGTAGCTGTGCCATCCAATATGTAATTACCAGTGCAGTATTTGGAAGTACAATGCTACTCTATTTTCTAAATTTTCCATCTAATGGCAGATTTTATGGGCTTTTAAATTTTAAGTGGCTATTGAGTGGTGGCCATTATGAAGAAAGAAGATCACTTCCTGAAATTAAGCCATTTTTTCCATATTTCAAAGTACTTTCTGAAACACACATCCAGAACACTGAATATTTTCCTGCTGCTAAGCACAGCTAGCTGTAGTCTTCTAAATCATCTACCTTTCTTCCTTCTACAGAATTTTCCAATTCTCTTCTGAACATACCATCTGGACATGGAGAGACGGATCGAGAAAGCCAAAGCACAGCTGGAATGGAACTTGGCAAGGGATATGGAAATTAACAAGAGACTCTACAGGTACTATGATCAGAAGAGACAGATCAAGGAGAGTGTACACCCTCACATAAATTAAAAGGAAGACATTGAGAAGGCTGACATTATCCAGTTCCTTGCTTCAGTCTTCACGGGCAGTCAGATTTCTCACATCTCTCATCCCTGAACCTCTGGGCAGAGGTTAGGATAGCAAAATTCCCTCCACTGTAAGAACAGAGTAAGTCCAAGACTATCTTATGAAGCTAAATGTGTAGAAATCTATGGGGCTGGACAACATACATTACAGGATCCAGAAGGAAACGAGCGATGTGGTTACCAAGCCACACACCATCATATCTGAAAAGTCATGGTTGTCATGTGAAGTCCCCAGTGACTAGAAAAAGAAAAACACTCTGCTTTTTAAGAAAGGGAAAAATGAATAGTTGGGAAACTACAGGCTGGTGAGCCTCACCTCTGTGTCTGGGAAGTTCACAGTCTTCCAGGGAGTTATGTTAAGGTGCATGAAAGACAAGGAGGTGATCCAAGATGGCCAGTACAGCTTCACCAAGGGAAGACTGTGCCCAACCTGTCCAGTATGCCTTTTGTGATTGGGTGAAAGCATCTAGTTCAAGATCTGAAGGGACTATGAAATTACTTTTCCAGTGATGAGTGAAAACACAGTCAGACAGAAAATCAGACCCTCACAGCCTGTGGCAAAACATTAGTATGAAGGGAAAATGGCACTAGGGTAATGTACAGTGACGATGAATAAGACTCATCAGAAGTGTGATTTAACCCAATTTAATTTGAATTCTATTCATTAGAAGGTGGATTTATATTGTTTGTACTTTTAGTATTTCTTCCATTCTTACTTTGTAATGATTATATGATGAACTCTGGTTAGATGCCCACAAAGTGAATTATATAGCTGGCAAAGGCAGCTGTCTGATTTCATCTTTGTGAAGCGCATATTAGAACACAATGGAGGAGATTCATTTAGTTCAAGTAGTCTGTATGCAGTGCACATCAGCAGCAAGATCATAGTGCCACAGTCAGTTTCTTGGCTAAGGATTATCAGACCGTATATCCTATATCAGGAAACATACTGAGCAAGTCCTTGTGCTGATTAAAGAAATATGCCACGAGACTGACAATTCTTGTCTCCAGATACTAACTTTTCCTCCCTCCTTAAGAGTAGGTCTTAAAGATGTATGTGGCAGCTACTTGATCTGTCAAAGCTGTTTTGCATCTCGGAATGGCTGAATTACCTGAGAATGAGAAAAGTCTTTACTTAACAACTAGGTTTAAAGCATTTAGCAGCATGACATTGAAGATAAACCAGCTGCTCAACCTACTTCCATGAGAAATAGGAGAAAACACAAAGAACAGTGTTCCACAAATTAATTCTTTGTATCTACCTATTTTAGCTGATACTCTTGCAGCTGTGATTTGAATTATCTGTTAAAAAATTCAGGAGGACTGTGTGATCTCGCTGTCTATGCAAAAGGTGATGACTGAACTACAAGGATGAAAAAAAGATTCTTTATTATATTCAATTAATGGCCTGTCATCTATAGATTACTACAAATGTGGCATTCACAAATACACTGGATGTCTTCTCAAGTTTGAGAGTAGGCTGAGTCCAAACAGAGGTGAATCAATTCATCTTTCCTTTTAGGCACTAGAAATACGTATTTATGGCCAGTATATAGATTTTGCTGAAAGTGCAGAGGAGACCCCTAAATAACCTTGGCTAATGCCAAGATAAAGCATTGTTATGTACAATGTTCTTATCCTCATTTCTCAAGAATCTAATGCCCATACAGAAAAATAGCTACCTTTTGTAAGACAAAAACAACAAAAAAAGTTTTCTGTTCCTATGCATGTGCAGAATCCAGATATAAGAAACACTGTCTGACTGACTCTGAGAACTGACACTCTGAAAATGGGATTAGGAGAATGAAAAGTCTGAGTCCTTTTATCTTTGTAACCGTGAGAAATACTGTTAATAGTCACTTCAGATACAACAGAGTGAATGCTTTAAATGCTCCCCACTGCATTATATAAATAAAATATGGCTCAGTGCTTTTAATTGACATTCTGTTCTCACTGCTGCTGTTACTATACTGGAGCAAGTTGTACTATAGGCAGTGTTTCCAAAAGCTGGATAAACGTATTTACCCTCTATGTTTTAAATTGTCATCATCAGGAGATTATGCCACACCAACTCTGATAGTCCATTATCGCACTGGTTTTTTTTTGCTCTGGTTTTGTCAAGAGAACATCAGGAAGCATGGAGGAGGTAAAGTACGTACCCTTCACTTCACTTACAACTAAATTTTATTTGCATGATCAAAAATTTAACCATCTAGCACAAGTTACAGCAGTGCTTACAAGAATTTATTATTAATAATTATTATTAGCAGTACTAACAGCAACCCACATTACAGCATAGAGATAGAACGTAACCAAAGAGATCTTCAAACTAAGTTTACATATTGCAAATTATATGAATAACTGAAAAGCAGAAGTGAGTTGGTGGAGTAGATATTAAGAGATTATTTAAATTACATTGTTTTAAAAAAAACCAAACAACAAACAGCTACACACATTTCTTCTAATATATTTTTCCTGGTGGGTTGGTTTTGTCTTTGTTTAATCTCTATGTTTTTTATGAAGATTTTGCTGTGATTTTATATCATCCCCAACTCATTCATAGAATCATAGAATTGCTCAGATTGGAAAAGAC
Organism: Phasianus colchicus; assembly: GCF_987193195.1. Taxonomy (NCBI): domain Eukaryota; kingdom Metazoa; phylum Chordata; class Aves; order Galliformes; family Phasianidae; genus Phasianus; species Phasianus colchicus. Next base: position 2,759,642 of record NC_143439.1, read on the forward strand.
CTTCAAGATAACCAAGTCCAACTGCAACCTACCCATCCTAACTCTAACAGCCCTCTGCTAAATCATGCCCCTGAGCACCAAATTCAAATGTTTTTTAAACACATCCAGGGATGGTGACTCAGCCACCTCCCTGGGGAGCCTATTCCAGTGCTTAACAACCCTTTCTGTAAAGAAGTGTTTCTTGATATCCAACCTAAACTTACCCTGGCACAACTTGAGGCCATTTCCCCTCATCTGTCACCAGTAAGAAGAGAGAAATCTGGCTCTCATTGCAATTCCCTTTCAGGTATTTGAAGAGAGCAATAAGGTCTCCCCTCAGCCTTCTTTTCCCCAGACTGAGCAGCCTCAGTTCCTTTAGTTGCTCCTCATAGGCCATATTCTCCAAGCCCTTCACAAGCCTTGCTGCCCTTCTTTGGACCTGCTCCAATCTCATTACCCTTTCTGTACTGAGGTACCCAAAACTGAACACAGTGCTCAGAATAGAATCATAGAATGACTGAGGGTGAAAAGGACCATAATGATCATCTAGTTTCAACCCCAAAGTTATATGGAGGGTTGCCAACCACTAGATGAGGCTGCCTAGAGCTACATCCAGTCTTGCCTTGAATGCTTCCAGGGATGGGGCAAGGTGAGATGAGGCTTCATCAGTGCTGAGTATAGGGGCAGGATGACTTCCCTGGTCCTGCTCACCACAGCATTCCTGATACAAGCCAGGATGTCATTGGCCTTCTTGGCCACCTGGGCACACTGCTGGCTCATATTCAGCCCGCTGTCCATCAGAACACCAAGGTCCCTTTCCATGAGGCAGCTTTCCAGCCACTCCTCCCCAGGCCTGTAGGGTTGCCTGTAGTGGTTGTTACCAAAATGCAGGGCCTGATACCAGTTCCTGTTGAAACTTATACGGTTTACTTTGGCCCATTGATCCAGTTTATCCAGGTCCTTCTGTAGTGCCTTTTTCCCCTCAGGCAGATCAACACTGCCAACTAGTTGTCTGCTAACTTACTGAGGGTGCACTCAATCCCCTCATCAAAATCATTAACGAAGATGTTGAATAGAAGCAGCTCCAGTACTGAGCCCTGGGGGACACTACTCATGACCGGTAGCCAACTGGATTTAACTCCATTGACCACAACTCTTTGGACCCAGCCATTCGGCCAGTGTTCCACCCAGCAGAGTGTATGCCCATCCAAACTATGGGCAGCCAGCTTCTCCACGAGGACCTTGTGGGGGACAGTGTCAAAGGCTTTCCTGAAGTCCAGGTAGACCACATTGACAACCTTACCTTCATCCACTAAGTGGATCGCCTTGTCATAGAATGAAATCAGGTTTGTCAGACAGAATCTACCATTTGTAAACACATGCTGCCAGGGCCTAATCCTTTGGTTGGTCTTTAATTGGTCCATGATGGCTCCTGAGATTATCCATTCCTGAGATTATCCATTCCATAACCTTCCCTGACACTGAGGTGAGATGCCTGTAGCTACCAGGACCATCTTTCCAGTCCTTTTTGAAGATGGGCATCACATTTGCCAGTCTCCAGTCCACCAGGACATTCCTGGTTAACCAGGACTGTTTAAGGATGATGGAGAATGGCTTGGCAACCACTTCTAACAACTCCCTCGGCACTCTAGGGTGCAATCCATCTGGCCCTTTGGACTCATGAGTGTCTAGCCTTGGGAGCAGGTCCAAGACCACCTCATCATGAATTATGCAGGGCCTATTCTGTTTCCCATCCCTATCTACCAGCACAGGGAATTGTGTTCCCATAGAGTAACAAGTCTTACTATTAAAGACTGAGGCAAAGAGAGCATTATGTACCTCAGCCTTGTCCTAATCCTTGGTCAACATGTTGCCCTTGGCATCCAACAAGAGATGGAGATTCTCCCTAGCCCTCCTCTCACTGTTGATGTATTTATATAAATATTTATTGCTGTCCTTTACCTTAGCGGCCAAGTTCAGTTCTAGCTGGGCTTTGGCTTTTTTAGTTTTCTCCCTGTACTTGTAATCATCATAAGCTGCTTGCCCACACTTCCAGAAACCATAAACTTCCCTTTTGCTCTTGAGTTCCAGCCAAAGGTCTCTCTTCAGCCAATCCAGCCTCCTTGCCCATCAGTTCATCTTCTGTGACTTGGGGATGGTCAGCTCCTCCACCTTTAAAATAAACTTCCTTAAAGTATTCCCAGCCTTCCTAGGCTCCCACAACTCCCAAAACTACCTTCCAAGGGAAGCTCTCAACCACGGTCCTAAAGAGGCTAAAGTCTGCCCTCCACAAGTCCAAGGTTGCAGTTCTGCTGACTCCCCTCTGCGGTTCAACAAGGATCAAGAAATCTAGCATCTCATGATCACTGTGCCCCAGACAGCCTCCAACCTTTACATTCCCACAAGACCTTCTCTGTTAACAAACAGCAGGCTCAGGATTTTGCTTCCCCTTGTTGGCTCCTTCACCTTCCTATATCATCGCTGCCTACCTGAAACAACAATAGGGGATAGTCATCTAAGGGCCGAACTAGGGCAGGAAGTTTCTTCTCTATGTCTTTAACCCAGGCCCCTGGGAGGCAACAGACCTCCTTGTATAGAGGGTCTGGTCTATATATTGGTCCTTCTGCTCCCTTCAGCAGAGAGTCACCAATGACTATGACCCATCATTTTTTGATTTGCCGAAGAGGTTTTAATGCTAAGTGTGGTCTGGCTAGAATTTGGTAACACCACCAAGTGGAGAGAACCATCATCACCACCACTGCCCAGCTGTCTCTGCAGAGCACTGTACCTCTTCTGCAGGGGCAGCTGGGTTGGCAGGGGAATCTCTTGGCAGGCACACCTGCATTGCTGAGCAGGGACCTTCTGCCATTGCCCCACACCCTCCAATTCTTGACTGTTGTTGCTAGGGGGAAGGAGAGGACTGGGGGTTCACTGCAACAGGAACACTGTCTGCCTGCCAGTTCCCCTCTGTCACCCGCTTGCAAGGTGGCAGGGAGTGACGTGCTCCATGTGGAGCCTCAGCTGGCTGCCTAGATTTTAGGGCACCTGGCACCACCAATCAATTTCCCTCTTACATTCCTTTATGCTCCTCAGCCTCTTCATTTCCTCCTTCAGGTTAGCCACAAGGCTGAGTAAGTCAAAAACATAAAACAGATATTTGCCGTTATTTTCCAGATGATATTCCCACCGTTAGACCCTGAAAATATATAGTAGAATCAACCATGTCTTCTTGTATTTACATTATTTTAAAGTGATTGGTGTTTTACTCTCTTTTGTGTAGTATTTTGTTCAAAATTGATTTCAGGAGTATTACTTTTTGAAGCTAACTTGCTTTTCTAACAATAAGTAGATCTTGTTGTGAATTATATTCATAGAATCACAGAATCACCGAGTTTGTAAAAGACCTCTGAGATCATCCAGTCCAACCATCCACCCATCACCAATATTTCTCCCTAAAGAACGTCCCTCAGTACAACATCTAAACATTTTTTGAAGACTTTCAGGGTCAGTGACTCCATCACCTTCCTGATCAGCCCGTTCCAGTGCCTGACCACTCTTTCAGATAAGAAGTATTTACTAATGTCCAACATGGACGTTATCTGTCCAAGCCACGAGCTGCCAGTTTTTCCAGGAGAATATTGTGGGAGACAGTGTCAAAGGTTTTGCCGAAGTCTAGGTAGACTATATCAACAACCTTTCTCTCGTGCTGTATGGGAACTGCTGAATCACAGCCTGAACCTCTGATTGATTACCTGAGGTGAGCAATGAGTCAGCCCTGGGAGCACAGGTGAGGGCAATTCTCCTAGACCCATTTAAGAGCTGGCTACCAGTAGGGAAGGTTCTCTTTCTGGAAATTTCTCCTTTGGAGTTTTCTAGTCAGCCCAGGATAAGGGTAAGCCTTCTATCTATTCTTTTTGGTGTAATAACTTGCTTGGCCAAACTCTTGTGTATGTTTCTTAATTATAACACCTGTATATTTGTTAATTATACACATGCTCTAGGCAGCTCATTCAGTCATAGAAGGAGATCGGGTTGGTCAGGAAGGACTTGCCTTTCATGAGCGTATCTGGCATGAACCCATTTGTAACATGTTTTAACTGCATCTACATTTGCGGGCATTTATTACTGTCTTTATTTTGCTGTATTTCTGTAAATGTAATTGCTTGTTAAACCGAGATTGCTTTAAATACATATCCAGGCTCAAATTCTAGTGATTCTTAAATAGGTTGCAAGTATTCAGGTACGAGAGAAATGTTCTGTGAACAGTAATAAGTGTAACTGCACATGTAATTGATGCAGTTGGAAAAAGGAACTTCTTTCAATTGTTCTTCTAGCAGGTAGCTCAAATGACAAATTAGAAACAAGCCTCTGCTCATTAATACAGATAAGGGTTCTGAACTTTTATCAGAGTCCTCTTACATGTAATGCTGATATAACAGTTGTTTCTGAAACATTACTAATTCAGTGATGTGTGAAGAAGAGAGGTATGACAACCCTTTTCATAACAGCTGTCAAACAGTGACATTGTAACATTTAAATCTTGAAGTTTTTTTGGAGAATCTGATGAGGATTGGAAGAAGAGAGATTAATAACTTTTTCTAGCAAACTTCCGACTTTCTCAGGGCTAATAACTCCCTTGGGGAAAAAAAAGAAAAACCTAAGAGGGAGAAGGAACTTGATTAGATGTGATAGAACAAATATATATTTATAATTCCTTCTCCTTATTTTCTTTGTAAGTCTTTCCAGACTTCTGGTATGAGAAGAAAATTTAGAAAGCCAAGTAGTGCTTCAGTCCACTTTCTCAGCATTTTTTCCAACAGTCTTGGTTCCTAAGGTTCTAGGATGTACCTTTTTAATTTCTCACATTAATGATCATTAAAAACAGTATCAACAACAAAGAAACAAACAAACAAAAAAAACAAACAAAACACCAGACAAATGCAAACTATTGCTGTTAAATCAAATTCACTTGAACAAGTGAATGAGGCTTTGAAGAACAAAGTGACAGTGATCCCCTTGCTTTCTTTTACTGTGGCTTCATGTTCGCTAACATTAAAACTTTTCGAAATAAGTATGCTAAGTTATATGCAATGTGGAGAAATATTATTTTGATAGTCACAATTTAAGGAACCTGAAATACTGTGAGAGAAGTTATTACTTGTGTAATTTTAAATGCTACAAAAGTGTGGAAATCTAGCTCAGATACTCAGGCTATACTCATGACAAAGCAATAGAAGTGAAAGTCAGGTATTTCTTATGCATGCCAACAGAGATATGTTTCAAGTCCAATCCTTAGGTAGCTTACAGTGTTCTTATGTAACTTTACCTTTTGCTTTGGTTAGTCATAAATTTATATACAAAGGTTACAAACTTCTGAAAAAAAATATTTCCTAAAATGGCATTTCATAATATACATATAAACAAGTATAATACCTAATACCTTCACAAATGCATAACTTTATTTGCATTTGTCTGTACTATAAACATCTATTTATTTATTAGGGAGGTCTCTCACTTTGAATTCTGTGCAGTAGCAGTTATACTGGTGACCCTCCAGATGTCTGAGGGCTGCAATCAATTTCCATATGCGTTTGCATTATTTTATATTGCTTATGTCTATTTGAATTCCTGAGCTTTGAACTTGTCATAGTGGATGGAAAATAAATAAATAATAAAGTATTTTAACATACCTGGAAGCATTTTTATCATCTTTGAAGGCTGTTCTGTATATTCTTACCCTCTCTTGTACTGTTGCAGTAAATAAATTCAAAAGCAAAAAAGCACAAGTGAGTGCTAGGAAAAGCTAGCTGTGGTGATGGTAATGGTGTTCTATACCTTTCATTATTTTTCATTTGTAGTTCTTTTTCTTTCATCTATCATATTCTGCTTCAACTGTCTTTAGAGAGAGTAGTTTTCCTCGCCTCTTCTAACATCTGTCTTCCTCCTTATTCTTTTTGGTTTTCCTGGTACCTTTTCCATTTCATGTTTCTGTTCTGTGTTTCCCTCAAGGACACTCATTTAGAAGGAGTTTACTTGAAATAACAGGAATTCTTAAGATATTTCCTCTTCGTAAAGAAAGCTGATGGCAGGAAGTTGTAAGTTTCAGCTGAGTTCCTGTTTTGAAGAAAATCCTTAAATATCTTGGGTAATGCGTTCAAATTGAAAGGAATATGGATTATAATGCTATGTTGTGACTCAGTAAGAGACTGAATAGCTGTGAACAGTCTCCAAAAAAAAAAACAAATACTGTTTATTTTAGAGGCATTTCCAGAGCAGTACCAGCTTCAGTTTTTATGCAATTATAACTAGTATGCATTCAGTTTTGGGTTCAATAGAAACAGAGCTAGAAACGAACTTGCATTAAACTTGTGTGTGGCTGTCACTCATTTCCTTCTTTTTAACAGAAGTGTATATGAGGGTATAAGGTAAAGAGGAGAAAAGATCAATTTATAAAAGGAGAAATGAAGAAGAGGAATTGTAAATCAGATAACAATGGTGAGTGAGAATAGCCAGAGATGTGGCACTGTATGGAATGAAGAAACTTAATAAAGCATAAACTTAGTAGTGATGATGATTGTGTTTTTATCTTTTTTTTTATGTGGAAATTTCAGTGAGACATTGTGAAGTGGCATGATTTATAAATTCATAAGTATGTTGATCCCACTTGCTGGCTGACTTTAGTAGGCCTTACATCAACTCTGAGAAATTCTGAAAAGTCTGTGGGGTTGGAAACAAGTTTTATTAAGCACAAGAAAAGGCAATATCACTGTGCTATATCTAGAACTAGATCTGGGTGCTTATGTGTTTCTAGGTGCATGATGCTTTGGGGTTAATATAGCAGCCCTACAGGGAAGGATTTGGAGGGTTCTAGTGGACAAGAAGCTGGATATGAGCCAGCAGCATGCACTTGCAGCCCAGAAGGCTGACAGTATCATGGGCAGCATCAAAAGAGTGCTGGCCAGCAGGGAGGTGATTGTCCCCCTCTACTTGGCTCTTGTGAGGCCCCATCTGCAATACTGCAGCCAGGCCTTGGGGTCACAATACAGGAAGGACGTGGAGCTCCTGGAGCAGGTCCAGAGGAGGACACTGAGATGGTCATAGGGCTGGAGCACCTCTCCTGTGAGGAAAGGTTGAGGAAACTGGGCTTGTTTCTCTTGGAGAAGAGAAGGCTCCAAGGAAACATCATTGGAGCCTTTCAGTACTTAAAGGGAGCTTATAGAAAGGATGGTGAACCAATTTTTTCTATGGTCTGATAGTGGAAGGACCAGAGAGAATGGTTTTAATCTAAAAGAAGGGAGATATAGATTAGATTCTAGGAGGTAGTTTTTTGTTCAGAGTGGGTGAGGCCCTGGTGCAAGCTTCCTAGAGAAGTGGTAGGTATTTTCAGTAATTTGCAGATTGCATCAGGTTGGGAGGAATTCTGATCTGCCTGAGGGTAGGAAGGCCCTACAGAGGCATCTGGACAGGCTGGATAGCTGGGCTGAAGCCAACAGGATGAGTTCAACAAGATCAGGTGCTGGGCCCTGCACTTTGGCTGCAGCAACCCCAGGCAGTGCTACAGGCTTGGAACAGAGTGGACGGAAGACTGTGGAAGAAATGGACCTGGGGGTATCAGTTGATGCTGGGCTGAACATGACTAAGCAGTGTGCTCTGGCAACAAAGAAGGCCAATGGCATCCTGGCTTGCATCAGGAATGGTGTTGCCAGTAGGAGCAGGGAAGTGGTTGTGCCTTTGTACTCAGACCTGGTATGGCTGCTTCTCAAGATCTACATTCAGTTTTGTGCTCCTCGCTGCAAGACACTGAGGCCCCCTGTACTTGGCTCTTGTGAGGTCCCATCTGCAATACTGCATCCAGGCCTTGGGGTCACAATACAGGAAGATGTGGAGCTCCTGGAGTGGGTCCAGAGAAAGGCAATGAAGCTGGTGAGGGTTCTGGAGCACAGACCTTATTAGGAGTGTCTGTGGGAGCTGGGATTGTCTGGAGAAGAGGAGGCTCAGGGGAGACCTTGTTGCTCTTTATAAGTACCTGGAAGAAAGTTGAGATGAGGTGGGAGTTGTCCTCTTCTCCTGTGTAACTAAGGATAGGAATAGAGGGAATGTATGAGGGGAGATTCAGGTTGAACATTAAGAAATAATTCTACTCTGAGAGATTGATCAGGTGCAGAATGGGCTGCCTGAGCAGGTGGTGGAGTCACCACCCTGGGGTTGTTCAAGGAACATTTGGATGTTGTATTGAGGGACGTCGTTTAGGGGGAAATATTGGTGATAGGTGAACAATTGATGAGATGATCTTAAGAGGTCTTTTACAACCTTCGTAATTCTATGATTCTGTGGCAGCAAAGGGGCAGTCTGGCAAAATGGTGTCTGACGTGGAAGTGTGTATGGAGCAAAGGTGTGACTGAATTTTGCCATGCAGAAAAAGATGGCACACAGTGACATTCATCGTTGCTTGCTGAACATTTATGGAGACCAAATAGTAAGTGTGAGTACAGGGGCCAGTGGTGCATTTCAGCAGTGGGTAGTGACAATGGGTTACCTCCACTGGTGCAGATTTCTATGTGCATAGCATGCAGGCTCTTGTTTATTGCTGGGAAAATGCGTAGCTGATGGTGAGTGTGTTGAAAAATAATGATTTTTAGCTGAGATTTTGTTCTATCAACTGTTGTTCTTGAGCTCTTTGTATCTGTTGCAATTTCCATGGAAATAAATGGGAGGTATTAATTTTGAAGCAGCCTACACATTTTAATATATTAATTAAAACTCTTTAAGAAGGTTTGCTTTTTACTATACTATTGTTAAGCTAAACATCAGTCTTGTTGCAGTTCAAAGCAGATATTACTGATTTGGGATAAAAATTAAACATTGTTAAAAATGAAGTTCAAGTAATTGTGTTTTTGATAGTAAGTTCAATTTTTTTCTTCTCTCACCTCATATATCTAATTATGGGGGACAGAATTAAGTACCCTTTTTGTGTACATTCTTGTCAGTGTCTCTTTAAGTTGTGAGGATGTGCAGAGTAGTTAGGAATGCAAGATACTGTAGGGTACCAAGCGTGTGATGTGATGTTGCTAAGCAACATCCTCTTTGTTTTAAACAAACTGCACAGAGCTGGCAGCAGCTGTTAGAGATCTTGGCTTCTGACAGCAACACAGACTTCAAAAGGACCTAGAGCAAAGAACCTTCAAAATGAGCCATAATACAAAAAGCAATCCCGTGGTGCTAGTAAATGTGAGAACCTATTTGTTAAGATAGCAGATACCGTTATCTGTTAGAATTCTCTAGTGAGATATTCTTGTGACAACTACTCTTTTCGTTTAGTTGAATTTAAAAAATATCTTTTAGATATCTATATTTCAGTTTCATTTTTGGCAAGAATGCCTTTTTGTAACTCTCAGTGGTAGCAACTCTCTGAGTATATTGGAATAGCATTGTATGCCTGCAGTCCGGTAAGGAAAAAGTTACCTTTAGGGTAGCTGTGTTCATGCATGTGTTTGCAGATTTTCTTTTTTTTCTTTATGTGTATTCTTACATCTCAGAAACAGAAGCGAGCTCCTGTTTGACAGTGTTACAGCCCGTAAAAATAGGTGTGGATGTAGCACACTAACCTGTCAAAATGGCAAAACTTCCAGACAGGAACCAGTCCCCAAAGCTTCAATAGGAAGCTCAGATCTGTACTGAAATAACCCAAGACCTGTCAAAATTTTTCACATTAGAGGCAGATAAGTAAGTCTGTAAACAGTCTAGTAGTCTGGAAATACATCTGGAATGTGAAAAATTCAGAGTTCCTCCATACCAGTTGTTCTCCTGTCTCCTGAGTATTGAAAACAAACCAGCATACATCCAGCAGCCAGGCAGTGCTGTGCTGCTGCTGATATTCATGTCTCTCAGTGCAGCAGTATTTCAGATGCAGCAACTTATTAGCTTGTCTACCTAGCTACTATTATTCACACCCTACAGAAACACAAATGAGATCAGCGACTCAGTGCCTGGTAACGTTCTCCTAGTTCCCATGTGAATGTTCTGATCATTGCATCACTGGCAGGTGCCGTGCTGTATCTCATGTCATTGTTGTTTTATCTATACCCATCAATAGAAAGCAGACTTCTGTCTACGTAGTTAAAGCTGTCACTGGAAACTTCTCAGTTCTTGAGTCGCTCTCCCTGGTGTAAGGAATGTTTAAGGACATGGAATAGATGACTTTCTTCTTGCTCTATGAATGACCAGACAACTAAGCTGAAGTTTGATTGTACTAGATGTTAGTATTTTCTGTACTAGACACAGTTCTACTTTCTTAGATCCTTTTCTATCTCCTATTTAGTTTTTAATTCCATCTTGTAGGGATTTCTCTTTCTCAAGATGAGTTTAGTCAAAGTTGATCCCTGTCTGTTGAAAAAGTTTAGAATGTGAAAATGGTCATATTGGTTCAGTGCAGGGATCTGTGTAGCATGATATCATGACCTAAAAACAAAAACAAAAGAGCCACAATGAGACTTCTTCAAGGAATGCTTCTGGTCTCTGACTGGACCTTGGTCAACAGGATTTCCTGAGCTCAATCCAACTTATGTATTTGTGTGTTTAGTATTAATATGATTCTCTCTCTAGTAATTTTAACACTTCTCCTTGCATTTTCTTCCTTCTAAGCCACAATATGTTCTGCATCCACAATGTCTTCTGACTGGGAGTTGCACCGTTCAGCATAGCACTGTACATTACATCACATCCTTTGGTTCATCTCAGGCCTGTGTCCCTCAGTTGATCATTTTCTTTACATATGTAGATAGAGGCTGTGAATAGTCTAGTCAGTTTTGTACCATCTCCATGCATTTTATGAGTTTGTAGGTTTCTAACTTTTTGTCATCAAGTTGAATAGTCTTATGCTACCCACTTGTTATGAAAAGCATAACTTCCCTTTGCTTGACTTTTTGCGGTTCTGTCATATTCTTTCTTAGTTTCACAGTTTTCAAGGGGATTATAAGCATAATATTTTTTGCTATCACTTAATGATGTGGAACTTTTTGTTTTCCTTTTTTAATAATTCCTAGAATTTGACTTTGTTTATTATTGTCTAGCACAGACCTAGTATTGATCTTGACAAATCATTACTTTCTATCAATAAGCCAGTTGATTAAAGAAACAATAATCCATTCTTCTCTACACTACAGATTTATTGCATTTTCACATTTTCAACATGTTTATCTAGCTGTTGATCAATTTTTCCCCCTGTATCATCATTACCTGAAAAATTTATATTTTTTTGAATTAAATATTACTGAGGGAAAGTAGAAGAGGTGGTACAAATGTATTAGTCTGTCAACTCTCACCTGTGAAGCAGGAATTTCCCTCAGTGATACCAAACTGAAGGCAATAATTCAGTGTGCAGTCTCTGAGGGGATGTCACAGATTATTTGAACATCTGCTTTGAGAACCTATGTGAAAAATATCCATGCATGATATAATAGGAGTATCTGTGCTGTGTGCTGGAGAGCACTGATAATACTGCTGGCACAAACAGAGGCAGTTAAAAGCTCTGATGGGTTACCTAGAAGCATTCTGTTGCATAAAATATGTAATTTTGCAGTTTTATGTTGTGTTGTACTTTAGTGAAAACAGTAGTATATTACACATGAAATTGCAGAGGGGTAAATAATCACTGCAAGCTGTCTGGAAAAGACGTTTTAACCTTATCTGGGATTCTTTGTTCTAATATTTTTTTTTTTTGCCAAAAAATCAAAGACTGGTCGTATTACAGCTGTCAAAAGCCTATCATTTTACTTAAAGCATGAACAGCATTATACATGTAGTACTAAATTGGCAGGAAGGAGGTCTGAATTCACAAATCTTCTTATCATATTGAATGTCCAAATAATGAACATCGTTTTCTAAATTATGTTTGGAAACATCTGGACTTCAATACATTAAATCTTCTCTTTGAGATGGCATACTTTCTGCATACATGCAAATAACGTAGATGTAATTATGTGAATAAACTACCCTGTTTCCTCAGTATGAGCTACTTGTATGAATGTCCAAACTCATAGGATTTAACACTGACTTCAGAAAGAACACCTGCAGCATACATTGTGCTTTGTAGAATCAAGTCAATTAGAAAAAATCTAGGTAACCTTTAACTTCTAGCAGATTATAATTCTATACTCTTGAATAATTGCATTTTGTATCATAATAATGAAAAGAAAATGGATATGTTCACCGTTATGTACCTTGTTTGTACGCTGCAATGGAAACTTTAAAATATTAAGCCTGGTCATTGTCATAGAATAGGAAAAAAAGGAACGTGCCAGAACTTAATCATATTTCAACGTCATTTTCAAAGCCTTATGGCTACAGATGTTTGAGGCATGTGCATCCAATCTTTTGGCTTGCCTGGGCTGTGCTGAGTGAAGAGGAACCATCTTGGGCCATGGACATAAGGTGTAATATCTTTAAGGCACATAATTTTTTTTAATATATATATTTTTAAACATAGCAACAAAATAAAACTAATGGGATATTTGACCTCATTTTTGTGAAATTAATGCATCAGTCTGGTTCAGTGAAAAGGTTGTAATTCTCAAGGTGCTTGTCAGAGATTTTTGATTGAATCTTACTCTTCCTATACTTTATCCTTGAAAACAGTTGTTCAAAAATGTATGTACTGTCCTGCCTAAAAGTGATGAGAAATCCCTTACTTTACAATCATGTCTCATTTCTTTCCCTGGTAAGAGAAGTCTTATAAAAGTCTAGTAATTGGTGATCAGATTATTATTTGAGTTGAATATCTGATTGCAAGTCTATACATTAAAAATCGATAGGTAATGTATTTATCTTAACTGAAATCAAATCATAAATATAGCAAAAAAAAAATGGAATTTTAAGACCTCTTGAAACCTATTTTCAAATTCCTTTATCAAAATGGAAAACATGGCTGCATATTTTTTTACTCTTCATAGGACTGTGTTTATTAAAATGCATAAAATTATTTGCCATAACTTGAGTTGGCACTGCACCACACCCTCTCTGTCTCCTGGTTTCAACCCAGATGTGAGGCAGGAAGCAGCTGCAGGGCAGGTTGGACATGCCTGGTTTAAGGCGATTTCCTCATAAACATTACTAATACTAATGCCCAAAAGTATGTAAATTAACATCAAACACTAGAGCCATATTTGGCTCGGTTATGTTCCATTCCTCAAAATGCCATCCCTGAGGGAACAGGTTTTTTCAACTTGCCAGTTAAATCAAAAAGGAAACATCAAAGGAACAAATCTGTAGTTACAGCAAAGCCATAGAAGTAATGTTATATTTACATATTACTGTTTACAACCATACAACAAAAGTGATGAAATCAACCCATCCCTGCAGTGTAAGAGTTAAGGGAGTGTAAAGTCTAGCTCTCCGTGTTTTCACACCTCATCTTACTTATCACTTACCTTCAACTTCATTGGAATCTGCTCTATTGGAGCTGCCAGTGCAGAAAGCTTCCTATGAACAGAGTGGTACAACAGAATAATTGTGCCATGTCATATGTCCATCAGTGGTGAAGAGGGGTAGCTGAGCACCACTTGACCACATCAGCACTTCAGAGAGAAGTGGAATTTTCCACGTATGGGAAATGGGATCAAGTGGAAGTGTGCTAGATCTTTTTCTTTCTCTATCAGTTTTTCTGAAGGATCACTTGGATACTTCTAGGTCCAGTTGCAGATATTGATACGCTGACTTTATCTGTGCCATCTTTAGGAAGTGTGATTGCTCTATCAATTTTAGTTTAACTACAGCAGCATAAGATGTCACATATTATTCAAAACCTCATTCATCTTGTCATTCAGCTGCTTGTATTAAACTCTGGGCTTGATCCTAAGGTTCTCTTCTGACTGGAATGATTTTATGTTTCTACTCTGTCCAATGACAGTGAGTCAAGTATAGACCAGAAAGCATGTGTAGCTTTCTGACACTTAAGATATTAACTGCTTTTGGTGATTCAAGATGAAAATATTGATATTCAGATACTTAAGTACTTTTGAAACTCCATAGAATTACCTAGCTTAGTTATGCTGCTTGGAATTTCTGTGCTATGTTCTTGCTTCATCTGCTTGTTGCTAATCAATGTGGTGGTTAGACATTTCTTAGTAAGAGCCTAATAAGAGATGCATCAAGAGGAAATGAAATAACAAAATTAAAGATGCAGGTTTTTTCTAAAGCATTCTGGTTCCACTCAAATGAGAAGGGTTTGTTTTCCCAAAGCAAGCCCTGAAAAAAATACTTGGATGGACAGGCAGAGAATGGCACTGGAGAAGGAATTAGAGGAGAGTACATAGGCTTTTTCCATTCAGTAGTGAAGATGAATTAGGTAGCGACCTGTTGAGTTAGCTTGCTGGGCTGAGCTGCAAATAGAGGAGTGAGGTGTACATGACACAGTAATTGTAAAAAAGTTATTCTAAAGCCATAAAAAAAAAAAAGGAAGAAGTGCATCTGTGCATCATTTGCCACACGTAAGTGAAAGCAACTCAAAACCCTTTGTTCCTAGTTCTAGTTGACAGCACTCAACGCTTTGTAACAATTAAACATGAGTGAAATAAAACCTCTTCACTATTTGAGGGTGGTGGAGTATGTGGTGATTTAGAATGATTTTGCTGTGCTGTTCTGCCTGAAATATTGTAGCTAAGCACTGAAATTATTCTGGGCAGTTATCAGTTCAACTCTGCTATGACAGTACTTCACTGAAGAAAAATGAAGTAAATAACAGTCCTGCAAGACTCAACCTTTTAAAAACATGAAACTCACAAGAGTGACTACTTATAAGCCTGGATTTTTGAAACAAGTCATTTTATGCATCTAGGAGGGTACTGGTTACCGTCTCTGCCATATGTTTCTACATTCTTGATCCACATCCATCTGGCTCAGAAATCTGTCAGAGTGAGTTAGAAAAGTGATTGGAACGATCGTAGAAGTTAAAAGCATATTTGAATTCTGGCTTACGGGATTACAGGAAAAATGGCTTTTAAAAAATCCAGTATAGTATTTGGTACGAGTAGATCGTGCACAGTGAGTTTTCTGCAGACAGTTTCCTTGCTTTTTTTTGCTTTTCCCCCTGCAGAGAAATATTTTTTTTTAATTATTTTCTTAGATAAATCTGTTACAATAATTTATCACTTGGGATTTACAACAAGAGCTGGTAGTGGGTAATATTTCATCATTTGCCATTTGCTATTAATTATGCAACTACCAGAGCTACAGTAATCATTGCAGCTGCCTGAAGGGTTCAAAAATGTTCATATCCTACATAATGTTAAACATCATTGGAAGGATTCCACTGCAGCGTTTTCAGTAGCATTTTTATTATTCAGATAATTCAAAATTAAATACTTAAAAAGCAAAGTCTGTGTTTTGGAGAGTTCTTATGTTATAAAGATTGCAAAGCTTGTTTCAACACTGGTGTATCCAAAGTAAATGACCTGCAGTGCTCTTAATCAATTAATTGTGTTCAGAGTTCTATTCCTATAACAGTACATTTTTTGTTTCTTCTTCAGTTACACTTAATTTTTTGCATTAATAAAAACTTCATGGAAGGTTGAAGTGATCAACTAGCTATTTGATAAGAAAACAGCATGATCTCCTGAAATTGTCCTTGGCCGTTTCTCAGGCCAGAGCAGCCACATTTTTACTTTTAGTTATATACACAAATACTATTTCATACTGAGTTTTAAATGTGAAAGAAATATTTTTCTTAGCAGAGGAGTCAGAGGAGTAACAGGATGTCAAGGTAGATATTGCCATTCTTTTTTTTAATTTGCCAATTACATTGAAAATAGAATCAGTTAATATATATGTGCTTTCATATTTTAATGCATTTGTATTCTAGTATGAATTTAAACCTTTTGCCCATTTAGAGTTTTAAAGAATGCTGTCTAATGACCACTTCACATATGTCAATTACATATAGGAAAAAGAAGTTATATTAATTTTGCATTTTGTTTCTATATTCGCAAGTCAGCACAGAGGGAAGTTACAACACTAAATGCATTCAAGCTTGCAAGGGTAAAAATGAATTTGCTGGAAGAAATATCTGGAAGTTTTTTGAGAAATGTAGCTAAATAAGGTGTTGTTTGCAATACACACACTTTATGGTATTAAAGAACTGAGATTTGTCATGTGATTCCCCTTGACATTGAGCATAATCTCAATTTCAGATTCTAAACGAGTATTTTTATTATTTGTAAGGTAGTCTGAAGCAAATTGTGCTAAAGATTTTTTGCTAGGCTGTATTTTTTCGTTTGCACTTTGCATTTTTTGAAGGTTTCTTTTTGCAAGATAAGCTTTTATCAGTTCACAGACAGTTTACAAACTGAGAATTATCTACAAAATATGGAATGCAACTTGTCTTCATCTCTAATTCAATACCCTATTGAAGTGTTTGCAGGGAAATATTTTTTGTTCTGTTCAAAATTCAACAAAAATTAGAAGAGTATGCAAATACAGCAGATGTTTCACTATGCTTCTACTTTTTCCCTAGTTTGTTTTCTTCATTATAGACAGACCCATGAAATTCTATGCAGATAAAATGCTTATATTTCTCAGTGAAACATTGTCTGCAGTATGTATTTTTGTTTGAGGGATTCAAATTACGCCTGGCATTCACTGCAAAAATATTGCTAATAATTACTTGGTGACATGAACACGAGACAGGAATTATTAAGAATAATGAAATTTGAATGTAATTTTAGCCTTTTATGAAGTCTAAGAGCTAGAACACGGTATTGTCTATTCAGTGGCCTCCATTCAGAAATAGAGAAATCCAGGCGTGTGCTCTGCTAATGCACTGCATGTTAACTCAGAGGACAGCCTGGGCATAGGGGAGTAGCAATTTTAAGTCTTTACTTCTTTTAAGGGCGACTGCTGTCTGCTGTCTGTCATGGGCAGACTTCAAATTCTAGTTAGGCAGACCGTGAGGCCACATTCCAGTACCCACTTTTCAGTTTGCAAACAGCTAAAAACAGTGTTTATGCTGCCTCTGTTCTTCTGTGAAACCAAAATATCCTCAGAAATCCTATGTGAATCTTAAAACCAGTGTTATGAGCATACGGCGAATTTCAGATTAGCAATGACAAAAATCTCACTAGCATTAAGTTGTGAGTGTTGCCAACTGCATTATCCTAGTGCTCTGAACTGTTTTTAATTCTGTTAGTTGAGAGCACAGCCTATAGTGGAAAGACATATGGGTATATAATTAAAGCATCTATGCCAGGGTTATGCAACTCAGAATTTAAGCAACCTCCTATATTAATTTCCAGGTGATTTAAATGCCAACTATTTGCATCCTGTAATTATGATTTTTAATACTTCCATCATTACCAAATCCTTCCTTTGCAGGATAGTACACTTCTGATGAGAACTTTGTAGCTAGATAGCTAGAGTCTTCAAAAATTTACATTGATTTTCTTATTTTATAAACAAATTGAAAGTTAATAATTAACTTTGAGACATAGCTTCCATGTTTCAATTTCAAAAACTTTATAGTTCTAAAACACATAGTAAGAAAACATGGGATTTCATCCCAACCTAGTAGGTATTGTAAGATTTAAGTCCTGTTATGTATGATTTAATATTAAAACTGTCGTTCTAATAAATTGCCACTCATCTTTCCATGAGCATATTCTATGGCATAAGATGATTCTTATACTGCTAGCAACAGGCTGTATCTTATTGTTAAGATATACATTTTCTAAAAGTTTTGTACATTAGTTCTGTTTTAATCTATCCAAATATTATACTGTGTGTGATATAATTGTTTGCAAAAACTTAAAGAGAACATAGTTTAGTTTTTCCACATTTAGAAAGTTGATTTTTAGGGTTTCTTAATTTTGCATGAGTATTTGGTGTATAGATGGTCTTAATTCTGGAATCTGACACTCTCAGCTGAGATGACTTCCTTATCTAAGTGTGCAAGTACTCTTGGAGCACAAGTTAGTAATGTGTCCCTTATTGATCAAGGCCTCCTAACTCTGCAGATGCAGCATTATATGTAAAGTTACATGGCTTATTTGCCTGATGTTTCTTTGAAAATGGCAAGCATCAAGGCTGGCTTCAAATTCAGTGGCTTTAAACAGAGCGCTGCAGTGAAGAGGGCATGGCCTTACTGACTGTATTGCTCTTAAGGGACCTGAAACCTGAACAAGGGTGGTCTTGTTTTCCTCTGCCTGCGTAGTGCTATTGGAGATCTTTGGGCAGTGCTCTTATGGCTATCCTCTCTATTAATAACGTCCATTTCACGAGTGTCACCTCTGAGATGCCAAAAGTAAGAACCAAAAGGAAGTCTTTCCTCCATCTTGTCATCCAGGGTAACCCCAGATTCATGGGTGATGAATTCATGGTTAATGTTTGAAAGCAAATGAGTCCCTCACAATCCTGCACAGTGTATCCCCACATCAGGACATCCTCATGCCACGTTTGCCTTTGATCAGGCTGCATCTTCTCCAGGTTGTGACATTTCTGAGGAGCTTCTTCAGGGCCAATATCAGCAGGGATATCTCTTGTAATGAACAAGCTCCTGCTTCTAATACCACATGGAGGTTATAGGTGATCTCAGAAGTGTCTCACCTGGAGGATAATACTGAAGCAGACTTAAAATTGCTGATCACGGGGTGGCTTAAAGCTTACTGGGATTCTTCCATAGAGATTGCTGTAGTAGAAGCTGCCTTCCAGGGGCAGGAGTGACAAAGCACTTGGCACGGGATGTATTGCTGTTCTGATGAGCATGCTGGTACTTATGTTTCTCATGCTCCCCACCCATTGCTCAGTGTCCAGCTTTCATCTTGCCCAGCTCTGCGAGTATCACTCCTTCACAGACCCCACTGGACATGGATGAAAAGTGAAAGGGATGTCCACAGTGGAAGTCTAAAAAGGAGGTAAGAAAACTATGCAGAGGGTAAGCAAGTGGATAAATTGCACACACTGAAGGGCTTTGCTAAGGATACTGTGGAAAGAGACATTATATGTTAGTTGGGTGTGGAATAATCCAGGTCGTGACAGCGCTCAGGAAAAATCCAGCACAGGAGAGTGAATGGCATTTTTGTTCCATGACTGTTTTAACAGGAGTTCTTCGAGTGTTCCAGCCTTGACAGCATTATACAGCTATATGTTTTATAACCCTTCAGTCTTTTACAAGTCAGAGTAAGAACTTGCCGTGAGAAAAGGGATTTGGGAGTTTTTTCATAGTAGGAATGTCATAGGCTATTTCACCTTTTCCGAAATGTTGTAAGGGCAAGGAAGTTTTGTGTATAAAGGTGATAGAATTTATAAACAGAATCAGTGAGTTTGTGCTTCATTCTTTTTTCAATCTTTGTTTCTGTCACTCTTTTTTTTCCCTTTCTCCTTGTTTCTTTTTTTTTTTTGTTACTATTCTTCTCGCTTTTCTCTCTAGAAGGTACATTTCATTGCAAATGCTGAGACGTGCTATAAAATGATGATTTGTTGAATTGTGCGAATAGTAATATTTCACTAAAATGTAGCTGGGCATTTGATTCTAAAAAATACACTTCTAAATAGTAACAAACTGTGTATGAGTGCCACACTTTTTTAAATACCTCCAAAAGCATTTATTAGGACACCCTGAATAGAAACAACTTTTTCTTTGTCAGCAATGCTTTATCTGCTTTAATATGCTCTGCGTGTTTCCATGACAACTAAGGGAAAACAAAGCGTTAACCAAAATTCAATGGAAACGAGACAAAACAACCTGCTTTGATTCATGCTGCTCTGATAAATGTGAATTTGGCACTCAGCTGTGGATCAAAGATTCTTTTTTCTAGAACAAAAAGAACTTTTATTTGCATATATTTATTCTCTTGGCTTAGGGAAACAAAAGGAGATGGTTTATGTAAATTCTGTTCTATTGTTTTTCCTTACTCCATATGACTCTTGTTTCAGACACTTACAGAGTTTACTTCTCCTTTATAGGTAAAATTTCAATTTTAATCTCTTCCTGCTCTTTCTGTTTTACTAATATGCCACAAACATCAGAGCTGGGAAGACGAAACAAAAAGCTTTAGTTTTGTGCCCTGATGTTAGGTTGAAGAGATGTATGTTTTGTTAGTGGGTGATTGCTGAGCGTTCTCACAAATGCACTGTAGGTACCCAGGCACTATGGAAACGGTGGAGATGCTTCTCACTAGGAACATCAGTTCTCACAACCCATCAGTAGGCCTCCATTGATACAAGTTAATTTGTGTGAAGGCACAATTTAACATAGATGGAGCACTGTAGTTTTTCATGTTTGATTCTCTTTTGATTGTTACCGTTTCATCAAGTTAATAAGCTTGATTCTTACCTACAAGCAGCTAATATAAGCTTCTTATAATATATAACTACAATTTGAAACTATCGGGATATGAAACAGTGATAAGCAAAGCCAGAATCTAGATTCCGACTCCTACAGAATTTGAAAATGAATTTTTTTTCAAGGCAGCATTGCTGTGAGCTGCTGTCCATCCACTTCTGTCACAAAACCACAGCCACCTTTGCTACTAGCATTTTAATGGTTTGGATGTGGGGAAACAAGGTCCCTGGCCTGTGGAATTTATTGTCCTATAAAAAAAAAAAACAAATGTGTATCATGGGTACATCCATTGTAAAATAGACATATTGATAGATCTGCTTTTGAAAAATGTTTCCTTCTTTAAAAATGTGGATTACTACTTTTTCAGATGCACTTATTAAAATCCACTGAACACATATTTCGAGAGTTGATTTTCTTCCTTTGCGTAAATCTAACTGCAAATAGCTTGCTGTAAATACAAAATATTGAGTATTTGTCATCCTCATCATGCTTGTTCTGACTTCTTGCCTAAATCATGGTACTCCTTCTGCTCTTTAGTTACACAATGATGTCAAAAACTAGTTTTAAATAGGCAGCATGACCTTAAATCTTAAGAAATGAATAGTACTACGGAGTTTCTTGTACTGATTCTCATTTTCTGGCCACACAAATTAAATCTGTGATTACATGGATTAAGTCATATTATTCAAAATAAATACATTTGTATGTATGACTGTGTTATAAAGTCTGAGGTCATGTTATTTTCTAGTTTATTGAAGCACATGTGATGAAATAGTGTCTTCCTCCAATGATTTACTTTCAATGTTACTTTCAGCCTTACTCACATATGAACAAATATCTGGCATATATTTTTCCAAGCATTTGCTTGGAAATTTAAGAATTCATCCGAGAAGCACTGCCTGCTGAAAAGGATATAGAGTAGGAGCAGTGAAAGTTCCTAAATTGCCCATCAGCATTTAGAAACTGTTTCCTAGAAGTAAATCTAGTAAATCTTGACTTCCATTTTGTTTTCAGAAATTAAACAGATGAGCGCTGGTGCCAAAGTGAATTCATTTTAAGTTCAGCATAATTGCTGAACTTAAAAATGACGTTGTTCACTGAACTCCACAAATGAATTTGGCTGAATTGAGATGGTCTTTGAATAATATTTCTCAGGAGCCTACTTCTGCCCTTCTTTCTTGTGCCAAGTATGACCTTTCAGAATAGTTCAATCCATGTTGCAAGTCAGAAAATATAATTGAAGGGTAGCAAGATGTAGTTGTGGATGTATGGCCTATATTTGCCTACATTGGCCTATATTTGAAAAGCAAAAGGCTTAAAGCTGGAAGATGCTGGGCACACTTTCCATTCACTTGTCCTGTAATCTTTATTTATAGTCAACCTCAGAGCATATAATTGTTCGTTTTAATTCAGAACACAAACTCCTATGGTTTATTCTGATTACTTTAGAAGTCTCTATGACTGTCTGTCATAGAACTGGATGTAAATGATATATTCTTTTGTACTTCAATAGCACTTTATCTTTTTAAAAATAAACACCGGGGAGGGAACAACACACTTAAATCTTAAAATACAGTTTGCTTTCTGTGTCACCATCTTTAGGCAGATTATAGACTAATATAAAGTCAGGTGAGACATATCTGACAGACTTATTTCATTGTTATTTCCGCTAATCCTAGATGGCAAGCTTTCATTAACAATTCTCCTATTAGTAGAGGAAGAAAATGGAAGGGGAAAAAAATAATAAAAGAACTAGCACTGACTCTCCTTAGTAGCACTGGCTCAAACCCAAAGGAAAACTGCCTGCACTTCTGTGGCTAAAACTAGACAGGACAGATTCTGTGGCAGATTCCTGTACTGCTCAGCAGTTCTTGTTATTTCTATAGCAGCGAGTGTTTTTACAGCAGCCCACTTCACTCATCCGAGGCATTTGTGTCCTCGGATTTTAGCTGCAGCCATGTTTGAAGGATCTTGTTTTGATTAGATCTTTTGCTGTGCTGAAAGAAAAGGCCACAGCTAAGGTAACATTTTGCAGCTTAAACTGGTGGTTAAGATTCAAATGCTGAGTAATCATACTCTACTTGTGATGATTGCCTTGACTTTATCAATTTTTTGAGATAAAAATTGCACCTTCTCTGTGATCATGATGCAGTTGTGGAGTTTGTATTACGAATAGCATGACTGCTTATTTTCTACCCTTACCTTGCCATAGCTTTGATTCCTGGGCTGTAAGCATTTGGTTAAAAACAAATAAATTCTTAAAAAAAAAAAAAAAAAAAAAAAAAAAAAAAAAAGCCAAAGCTTAACACAAGTATTATGAATGAAAGTAACAGACCGAGATCAGCATTTGTCTTGGCCCTCTCTGCAGGTGTTAGGAAACAGGATTTCAGCAATATATCAGCACACTGTGAGGGTTAGAAATAGGAAGGAAGCTGGAAACAGTCTAAAGGACAACTTGTCTTTCAGAAGATTTTACATGAATGATGGGAAGCTTCTCCTAAACAAGAAACAGTTTGTCTACTTATACCCAATCCAAAAGAAAATTAATCCAATAGAGATTTTTCTTTGGTAGTGTGCATTACCACCTTTTAATTCTTTATTTGTCCTTAATAAATTGAGACTTGAAAAACTATTGTGAGCTGAAAAGTCAGAAAGGAATGATAAGAAATGAAATGTGTATGGACAAAAGATTGGGGAAAATTGTGACTATCAATGCCTACAGAAGGAAAAATAGGCTGATTCTAAATGGAGCAAAATCCATTAAAGTCTAGGTGTAATTTTTCTTTAATCCTATTAGAAGGTAAAATGATCCTCTTTTTGTTTTTTTAATTTTTTCCTCTGCTTTAAGGCCAAGCTGGCAAAATGACATGCAAGCTATTTCATATTTGCAAAACACTATTTAGAATTTTCTGTGTGGCAGCAGCATCTGGACTTCAATTTGGAAAAAGGGGGTACAGACCAGCACTGATATCTCTACAATTTTTGAAGTTATGATAGCTAAAAATAAAGCCAGTTGCTATAGCAACTGGAATTTGAAGGCTTAGATATTGCTGCTTCTTTTACTCCCTATCAAATATTTATCTAAGGAAATCTTTTCTTGCCTATAAGTAATAATCTTTAGCTGTTCTATTAGCTGTTTTGCATAATGCTTACTTCCTTATGGTTATTATTATGTTAGCAAGAAAGCATAACAGAATACATTGAGTAAACTGTGAAGATATTTCATATGTGCTGGTGATATATATTATGGCTAAGGGCAAGTAATTCTAACTATCTGAAAAATTTCTTAAGCACATGTAAGTGGCTCATTGCTGCTTTAATATATTTTAAATAGTATTATATCAAATTCATGATATAGAATAAGTATAAATGCATATTTAAATGTTGGAATTCTAATATTTTATTCAGCGTCATCTGATTTCCTCATGCTGTCAATTATTTTATTTTTGAGCTGCACAAATTCATCCGAGTTACTTTTTTGGCACTCTTCAATTTTGTAAAATGTTATTGTTTATGTCAGCCCTTTGCTAACTCTGATTTTTTTGTTGTTGTTGTTTTGGTGTATTTTTTCTCTATCTGATGGGTTGGCAGTATTTAATTAGAATCTTTTTCATTCTGTCTTTTCCTGAGCCATGGTGTGGTAGTACAAACTGAACAAAATCTCACTGAAACAGAAAGCCATCATTATCAATTAAAAACCTCGTTTTTTGTGCCATGCCCACATATCTATCAGGTCATTTTTTAGAAAAACAACACTCACTGAAATATTTCATGATTTCCAATTTGCCGATTTTTTCCTCTGCCCTCTGTTTCCAGTACCATCTCAATGAACTTTCATAGATGATTAGTAGTAGTAGAAGCTTGTAGTTTGAGGCTTCCTGTAAAGACATAACATCTCAAAAAGACTGGTGACTAAATTAGAAGTTGAACAGTCACAGAAAACCAAAATACCCTTTTCTGCACATAAGGTACTGTGAAATACTCAGTCTTTTGACACAAGATTCACACCCTAAGATATGAATCCTAATGAACATACTGTGAGACTGCTAACTGAACTAATGGTTTCCAGAATTGTTTCCAAAGATTTGGATAATGTAATTGGTTTATTTTTGTGTCTAATTTACATGGATAGGTCCAAATGTAATATCTTCTATATTTCTATATATATATATGGAGAGTACAGAAGATACAATAACACTGTTTAATAGAGCACATTCTTAGCTGCAAAACATGGTTTTTCAAAATGGTCACCACCATCAGCTGTGCATCTTCACCAATGATAAACAAGAGCCTGCATTTACTGTGCTACTAGAGAAAAGTAGCACTGGGCATACTGGGACATAATGCAGCCAGCACTGATACGTCTTCCCTTTTAGTGTTTCCTGGACTGAATACTATCAGTTAAATTCCTGTTGGCAAATTATGATTTTGCTTTGTAGATGTAAATTACTGTTAAAAGTATTTTAAGAATAATTTGGATATAATAAAGAGGAGAAAGAAGAAATAAACAACTTCACAATCTTCATTTGCACTGGCTATCTGTAGTAGTCGAAAGAAGTGTAAAATGTTGGAATGCTGCATACAGTGTGGTTTTAGGACTGGTGTCAAAAAGAAATGAAATATTTTGTTTCTAGCTCTTAAAGATGGAATGCTTATTGGAGCTAAAGGCATGTGGGATTTCATTGTATCAGTGAGTGTGAGTGTATTCTGTTTGGATTTAACATGGTTTTCACATACTCTTTCTACATGGGTAATTATCTGAAAAATTTAATCTTTATTCTTACTCTTCATATTTTGTGATGGAGCAATCATGTGGTGCTCACTAACCATTGAAGTTATTAGCATATTCTTCACTTTTCTTTGTGAAAAACTTAATTGCAATGGAACATGTCCCAGCCAGGCTCAGAATTTGAACTGTCTATCCTCACGCAAAACCCATGTAAAATTTTGAAAGGAAATTCAAAAATTGCTATTTTGTTAGTAATCAAGAGCTAATAGCAATACTTCTTACTCACTGAAAACAAATTAATATATAATTTACTAACTATGGTTCTAATTTGATGCAGTAATTTTAAAATGCTTTCTAACAAATTTATGTATCATTTAATGTAATTTGGATTAGCTAGCAATGTGCTTTAGGGATTCTCAGAACAACATTGAGAATCCCTCTAGCATTGTGGAAGGAGAATTGGAGTTTAATCTAAACAAACCCAGACATTTCAGCTTCCACCGAAGCCAGAGGAGACTTAAATTTCAGCTTCGCCCAAATGTTTCTACAAATTTTGCCCCAGGAGAACAATGATGTAAGGGGATGCCTTAATTTAGGCACTACATCTGAAAATCTGATTGATAGATGGATAGAAGCTTGAAAAATAAATCATGATGAAATTTCGTCTTTGATGCAGTGCTGGAATATGCATAATCTCATTTCTCCAGCTGATTTATATCATTAAATGCAATTCCAATTCAAATACAATTTATTTTACTTTTTCTTAAATAATCATTATAATGTGTATTAATTTATTTTGAATCTGATGTAATTATTATTATTCCAGTTGTGGACTTAATTTTGTTTGAGGGTTAATTTCTGTGTTCCAGCTAGCACAAACCAAATAAGATGCAAAACGTTGTCTGACAGGGGGATGAAATAAGTGCCTTGTCTATTTTGAGTACGTGTGGTTGCCATGGTAACAGAAGAGGAACCTATCAGGATGCAGAACTTAATTTTCCTTTCTATTTCTGTATTTTCAAGTTTAATATCTATTGAGTACATCCGAACAGTGGAACAGTACTCCACTTCAAATTTTCTGTGAAGATAAGTCAAGTCTCGTATTTTCAGAGTTACAATTTAGATTTTTTCCATACTGCCTGGCCTTAGAGCATCAAAATCACAGCTGCAAATGTATGTTGCTTAACTAAATCGCTAATGCCATAAAGAAATGATCTTTCACCCACCTATGAGGATCTACCTGAAGATCACTCTGAATTCAGCAGGTAGGAGTTAGAAAAGACAGGTTCTTGAGCTACAAAATGAATGATGTATATATCTTTAGGACTATACCTAACCTTCAGGACACCAGTTTCCAGTCCAGTCATGCTGCTCAGTGTTTTCCAAAAACTGCAATCTGGGACCAGGGCGGTATGGATATTAAACAGACTTAGAGTATGGACAGTGGGATCACAGGAGCAAGGTGTAGTGTCCTATGTGCTTATTCATTCATGTTACGTGGTAAGTAATAAGGAATTTGGATGGATTTATCTAAACTGCATCCTAGTAAGAAGGAGCATTTAATCCATTTGGATTGTTAAAACTTCAAGATTTAGTAGAGAAAGAAGTCCCAACTTCTGGGTCAAAAAAAAGTCTGTTTCCAGATGTGTTCCTTGCTTATTTCTATGGAACTTATGTATTAGATTTGATTAATGGATAATTTTCTGTTTATTTTGATAATATCTGTTTGGAGCCTGCTTTAAGTTAGCTTACATTTATTTGTTCTGTTTTTGTTTGTTTGGCTGTTGCTTAACCTAATTAAGAGATTTCAAACTTGTAATAGCCACATGGTGTTAAGATGAAGTACCAAATGAAAATGAATCCATGTCTATTTTATATTTAAAAAAGAAAAGATTTTCTGCCATTCTCTGACATAGGTTGGCTGACCTTTTTTTATAGCTTTCCATACCTGTGATATAATTAGCTTTGGCCATAATTAAACATCAAATAGGTAGGGCACTTAGTATTATTGGTGACTTATTTTAGACTTCAATCTGCTATTGTTTGCATTTGTAATTATCAAAATAATTGGAACTATGCCTTTAAATTGCAGATTAAATTGACAGTATATTGACATCTAAACCACAATAATTGGCATTTCTTATTGCACCTTATGACACCTTGGTTTTAATGTAAGAATAAATACTTTTATAATTTTATCAAAGCCATTCTGTCACTGAAAACCTATAGGACTACTTTCAGCATCAGTAGACCCCTTATGTGCATAGCATTTTAGATTGTATTATAAAAATCAGGCATCATGGAATCAGACATCATTTGGTGAGACATATAATATATAATTGTTCTTCAAAATAGCCAGTGATACAAAACCTGCTGCACCAGTGCACCATATTTTGAAAACTGTAGAAGTTAAAATGAAATAGGAGCAGAACTATCAGAGCCCTTTCTAGAGATAAAAATGGAGTGTCCTGGGTTTACTTGAGCTAAAGAGAAAATGTCAGAGAATGCTATTTTTTTTTCAAATACCTAAAAACAAGCAGCAGAATTGAAGGGAACTAATTATCATAGATGAACAATTGGTTAACACTGGGCAAGAATCAAAGGGTTCAGATTGCAGTATGGAATACTACATAATACTGGAATTTTTTTTTTGTTTTATTATCTGATTGCTTTAGTCACCATCTTGCTTTGCGAGAAACCAATGTACTCCATATTTCCTTTTTTTTTTTTCCAATTTCTCTAGTTTGTCCTCTGTGTGTGTATTGAGCAGTCCTTCAACACAGTGCTTTTTGAAGCTGTGGAAAAGCCAAGATATGTCCAGCAAAAGTAGCTAGAAAAGAGTAAGAAAGGTGAAATAACCCCAAATATACCACTGTAATTGGCATTTTGCTCTCCAGTCTGATATATCTCAAAGTGTTCAGAGATGTGTCACAGAAAGCACAGCTTCCAATGGAAAAGTTAAATGAAAGCTTGAGTCTTAATTCAGAAGTGGATGATTCTGATTTGTGTGGTGCTTTTATGAGAGGAGACTAGAATCTGTTTTTGAGAACAGAGAAGTCTTTGCTACCAGTAGACTTCAAAAGTGATTTAAAATATAGTTAAAACCCTGATTGTTTTTCTTACTTGCGTTAAATCAATATTACATCTTATTCTGCTGAGTCAGTTCTGAGGACTAAATTTATGGCTGTAATGTATGGGTCTTGTTTGCCTCAAGTAATGCTGTCTGTGGAGTACTGAATAAATATTGTTCTAACTTGCGCAATATTGGAGTGCTAAGAAAAAATAAGAGGAATGTGCAGAATTTGCACACCACTTTCTCTGTTATCCTTGTCATGTCAGAACCTAGGAAAAGGATAAATAAAAGCTAAACAACCCAACTTGATAAAAGAATTAGTGCTCAGAAGTCACTTGATCATTTTCAAATACGCCAGTTGCAGGAATACATGGATTTCAAAACAGAAGAGTTGAATTTTTATTTTTACTTTTTTGAGTTGAAATCTATTCATATGTATTTAGCTTTTGATTACTGAATTACGGTGTGTAGCATATAATAAGAACTGGGAACAATACCGGAACACAGTATATAAGAATATTTCTATTTAATGTTAAACAGACAATCTAACTTGTACAGAAATGATTCCAATGCTCTAAGTGTTCTCTTCCACATACACAGCCACCTACAATGAAATTACTTTGAGTGTAATTTGTAGTTTCAGTTACATTGTTTTAGTGTTTTTTTCCTGTTAAAAACATAAGCAAATTTTTTGAGTGGATTTTTCTGTGCAATTTAAAACATGAAGCAAATAGTGTCCTTCTGACCTTAGAAAAATGATTTGCAAGTCTGAAAATGAATTCTTTCGACAGATTTTGTGAGTTTGTATCATAAGCTGCTTTGAGGCAGAAAGCAATGGTTCAATTCAGTGCTAGGTAGGTTTACATTCAGACTATGATGTGCATATGATGGTACCACAGCACTGTCCATTACTTTATTGAATTTTAGCTATCACTTTACTGCCACAATGTCCAGTTACTGTAAAGGAAGAATTACAGCTTCTTGCAGTTATTCATTTTCTTGACCACCTTGAATAACTTTATATCACTGGCTAGTCTCATTCTAAGAGTGAATTAATTAGTGAATATTCATTAGTAACTATGCTGAACCACATAGACTCCTTCAGTTTTCCATTTCTCTCCACTAGAAAAAATATCAATTATTCTTAATTTTCTTAATTTTCTTAATTTTCTCCAATCTTTTTCCCAATTAGTCAAGTGAGAAACACTGACCTGGCTTGACACAAATCACAGAAGCAACAGTGCGGAAGCATTGCTACTGTGGTAGAGTTCATTAGAACTATGCACCCCAACTTCTGATGATTCAGAGGAAGGATTATTATAGATTTGCCTATTATGATTTTTTTGTGCCAAGACTGTACTTTTGCTGGTTTTTTCTTGTTACTGTTTGAAATGCTCCAAATCTATGAGGCCAGATACCTAGTTACAATTATAGGTAGAATATTAAAATGTCTTGAATGCCTACATTTGGAGGCATACAAGTAAAACTTTTGGTGTAAAGAGCTACAGATACAAGGAATCATTTGCAAAGCAGCAGGCAAAACTTCTGGTAGTAGTAAAAGGTAGAGAATTGTTACAATCTGTCCAAATATTTCACTACAAATTCTCTAAAAAGGAGTTGTGATGAAGAAAGGCTTCCATCGCAGTTCATTGAACAATTCAACTTAATTGAGTTTCAGAAGTGATATGCTATGGATTAAGGAGCTCAACTTTACTGGGTCAAGAGAGTAATTGTCTTTGAACGTGAAACTTTAAAAGGTGGCTGAGCCAATGTAACAGGGAGTAGGGTAGGAGAATGACTGACAATTTCAATAACAATCACCTATTATCTGTAATGTCTAAAAGTTTGGCTATAATGCCATATGTCTTCCAGAAAGGAGGAGGAAATACTATATAAATTGATGGGGGGGGGGGGGGGAGAGAGGGATTGAGAGGGAGAGGATGGTGTGGGGTAAAACAGGAAGGAAGATGGAAAATATTTTATTTAACCTAATTGGTCACCAGAGCATTTGAATAACTCACATACACGTTACTTAATTATTCTGTTTTAACATCACACAAAATCACGTGTCATGTTATGTTTATAGGTATGAATATATGTGCAAATACTTTGTGCAGAAAAAAAATGAAGAATGCAGTATTTTTTTTCTTCATAATAAGCATAACATAATTTGATGTTCTTCAATATGTCTGCCTCGTCACTGAAATAAAAACATTGCATTTATGTTGAGTAGAGAATTCAAAATTTGGCTGACTGTACATATCTACAGAGAGTTTCCACATAAATGACATGGCATGTACTATTTGATTATGTATAAATGGTGCCTGGAAAGTGCAAGTCTTCACCATACTATACTTTCTTTTTCCAGCAGAGAAACTACTTTGTGCAGTGCTTTTAATTTTCCTATTTATCACCTTGTTGAAATTTCAGTTCAAAGCAAATGCTGTTATAAATGGTTATTGGTACCAAATGATTACTTTTTGTTTGTCTGACAGAACTGGTTGTTGGTTGCATTATGGTGCTTTCTGATTTAGTTCTGTGATTTTTGCTTTGAAATCTGGTATAAAATCAATTTAATTCTATACGTTAAAATAGTCGTCTTATTTGAGCAAGCAACAATCAGTCTTTCTTGACTGCTTTCCAACTCCATGGAAGTTGGACAGTGTACTGAAATCCTTTTACTCCACTGAAAAGAGGTTTGGCATACAGAATTGATTTATAATGTACACCACATAGTTGTCACACAGATGATGAAAACACGAGTCTTCTAACTGTCAGCCAAGTGCTATATCCATACATTAATTTTCTTCTAGGTATATTTAACACAACCAGTCGAGTCCTTATGACTGATGCAGCAGCTACAAAATTCTGCTTTTTTAAAGAAAGAAATATAGCCTGACATAACAATGCAATTGTTGATAATGGGAACAACAGAGGCATAGCTCAAAAATGTGAATTGCAGGTTTTGGTATTATAAAACATGTATCCAGGAGGGGCTAAAAAGTTTCAGT
The DNA here is from genome assembly GCF_987193195.1 of Phasianus colchicus. Classification (NCBI taxonomy): domain Eukaryota; kingdom Metazoa; phylum Chordata; class Aves; order Galliformes; family Phasianidae; genus Phasianus; species Phasianus colchicus. The sequence goes on from NC_143439.1 coordinate 2,790,760, forward strand.
GGTTTTCCAGGGAGCTTTTTCGCCTCCTCTCTGTTTTAGGAAGCTCATCTTTTTTAGTGATATGCATCCTGTGCACCAGAAGATTCTCTAAATAACGTGATGTTTTCAGTTCTCCAAGAATATGGAATGCGTTTTAAGACAAACTGTGGTTACATGGTAATATTTAAATCAGAGTACATCAGAGTGCTTATTTTTTCATATGACTATAAACTCATTTTGAAAGGTAACAACCGTACAAAAGTAGAGTCAGTCTCTGAAGTTTGACACCAGAGGCATTTTGCTCCTTTGGAGTATGTCTAACATTTTAATTGGACTTAGGATATTCCTTGGAAACTGTAGTCATTTGTATAAAATTGGAAATGAATTCTCTTCAGCTTCTTTGCAAATATTTCTCTTCGTGAAATAAAGCTGAATGGTACTGTTGAACAGATGGTGATACCATGTTTTCTCCTAGCAGGCAGGAATGCTGTTAGTAAATGCGCTATATTCATAAGCAGCTATTAGGTAAACCCAAGACCTTGCCCTTTATCTGGCTTAACGTTATTAAAGAATGAAACAGCTGAAACAGTCAGTATTCAAAAAGAGCTACCTGCAACCAATCGACAAATTAGTTGGAAAGCTTTCTTCTCTGAAAACTTGCTCCATAATTCCTTCAGAATTTGTAGTTGTGATTCAAAGAGTGTAATTTCCTAGCTACTTCTAGACATACATTACATTTGTTGGTGGTGTTGGGTTTTGTTCTTGTTTTTATACTGCATATTTACTTTGCAGTGTAATAATATTAAGAGGAAAAAATAATTTTAAAGCTCCAATTTGCCTCTGCGAAGTCCATGCCATATAAACAATTCATTCTGACCCAACATCTGCTTAGTGTTTTCACCTTTTGAAAAGAGGCTATTAGAGTAGCTACAGCGTACAAATGTCCTTTATGGAGTAATAGGGGAAAATACCAGATGGCATTTGCTATAACAGTGTGGTTACTTCAAAGCTAGTGGTATTACTGCTACTGTGCAGTAACCTGGTCATGGAACTAATGACAAACCAGGTTCCTGCTGTGCTTAGTTTTTCTGAGGTTCCTATAAATGGTGCAGAAACTCATTAGATACATAATGCTTTGAGCAGACCTGAAACTTTCATGTGTTTTTCTATTTCTTGATAGATTCTTTGTGGAAAGATTTTTAATATTACGTGTATTTTTATTTTACTGTGTTTATTTTGTAGTGTAGTTGCAATATGTGTTTTGTGCAGTCACTAGAGAAGACTGCATGTAAGTTAATAACCATATGTGTTTCTTACTGTTTGCACCTCACTGCCTCAGAATATATATATGTAGAGTCTTCTGATTTGTGATAGGATTGATAAGATTCCTTAGCTGTGCAAGAAAAAAAAAATATGGTAAAACAAGTAGTATGTTGTGAAAGGACCTATGAACATTTTCCAAAAAAATCAGCCATACAATGAGACTGAAGGAGCTCTGCTTTTCAAAGATAAAGTTAAAAAGTTGCATCTGCCAACAGCTCATGCTTGAAGTCTTTGTTCCATATCCTGATGATGTTTCTGTACTCAAACGTTTAAGGGATGTGCGGTATTACTTATTACTGCTTTTAAAACTGACTGTTTGCAGTAATACATTAAATTATTTTAGCAGTAGAAATACTTAATGTTGTCGACCAATACTGGGGAAATGAAGTTCCAGCGCCTGCTATATTTGTACTCAGATTTGGGAAATGTCACCCAATAATCTCTTTTGTAGAATGTAGATGTTTATGGAAGTTGTTTCAGATGTTAGGTTAAAAGTGTGTCTTTGTACTTGTTGGTAGCTTGAATGAAGATGCTAGCATTTGAAGTGAGCCACACCTTCAGGAGGCAATCTTTCTTTCACTTGCGATTAATTTTTCCTCAGAAGTAATTTGAAATAGGCAAATAATCACAGAATTTCAGCTAATAGCCTTACTTAATTTTAACATTTCCTGATAGTTATATTTAATAGCACATGAAGGGTTTCTGTTTGTTTCGTTATATTTAATTGGTTAAAATTTAAAACAGTGGAGAGATTTCCGAGTGGAATGCAAAGCAAGCTCAGGGCTTTAATTTGGTCATTGCCATAAATAGGGGATAATGCAATGCATTCAAAAGACAAAACAGTTAAGTTGTTGATTAAACTTCAATGGCTATGTATGTCTATCCATCCCAAATGTGATAAAAGCCAATATTTAGATTTTAAAATGGTGCAAAATTGAATAAGATTCACATGCTCAATAAACAGAGACTGCAGGTCTTGGGATCTTTATATGGGTCAACATTTTAGGTTTGTGACTGAATACCTGATGTCTCTTGATTGAATTTGCAGTTGCTGCAAGTCACTAGTTTGTCTCAAACAGCCGTGAGAGTTTATTCAACCACTGATGCATATGTCTGGCAGCATGGACTACAGCAGATTGGATGGATGTGGTATTTTCAGTCTAGCATGAGTTAGCAAACTTTTCTTTGTAACTTAATATTCAGCTTTCCAGAATTTATTTTTCCCTTAGTTAGCTCGTATAAAAAATGCTGCCTGTGTTTTCTAATGAATTTGTGGAGGCCTACTGCTCCTTCTTCTCCTTGACACCTGTAGAAACTTTCCGTTCAGTCTGGGGGTGAAAATTTGTGCTTTCTGATTATACGCCACATGAAAGTAGTGATTTGTTACATAAACCTCACTCCTTAGAAAGCTTTGCAGTCCTTTATGCTCCTACCAGATGTTCCTCACATACCTTCTGGGAACTAATGAAGTAATGTAAATATATTTAAAAAAAAAAAAAAAACTTCTATCCTAAACCCTGTGTTAAATCATTTGGTGCTCTCCCAGTATATGAATCTGAAAGATTCTTGAGGAAGCACTAATTCTTTTTTTCCTTGATCTTCAGCTGCTGGTCCAGCAATTCTAGGTACTGAGGCCAAAAAAGAAAAAAAAAAGAAAAAAGAAAAAAAAAAATTAACTCTAAAGCATCTTCTCTAATTGAATAAAGCTTATATTATCCGTGAGCATGAAAAGTTCTATAATTACTACTTAACTTAAAGTTCTTTTGCTCATGTATATTTCAGATGCTAGTTCCTGTTTCACTGAATTCAAACATGCAAGTTGTAATGAAATCTCAAGGAATATTCCACACAAGCTGTGCTAGCACCTTTTGTTAGTTTGCAGTGCATCACAAACAAATAGTTAGCTAAAGTAATATATTTTTGATATAGAGTGAGTTCCACTGCAGTACCTACATGTATAGCAGTGGCTGGTGCCCACTCAGGATTCAATCTTCTCCTGTCTGTAAGGTAAGCATGGCCATGACTCACTCCAGTTCCTCTTTAAGAAGTTGCACAGCCCTTCTTTGGATAATTCTAGTATCTGTCTGTCCACTTGTAATTCAGTTATAGTTGGTCTCAGAATTTTTTCTGCCACTACTCTGCTCCGAAAGCAGGTTGGGAAATTCCCATGTTAGGATGATTTAGAATGTTTCTTCGTTTCAGATTCCTTCATTATCCACGCTAGACATAAGACTTATTTTCATTGCTGTATGATGCTATTTTTTCCCTATCACTGTATGATGTTGCAAATAATCCTCTCTTTTCTGCTGTGACTTTCAGCTGAAATAAAACATTTCATGTACATTTAAACCAAATTCAACCTGTTAGCAATGAAAACATCTGTGACTGCTGTTGTACATACGATAACTTGCTGGGTGTGTTATCACTTCAGCCTTCGTGAACATGAATCCATTTATTCTCTAGAAAGTATGCTGCTTTTTGAATTGAAAGCTTTTAGGTTCGCAGCTTGAATCTTCTTGTATCCTCAGCTGATGACTGGATAGCAGGCACTAACATCTTTTCTGGTATGATTACTCTTTACACATTTGTCTGGGATTTTGTATTCTCAGTGTATTCTGAAATTGTTATTTCCAGAATTTTCTCTTCAGAGGTGTATAGTACTTTTATGTGTACAGTGTGTACAGAAACTGTAATTTTCTCACATATAGTGTGAAGTCTCTCAGTGACTTAGCAGGTAATAGGTTGCAAAATCAGGGAGTCAGTGGCCTCAAATCCAAGCCACTGTCTGTTTGTGCTGTTGCTTCACCAGGCCTATGAGGCCACTGGAGATAAAACTGTTTTACATGCAGGGTACTATGGGGGACTTATCTGTCATCTCAGGTGCCACAAATCCTCACAGTGAGGAAACTTAAAGATATGTGAACCCATGCACAGATGTGGTTGATTATGGCTGCATCGTATACTTTTTATTGTTGTAAGCAAAAGTGTTGAAGATTTCTACTTTCTGTTCAGTCTATTAAAACATTGATATATCACACTGCACTATTTTTTTTTTCCCCTAAAAGATAAAAGAAGGCCTCTTTCATGCATATTGTTCTTGCAAGAGAACAAATAACTGCCTAAAGATTGGCAGCCAATTCTTAGAGGAATTCTGAGATGAGCCAGCTTTCTCTCTTTATGTACATTTTTATATCTAACAGAATGAAGCTTTAATAGAAAGAGATATTCAGCATTCTGTAGGGGTAGATTTGTGGCAGAAGTTTAAGCTACTCATTTGGTGCAAGTTTCAATCAACAGAGTTAAGATATGTCTATGAAGTCAAATACAGACTTCACATGTGGCTTCACATATTTTTCAAGATACCAGGATGCAGGCCAGATTTTGTCTGGCACCCATGTAGGACAGTATAAAGAGAAAGCAAAATAATTCATCTTTTGCATCATTACCATATAGGCAGGCCCACAAAGAGATGAGTTAGTTTAAAGGGAACTGTACAAAGACTAATAACCAACCCCTGCTATAATCAAAGGAATTTCATGTGACACTGAAAATCATATGTGGCAGAAAGTTAGTGCTCTAAAGTAATGAACCTCTTCAGCCAAGTGGCAGTTCATCATTATGAAGCTGTTTCTGTGTATTTTTAGACAGCTGCATACTTCACCAGAATTCTAGGAATTTGCTATGTCATTAATCAGATTTATACTTTTTACTGGAGCCTTGACTGTCTTAAAGTCATTTAAGCACCTAGCACGATATGAAGAAAATCACCCATTGCTGTTCTAATATAAGTGATTTGATAATGGAAGGAAGATGAGCCAAACAAAATGTTTTCTTCTACAAAATTTTAGTTCTCAGGCAATGCTGAAAAGAACAACTGGAGTTTGCATATAAAAAGAAGTGGTCTTTGTCAACTTTCAAAACAGTCATGAAATCTTGTTAAATGTTGGTGATGATGTCCTAGCTTTGCTGTCTCAAATCCTTTTGTGACATGCGCTAGTGTGTCCCCAGGAGGTTCCTTCAATGGTTTGAACTCCACGTGGAACAAAAATGGCTCTGTGGGTTGTGGCTATAGTAGCTACAACATCCTACTCTATCTATCATTCCTCCAAAAGAGTCAAAGGGGAAAAAGCTTCCCAAATAACTTTTCTCAAAATCAAACTGGTATAAGAGCAGATCTGATGGCTGACATTCTTTTTGACTTCCTCACTTGTGAACTACTTGGCCCAGAGTTGACCATATTATGATAATGCATATATAAATGTATAAGCTCCATACAAAAACTGCAACTTTTACCTCCACACTGGCTTAGCTCTTTTCAGGAGTCAGTAATATGTTTGAAAGGCATGGGTGTTTTTAACTGAGCCATTTTTTGTAGGAAGAAATTATTCAGGTTCCTTTGTGCACAGCAGTGTTTATCTAAAATTAGAATAATATAAGCTTGGGGCTTTATAATATAAAGTGTCTGCAGGAAAGGGGCTTCATAGTTAGAAATTTCTTCCTAGTCAGTGGCAAGAGATATTAGTGTTAGCTATGGCAAATTCAATCAATTATACACATGCAATATTTGGAGTAGAGAAAAGTTCAACCAAAGATGCTCAGATTTAGTAGAAACAAATAATTTGTTCTCTCACTTGTTTATTTGAACAAGATGTCTTCAACTGTGAAATGTTACACCTCTGGACTTATCAGTTTAGGTAAAATCTAATAGATCAAAACATCTGTTCTTGGAACATAGGAATTAGAAGTGAATGTAAATACAAAAAAAAAAAAAGTGAAGAGATAGGAAATGATCTTAAGAACATTTACCAAAAAAAAAAAAATTATTTCTTCCCAAACTGATTTAATAATTTTGGAATAAATATATTGGCAAAAGCATGATCACAGATAATCCTCTGAGGAGAATGTTCAGCTAATCATTAGTATTTGCTACAAAAACACTGGATTTAAGGTTTAAACAGATTAAAAACAAACAAACAAACAAAAAAACAAACAAAAACTCCTAATTTGGGGATTTTTCTCCATTTGATAAGTTGCAACCACCTGTATCATCCCTTTTGCTTTTAATCCCTTTTGTACTCCTGTAATGCCATAATGGGATAATAGCAGGGTGGCAAAATCTCCTACTACAGCAAATGAGAATGAGCCCAAATGCAGCAGCTATGGAAGCAGAAATGAAGAAAAAGAACTGCTTGCTTTTGAAAGGCCTCAGGTAAGCAGGGATCTCCAGCAAGAGTACCCTCATCTCCACTGCCAACCCCCAAATGAGGTCTGAGAAGGGCTGGATCCTGGCATACTGCATGCACCTGAGCTCCCCTGGGTTGGCTCTGCCTTCCCACCAGGTGCTCAATCACTGTTTTAGGCCATGACTCAGCACTTCTGCTACAACTATTAAAGCCAGGTTTGATTTGTACCCTTTCTCTTCCATTCTGATTGCATATTTTTTTTTCATTTGTTTTTCTGTCTTAATTCAGTGACAGGAGAAAAACTGTAAAAATAATCCATCTAAAAATGTAACAGAGTAATGCTTTATACAGCAAGGTAAATTCCAGTGTGTAAGGCCTAAAGATTTGCCACCAGAGACCAAATTAGTCAACTTGAAGAAATATAAATTATAGTGGAACCTTGTACTAAAGTACTTATTCTCTCTTCCTTTACAGCCTCTTTCTTGTGAACAAGAAAGAGGCAGACCTTTAATACTTAAAACAATAATATAACTTTTCTTTAATTCCTGTACTAATGAAATACTTGAAAACTCAGATCTGTGTTCATGGCTATTTAAAAAAAAAACTTTCACAATAAAAAAAGTGCTATGTTTTTTCCACAATCTCAATTGAAGTTCTAGTACAAAGAAAAACATTCAGAGGGAATAAGAGTAGGGAAGTGAAATTTTGTTCTGCGGATGCCATTTCATTTTATATGCCTCACATATCCAATCTCAGAGGCAGTTAAAAAGTAAAAGAATTTGGCTCATTTGGCAGTGATATAAAGCTTACAAAACCAGATGGTGATGCCTTTTGTCAGAAACCTGTAGATAGGTTTGGATATTTGGGATAGAAGTGCATGCAAGTGAAATGGATTTTGCTACCCAGAAAAAAAAAAATCATTTTCTTCATAAGGAATGTCACCACTCCCATTAATATAACTAGGACTCAAAGGCATTCTTTCCATAATTCCTAGCTAGAACATCTCCTACCTTAGACTGTTCTGACTTTTGTGCTTCATGCTAACTGATGTACTCATTTGTTAACATACTTGAATATGATTTGTTTTTTCCTTGATGGAAGCTCTGATGGCTCCAGATGGGCCGTACTGCCTGGGCTTATCTGCCTGCCTGTCCTGAAGTGAAGTGTATAATTCATTTAACATCAGTAAAAATTATTTTATTCTGAAGAATAAATCAGGATCCCAGAGATTCAAATCTTCATTTCTGGGATCAGTTGAAGAATTAATAGAGTATAATGACCTGACAGATGTGTTTTAACGAGTTGAATAATGTAGACAAGATTTCGAGTGTCTCTTATGAAAGAATGATCAGTACAGTTTGAGTTTCAATGTGAGAGATTTCCTTTATTCTGTGTGGATTTGAAGCAAATCAAAACAAAATCTCCAGTAAAACTTTTAGTCAAAATGAACAGTAAAAGTGTGAAAGAATAAAATAAAGCACAGTTGACACCACACTCCTTCCTAGGGATGTTAGAGAAATTAGTTAATAATCAGATGACTGTTAAAAATTAATAACTGCCATCAAAATCAGGACTTTTTTAGGACAGAAGATGTAATTTTGTTTTGACCTCATATAAAGCAAATTTCTTAAGTTTTCATGCAGCTATTTTAATTTTGTGAACAGTGAACTTTTAATATGTCCAGAAGTTGCCACACTACTGCCTTGCTATATTGAAAAGTCTGCAGCTCATTAGTTAAGCCATTTATATGTATGCATAACTAACGAAGTAAAATGGATTTGCTTCATCCACTTGGAAGGTGATTATTACTTATCTGCTTTTAACTCACAACTTAACAATCTAATCATTCTTATAAGTTGTGATGACTCAGCTGGTTAATATGGTTGAGCATCATCATTTTTTTTTTGTCTGGATCTTAAATATTATAGTAGTGAGAAGTTTAGAAATTCAATCCTGATATGGTGGTTCTTCCCTGTTCTTGTTGTCTCCGTTAGTTTTAAAAACTAATTAACAAGTTTGTTTGGATTTGCCACCAAATCTATACAAAAAACATTTTTCAGTGATTTCATAACTGACCGCTTGCATGTCATTATACATAGTTACTTATTCTGATAGCAAATTGGTGGAGTTAGTCATGTGATATGTGAGGAGGAAAGCGTAGCCCATAGAAGAACTGGCTGTCAGCAAAATTTAGCATCTGTTATTCTTATGACAAGCATTTAGAGAATTAAGCACTATGTTGGGAGGAGAATGGGAATTGCTGTCAAGCAAGTCAAAATGGGATATATATCCATCTTGAGAATCTATATTTTCCCCAAGAAGATTTCACCTTGGTGGCATTTTTACTGTCAGAGTAATATGTTTTAACTCACTGAATTGCTAAGGATTATTATATGAAATAAAACTTACTTCTTAAAAGTAACTTTAATTAAAGTTAACTGAGCCTGCACTTTTCAAAACACACCCAGTTTATTATCATTATTTTATAAATGGCGTGATGAGGCATAGAGGTTTGATGGATCACTGAGTAAATCATTGGCTTAGCTGGAATTGAAATACTGACTTTTGACATCTATGTATTTATTTACTTCAGCCTTCCTCACTTGAAATAAAATATGTTTACTATATTCTCAATTTATCCAAGGAATCTTTGGGTCACTGGAAGAAAATGAGCTAAAATGCTAGTATGCATTTATCTAGTGATTGAATGTTGTAGAAATTAGAAATATATAGTAGTATAAAATTGAGTGGTAGTTCAAAAATATGAAGATCTACTGAATTTTGAATGTTTCTCCTATTTTGTAGTAGGTCAAAATTTGACAATATTTTTCCCCTCCTAAGTAAGGCATACAGTAATTTACTTTTACTTGAAATTAGGTCCAAAGTTTTCAGCAATGTAGGCATAAAATTAGGCAGCCTATATACCAGGTCTCGCCTCGTGTTCTGGCAATAGATGTTCAGTATCTTTCAGATCTAGATATTTCATGTGTTCTCAGGTATTTAATTTAGAATTCTAGGAGTTTTCTTTAATAGATTCAAATATCTTTTAAGCTTGGAATCTGGGTTCATTACAGCATCATGTAGGACTACTTTCAGGTGTTTTCTTCATCAAAATGAAGTTTGGAAATTTCAGCTTGCTCTACAAACTTCCTTACACTGCTGTACATCATGCTCATAACAAGTGTCCATACAGACTGTCTCCAATAGCTTCACAAGGAGTTTAAGTCACAGGAAAAACAGGGTTGCTATGAAGGATTTCCCCACCCCTACCATGAAAGCAGCTTCCTTGCAGGCATCAGGCCCACACACACCTCTGTACACAGGTTCAAGCAAGTGAGTGAGATTGGTACAAGAGTATGGAGGGCTCATACCTGATGTCTAAGCTGATTTTCAGAAATGTGCCTGGCAAGTGGAACTGCAAAGTAGTTGGAGAATTGTATCGTATGTAGTTTAGAAAATGAGGTAATTGACCCAAGAGAGAGAAAGGAGGGGAAGAAAAGAGAAGGATTGTAATTTCTTTGTTTAAGTAGGCTGTGTCATAGTCATCACTTACAGCCAGATCAGGTTGCTCAGAGCCCCATCCAGCCTGACCTTGACTGTGTCCAGGGATGGGGCATCTACTACCTCACTGAGCATGCTGCACCAACGTGTCACTACCCTAATTGTAAAAACAAACATCTTATTTCCAGTCTAAGCCTCCACCTTTTTAGTTTGAAACCATTTTCCCTTTTCCTGTCACAACAGACTCTGCCAAAGAGCCTGTCCTTTCTTACCATCCCCTTTTGATACCGAAGGGCCACTATCAGGTCTGCGTGGAGCCTTCTCTCGGATGAACAGCTCCAGCTCTTTTTTCCTGTCTTCACAGGAGAGGTGTTCAATCTCTTGGATCATTTTTGTGGCCCTCTGGACACACTCCAACAGGTCCATGTCTCTCCTGTACTGAGGACTCCACATCTGGACACAGTACTCCAGGTAAGGCCTCACCAGCGCATAGTAGAGGGGGGATCGTCACAACCCTGTGCAAGACTTTGTGTTTGGATTTGTTGAATCACAAGAGGTTCTTCTGAAATCTTTAGATTTCCGGTCTCATAACTGGCATAGTATGGTAAGTAAAATACGTTGCGTTTTACCTATGTTTTGTTTCAGGATTGTGTTAGTTTCCACAAAAGTTGAGTAAGAGTGAGTAATGAGCAGTGCAGAGGTATAGTTTCCAAACTAAACAGACAGCATGATGATAAAGAGAATAATTCCAGTTCTGCTAGTGAGTCAAATAATACCCCTGGAAAAGCATATTTATGGATAACATGTAAATGAAACAACTGATTATGTACAAGGCATTGAACAGAGAATTAAAAAAGAAGACAAATAGTCTTTATGTTACATAATGTCTTTTAAAAAAAAAAAATTGGCAAAACTATACTACTATAGAATGGAAACATCAAGAGAAATACTTTTTCCATAGCAATTTACTGGAAAATTCCTAAAAGAAAAACAATTCCTTTGCATAGAATATTTGATGCTAATGCCATAAGAATTTTCTTAGCTAGGGAGTTTCCAGTGAGGTAACTCTAAAATCTTTTCTTTCAATTACATTGCAGACAAACCAAATATGGCTGAAGGTGATTATTTGAATTTTATTAATAGCTCTGGATAGCACTCAGAGGAGAGGAATGATAAATCTCAGGAATAAGCAATCATTGTTGCATGGAAATATGTGAGTAGTCAAAAGATAGTTTGAGGCAGGATGCAGAATAAAATTGCTTTGCAGAATTATTATTGTTCTTTAAGCATGCCTAAGGACTGTTCAGATTTCTGTGGTTTGGTAGGTATTACATAGCACAGGAAAGTTAGTTTAAGAATAATGAAGACATTTGACATCATCCAAATTAAGTGGAAAACGCACTGTGCTGTCTGAGTTATTTTTAACTCAGTTTTTTAAGAAAAGACTGGAACAAACCAAAGCAATAAATCTTTAAGATGCACACATCCCAGATTGATTTGCATTCAAGGTCATGACAAAGTTCAGCAAAAATGGAGATCTCAGCAGTACAGCTCTCCACATATCATTGATTACTGTGCTTCTTTCCTTTTTAGGTAGCTCTAAAGTATATCAATGATTTTTATATCATGCTAGAATATGATGTTAGGAACAATGTGTTCTTATGGATGTTTGTATTCCATTATTGTTCAGATGCTTATTTGTAGCTTTCTTGCCTAAGTGGAAAACGTGCAATACTGAGCTTTAGAATAAATCTATAAAAATCAAAGTAGCCGCTGCGTCATAAAGAATATGATTTCTGTGGATTCATTCACACCTCTTGATTTTAAACATCCATCTAAAAGGTTTCACAGAGAGCCTTTCCTTCCGTGTCCGGAATCATTAAAAAATAAAAATTTAAAAGAAAAAAAAAAAAGATTTGCCCAGTTCCAGTGACAAAAGAAAAATGCGTAAAATAGGCTCCCAATTGCTAAGCATCTTAAGCTTCTCCACTGATTTTATTAATTCTATGTGGGGACAAGCATTCCACCTTGTTCATTTAATTTAGAGTTTGAAGTTAATCAGTTAGACACTTAGATATCCTTGAGCAGTAGTTACAGACAGTAACACCAATCTGGATAGTTTAATTTACTGGTGATTTTAGGTGGCTGAATTTTATATCTTTTTATGGTTCTGTCAGAGGATAAATGGCAACAATTGAGTTATAATGGAAAATTAAATCAGCTATACAGAGTCATTGGCAAAACCTGGAGTGAATTTCAAGGTTTTTTGAAGCACAATTGTCTTACTTTTAGCACTGTAGTAGTTATATCTTTAAAAAAAAAATCTAATTGTTTTCCATTCAGTTGTAGTATAATAACTATCCCATCTGTGGCCGATTTTCTGTCTGTTTTTTCTCTCTGGAGTGCATTGTTGTAGCCCCTTAATTCACCAGTGCAGCTCCTGTTGTGTGATAGCTACACTGTGTCTCATTTTATTTTATTTTTATATCTGGCTAAATGCTCCTTTTGCTTCTTTGCATCTATGAGACTGTCATCCTTGAATAACAAGGTGGGAGAGGATGCCAGAGTTATTCCTCTCGGGTCAGAGAATCATTTCCAACATGGGAGATGAACCAGTACTGCAGAGAGATCACTGTATGTATATCAAAAACTATTGTATATCTTTATATAAATGTATTTGTGAAGAAATCTCAAGAGGTACCCTCATTAACGCTACCACTACTAAAAACTTTTGGAAGAGAACCAAATCATTAAAATATCCACTGTTAATGAAATCTCCCAAATGTAGTCTGCACCTGACTGAAGGGCACAGGGCAGTGTATAAGGCTAAATTAACCTAACTTCTGTTAAAGATGCTGCTACAAAAGCATGATGAAGCCAAAGAAATCAAAGCAAGAAGAAAGCTATGAAAGAAGAGTAAACGTTTTTTAAAGCAGATAATAGAGAAGGATGTATTGTTTTTCCTAGAAAATATTGAGCAATAAGGAAAAACAAAATGAAGTCTAATAGTGGCCAGTTAAGAAGAATGCACAACGTTTTTATTTCTTTATTTTTATTCAGTAAAGCCCTTGTATTTCTCATGTAAAGTAAATGCTAATCTCAACATATTTCATTTCACTCTTTCCAACAATTCTACTTTAAGAGAAAATCGTCATAAATCTCTCAGTGAGTTTCCCTCACTGCAGTGCCAAAAAGCAATAATGTATGCAGCATGGATGAAGGAAGATGAGGATGTGGTGTGTTGAATGAATCTGTTTCTGAAATATGTGCATGCATGTGTAAATTGCTTTCCTTCAAAAAGCTGATGATATACTTTGCATATGAAACATTTTCTTGCCAGACAGCAGTGTTTTGCTGAAATTCCCCAGGAAAAGTGATACGTTTTGCAGGAAATTTCCATTTAGTTCTAGGTCAGGTCCATTTTTAATCTTTATATTGTCTGAGTCACTTTCTTCTTTCGTCTTTTACGCTTCTTTCATTATATGGAAAATGGGTAAGTCTGAGGCCCCACAAAGAATGTGCTCACTTAGATCCTGCCTCTGTGTTTGGACGAGCATGAATGATTACTAACAATTCCCATGCTTTAGTTTCCTTGTACAGAAATTAAGACACATGAAGTGGTCAAATTGGATCACTGATGAACCAGACATGTGGCAACAAACATCTTTTCTCTGAACAGCCTTATTTTTTTACCTTTTCATGTTGAGATTTGAAAAACGAGCAGTACAGGCTCTGAGGATTAGTATGTCACCACATATAAGCATGACCTTGCATGACTTTAATATCACATCTCTGTATAGAAATAGCAGTGAAGGCAGCCTTAGGAATATTTGTGCAAGCTTGAAAAGGTAGAGTCCCTGGGGATTGTTGCTGCTGCTATATCTTCATCACTGCTTTCTCTGCTGTCTAGATGGAAGATATCTCAAGTATGCGTGTGTTCTGTAGTTATGTCTCCAATTTTTCTATAACCAAACTTTATTCCTATCTGTATTTGGCATCTTGTTTGATTCTAAAGTGCCTCATAACCTTTTATTTCTCTTTTTTCCTTCTCTACTGGTGATTTTCCTGTAAAAAGGAGGAAAGAGGCTGGCTATGTATATTTGCATTTCACTCTACCCTTGCTAATGTATCTTCTGGAAATAACACTGCCAACCTTACAAGCTAGTAAACCAAACTGGAACTAAGGTGGCACTATGCAGAGACAAGATGGAAGTCATAAAGTGCTATTTGGATAAATTAGTCAGGATAATAAGGTCAGAGGTGACCGTACATTGAATTTTTGCAGCTGTAACAAACCATCCGCTTAGCATAAGTCATAGCTCTGCAGCACCACACTATGTGGGCCAAAACAAGCCCTAATTGCACAGTAAGAATGAAGAAATTTTTTTTGGAGACGTGAATTTAAAGTAGAATTCAACTAAGTCAATTAATTTTCCGTTGTTTTACAACTTAACTATCACTCATGAGCTGAAGTCAGGCTATATTTAACTTTTTTTAAATCAATTTTTATGTCAGCTTAAATTTAAAGTGTATGGAGTCAAATGCATTGACAGAAGACTAGGGGTCTCACTGGTATGTTCATTTATTCTTCATTATTCTGTTTCATCAGACAGAAGGCAAATGTCATCATTATTAGATTTATTTAATAACTTAAGAGCATCTCAGAGCTAAGGCAAAATAAAGGTGAATAAGTTGAATGTGGGTGAAAAACAAAACAAACCAATAAGCTTTCTATCTGCTGCTGCTTTGAAGGGACTGAGCACTTGACCTGTATCATTTTTAGCATTCAAAGCCTCTAGACATCTTCCTTACTGCTTTTGTGCAACTTGAGATTTTTTCCACAGGCACTTAGCATTTGTCTACTAACTAAACCTACTCAGTCAGAGCCCAGATGCACTAGTTCCATATTTATGTATGTGTATATATACTCAAAATATTCATTTGAAGAAACCAATTCATCTGTATAAACTCTCTTGTAGCACAGACTGGGTACAGGGCTTTTCCTTCACAGCTGATTGCCACACACAATAATGTTCAACCTTGCTCCAACTGAACTCAGCAAACCTTGAATTCTGCTTTATCAAGAGGTGTGGAAAACAAACCCCACAGGCTCGCTTACTTCTAGGACATTTTTGTGAAGAGGAGGAGTTTAATTGTCTGATACTGAAAAAAGAATTTGAATTCAGATCTCCTCGTGCATGTGTTCAAACTGGAATGACAGGAATGGACACCATTGCTGTCTTTCTCTTTCAATGACCAGAGCACCTAAAATCTAATGATATCTAAACAATGTTTGTAGTCTTCATTCATCTGAAAGACTTCAGATGATGCCTTCACTTTTGGTGTGTGTGTGTATGTATGTGTATTTTCCCCAAGTGAACAGAAGAACATGGTTGTAGTGCTAAGTAGGACTGAGATTTCTGACACATCAGTGGTCTGGTTGGCTAGACCAAGGGAGCTCTCTGCCTTTCACAATGACTGTTTTGGTTCACAATATAAGGCTCTTAATTCTTCTGTGCCCAATAGGGGCTCAGGAAAGCAAAAGCAGAATCAATGCATAAAACTTAATATGGGCAGTTAGAGGTTATAGAGAGCTAATGATCTGTGAAACCACACTTACTGGTTTAAAGACAGTGAATACATTAGGTATGGCAGGCATACTCTAAGCATATGCATTTTTGCCTGCATTTCCAGTCAGACATATCTATTGTGAAATTTTACAGAAGCTTACAATTTCCTTCCATCTTACCACTGCTTTGCTTATTAATAAAGAACAAGAAATCATCTAGATAAATTGATGGAAAGGAAAGAGGGATCTGCATAGAGTCTTATGCAGCATTCACAAAATTTTGGAGGACTGCATTTCACAGAAGAGGAATCTAAAGAGGACACCTTGGAAAGCAATGGAAATCAAAACTTCAAGATGATTTACTGAACCAAAGGCACTTAAGGAACAGTGTCCACATTAGGGGTAGCATTAGCTGTGAAGAGATGATTAGCAACTTGGATATGAACAGATTTTTTTTGTGAAATCAGAAGTAGAACTGGAGAAATAGTACATGGAAGGAGAAAGGTTCTGACAGTATCAGTAAACTGAACATAGAAGGATTTCAAAATTATAAAGAAGATCAGTTGATAACTGAAAGGCAAGTGGATATGAGGTTTATATGCATTCTTAGTGTGACAAGAAAGAGTCAGATAGAAATAAAAAGGGAAAAGACATGAATGAGAGAAGAATAAGGAAATGCATGAGATCAAAGGAGAGAAAATCTGGAGGTGGAGAATAGGAGATAATCTTTCACTAATCTTTCACATGTCTCATGGAAGACTTTAGGGATAATTCTTTGATGGACTGGAAGAAAGCAAGCTGTAGAGAGCTGGAAAGTGTATATTTCATTTTACCACTTCTCTCTTAGAACAAGGAAGCTATATCCAATATCACACTATAAAAGGGAACAGGAGAAAGGGATGCTTTGTAGTAATACTGTTCCAGCTAACAATACTACTCCTCCATTCCCAGATGCTTCTTGACATCTTCTTCAAGAGAAGAAATTAAAGAAAGGGTTTGCACTTTTTTTTAAGCTTTTCTGCTTTTCTTTATGCTTTTTTTTTTAACATGTATGTTCTCATGTAACACCACTCATATACCCTCATATCCAACTCTAACAAAGCCTTCATTTGGACCTTTTCATTCAAGTTTTCTTCCTGAATATCAGTGAGAGAATAAAAATGAGACCTTATTAAAAACATGGATTTAACTCCAACTGTCATCTCTGATCTGCCATTACAGAGAGCTTTGTGCTCTAATTTGAGACAACACAATTGGATGATATCTGTGGTCTTTCAGGTAATAAGACACATGCAAATCTGTACATTCTGAACTATTAATTTTCAGAGGGTTAGGGATTTGGTAAAAGGTGAGTGGATTCTTATACAACAGAAAAGCTACAACCTAAATGAAAAGGAGATCCTCTAGTTAAATGAAGTTCCTGCTGCTACACTTTCAGACTTCAAAGTAGAATAACTATGATCTCTCCACAATAATGTTTCTGTATATTTTTTTATATGAAGAAAGTTTTTTCTTTCATTTGAAAAATGCTTATATTGTTTAAAATGACATTGATTTGGGGAAAAATCTGAAAGCAAAACAAAAAAAAATCTAGCAGATGCCAATGTAACTCACATGATTAATGCTTGGGAATCAAAACAAAACTAGGTCATATGGTAGAAAACATAAAGGAAGCTGTAAGAGGTGAAGCTTCACATGTCATTTGTATTTCAAATCCAAAATACTGGCAGCCATTGAGATCTAGCTTGTTGTCAGAATATCATAATGAAGAGTTTCTACTTCTCTGACATTTTACATTCAGTATATTCCTTATTTGCGTACATCTTTTTTTATTATTTTATGATGATGAGAGAATGTTTTCCTATTGTGAGTTGGATTAGGGTTGTTAAGGTTGCTTAAGGATATAGAAATGCTTTATTAACACAGTTTCCCTCCTGAGCCATGTTCCGGAGAAACAAAGAAATACTGCTGCTGTCAGTATGGCTGTCGTCACTGCTGAATTCACTGCTACCAGCAGTTCTAAAAGCCATTTTAGAAAACAGTGTGGCTGAAGGAAGTGTAAGACAGAATGTACATTTTTGGGAACAAGTCCACTGGCAGCAAACTGAGATCACAGAGTCTGAGAAAGTCAATGGTATTCTACATCATCAGTCACATAAGAGAGATCGCTGTGGTAGGGATCAGCAACAGAGGATTGTGATTAAACAGCAAGATGGGAAATGGCAATTTCAAAACTGGAAATGAGAAAATCCTAAAATGTTGTAATTGGTTTCCATTTCAGCTGCTGGATTGTAATATGTATTTTCAGCTTGAAGACTAAATGGAAACCTATGAAAAATAAATACTAAGAACTGCAACTTTCTGTTCTCAGCGGAGGATGGAAGCATTGCTTAACAGCAGCTTTTTTTCAGGTGTAGTTAAAAGCATAGGTAATTGAGATGGGATGATTACAAGTAACCTAACACCTTAATGCTCTTCTGGAATAACTTTAAGAAGAATTTTTTTTTTTTTTTGTACATATAAAATAACTCATCACTAAATTCTATAGTATGAAAATGCAGATAAGCCTTACACACTTGCTTGTTACAGTAATGCTGTAGCTAGATGTAAGAACTCAATGGGGTAAAGGACATTTTCTCCTCTAGCCATCACTCTTACGAGATGCAAGTAAAGGTGGAATTGAAGCCAGGCTTCAGTATTTTTTTGGCTCCAATATCTGTGGGGCAGCAGACTTGCTTCAAGTCCTGGGTCATTTCTGTGAGTTTTAAGGGTGGATGGTTTTAGGGCAGAGACTCTTCGGAAAAAAAGTCCCTTGGCAAACAAGAGTGTACCTGTGTGATGTAACCTGTGTGGTGCTGGGAAGGGAAAAGCTCCAAGAAAAGCATAAGGTGTTGCAGTTTTTGAATTTATACTGTAGCAACCCAAGAGTTGGTATGCTAAGACTAAATATGTGTGTAAAATGAGTATGAGAAAAAAGAGTGTATTGACAAAATCTTATCATCCTTGCATGACCACTGCCAGCGTATTTCATAACATGGGATTCTTATATTTTGTACAAATCCATGTGCAATGAATAGGCTCATATTCTGGCAAATAGGGAGCTTTGGACACAACTTCTCAAGCACCCAGCTGTTAATACTAAATAACAAGAGTTATTTTTACTATTTCTGCATATATGTGACTTCCTTAGCATTTACAGTGATGAGATAATGCAGTGTGCTGATATTCCATTGTGTAAAATGGCATGCTGTCTTCTTTTCATCAATAAGCCCATTGTGTCAGCCAGTAATTCCCTGATCCTGGACCTGGCATTTGAACTTGTGGACCAAATTTTGTATCAGAAGATTCCTACATGACTAATAGTGCTCCAACTTAAGCTCCAACTCAAGTTGGATTTCAAATTTATATGGAAATCACTGGATGCAGGATGAATATTGTGCTTTGGTGAAAACAAAAAAAAAAAAAAAAGTCATAATCATGGTAGGGAGAAAAAATGTGTCTAGTTGGTTGACTTTCTGGTTTCAAATGTTTGATTTCAAGTGTTACTTATTGACAGTTATTCAGAAGTTCCTCAGAAGATGTTTAATATCTGCAGAAGTCTCTAAATAGTGACGTTTCTGAGACTGCTCATTGTTTTTCTTCACTTCAAAGCTATATCTCCTTTTTTTTTTTTTTAATTTATTTTTTAACAACCAAAGAACTGTAAATATATTTATTATTGACATCAGGTTAAGGAAAGATGAGCTCCCTCAGGTCTCAGCTGAGCAGGACATTTCCAGCAATAGAGCTAATCTGAATTTAAAACCCATGACTTTCTATCTCTGATGAGTTTTCAGAAGTCAACTTCTTTTCCTGTTTCTTCAGGTGCTCAACAGCACAACTGTGAAAGCAATGTTGAGGTTTCATTCTTAATTCAGGCTTCAGATATTTCAGTCTTTTCCTGTGGACAACATTATGGATAAAAGGTCTTGGATTCTGTGACAAGACTTGGCATGTGTTACAAAACCATCTCATTTCATCCTGATTTGTTTGCTTTGGAAGGCAGTTTGGCATCTCAATCCTTTTGAAGTTTCCCACGTTTTTAAATTCCTGCATGTCTCTATTCTGTTTGGTGTATTTTTCTGTGCTCCATAACATAAAAATCAATATTGAAAAGGCAGTATTTTTTTTTTGATGGTTTACAAAACACAGCTAACTAACCTTGTAAAGCCTGAGAGCTATTCTAAACGCTTCCCAAACTCCATACTCTATTTTTCTATGTTTGCTTTGTATGGTGTTTAATACTTCCTTGAATGACAGGTGTATGTAGGATTTCTCAAATGGCTTACTGTATTGACCTTTATAAAACAATCACTGAATTGCACGTACTGCATTTCCTTCCACTATGGCAAGGGAATATGCTTTAAACCTCTGCTGAAGGACCAGGCATCTGCAATGCATCTGAAGGTAATTAAATTGAAAAAGAAATTTTATTTCTGGGACGGTGCTTCAATAGGTATTCTATGCTTATTGTTGTACGCCCTGCTGGTACAGCTCATCTCAGTAGCAGCTGAAAAATGAGCATTTATAGCACAGGAAAGATATCTTAAAAGATTAAATACTAATAGGTGCCCACAAAGCAGATCAATTACCAGATTTTTGGAAGCACTTACTAACTTCTTATTCAACACAAGTACACCATAATGATGGTAAACTCATGGATACGTAGTGTGTAATGCAAAGCAACTTACTCTCCTTGTAATTACACCAAGAACATTTTTTTTCAGTTGAAACAAACTTTACATAAATGGGGAGAGTTTTCAACAAATATTAGAGCTGATCATTTATCATTAAGTGCAATTAAATTATCAGTGTTTCTTTTTCTTTTTTCCTTGCAAACTGTTCAGAGCACTGATAGAATTTTAAAAGGAATTCAACAAATGCTGCTGGAAAAAATTCAGTTTCTATGTTGCTGATGAGCAATTCACTTTGCTTTGTATGATGTCGTAGATAATGTGCTATTATTTTTTATTTATATTGGAACAGACTGAAAAATATAATTTTAATAGCAAATAAAATATCATATTTTTAAAAGTATTCAATAATTTGTGAAACTTTAAAAATTATTTTTCCTAATAAATCAGTAGTTACCTTTATACTAAGAACTGATAAATAGAGATAGGACTGAGCTTGCGGATGTTTCTTAGTCTGTGCCTGGATTTAAAATGCTTGAAGTGCTTCAAAATTTGGACATGTCAGCACTGCTTTCTAGTGTTGCCCATCTGGTTAATGTCTCTGTGCCTTCTCTGGCTTCTGAGTATTAGCTTGACAAGTTATGTGTTGATGTATGTTTAAGGTGATCTAGAATTCCTTTTGAAACCAATGTTGCCTAAGCCTGCTGAGTTGTTCTGAATTCAGAGTGTTTGTCTAAGCTGAATGTTTACGGGAATGACTTGAATGTTGCAAGGATTGATTTTTATAAATTACATGGGGCATGCAAGATTTGTTTACAAACACTCAGAGGAAAGATAGCAGTTTTCTCCTTGCAAAATAATATCAAAAAAAAAAAAATTCTTCAATGCTTCTATTGTGCTGTGGGATATGATTTGGATATGATATTGGTTCACTTAGCAGATTTGATGAGAAGTGAATATGAAAAGACACGAACATGCAAATAATGTCATACTTGTACTGTATTTTAATTCTTGCTTAATTAGCTATGGGTCAGAAGCATTGCTTCTGAAAAAAATACCAAAGGATTTTGAATTTACCAAGATGATATGTAAGCAGTGGTTATGAGAAAGATACTGGAAGTAAGGAGTCTAGTTTGCTCCCTTGACACATGCATTGTTTCTTATGAATTTTTAAAGAGGAATTTTTATTCAACTCTTGTTTTTTCATAAAGCTTCAAAGGATGCCCAAGTGTTACAGACTTTAATATTCAGTTTATTGCACTCCAGAGGTCCTGGTGCAATCAAAAAGGGAATATTCTTTATTTAAAGGATTCATAATCTCAGGTTCTTTTCTGAAATTCTCCAGTAAATTCTCCAAAAGACAACACATTTTTTTCATTAAGAACTAAATATATTTTTTCAAGAAAGAGTAAGTTCAGAATTGCAGGGATACTAGATGCTGAAAATCTGCAGTTCCTCAGGGATACTTGGTTATCATTTTTCCATTCCCTGTACTTCATTTCAGAAAAAAGTAATGAATTTTCAGCTCTTCCAGGAAGATATTTGATTTACATGCCTGTTCTTGTATTGATAGAAGAGCTAAAGATTTGCTTCTGAAAAGACTTCTTGTTAATTGTAAGAGATGGACTAGGAAAGTAGGTTAAAATTGTGTTGCTAGGGAACAGAAATGCATCCTAGCAACTGCTACTGAAAATTAAAACTGTGTGTTTTACAGACAGTTTAAACCCACAGCAATTTAGTTGGCTGATATTGTTTTCTTAAAGATGACTGGTGTTACGTTCATGGTCTTTGCTATTTTATTAGAAAAATAGTATTTCTTATTTATAGTTATTGACTTAGAAAAGTAATGTCATTTTTTGTCCTTTCTGGTGTCTCACAGTGTGCTGATAGCATGCTTGGTGTTCTGTTGAACCAGAACTGTAATTCTTAGAGATCCACATTCCTCATTTACAGGCAGGATTCATAGAAAGACGCTCATTAATCTATGGGTGTAGGTAACCAGTGCCCTAACATTTGTTCTGATTAATGATTCTTTTTAAGTCAGCGACTGAACATCTGAGGGATGAACTGTGCAGATATGATCCCAAGCTATTTTTAGGAAAAGAAAAATTAAAATTAAAAAAGAAAAAAGAACCCACTCCGTGGCAGTACTTCCATTCCCTTCCTCGACTCACATTCTTCCCCATGTTGCTGTCACTTTTTGTGATATTTCTTCTCATGTCCTTAGTACCTCTTCTTTTCCTTCAAACCTTTTCTCACTCCATCTCCCACTTTTTATTTGGTCACTCTTCTTCTTATCTTGCCACATGTTGTCGTCTTGTACCTTCTCTCTTTTACTCTCCCATCTTCTCTGAACAACTTGGTTATACTCATTTCCCCCCGTGAACTTTTGCTTTGGAAAACATGACATAGATCTTTATGATTTGTTTTGGCATTGCTGATTACCATCAAAGCACACAGGCTCTTATGAGCTGAATGGTAGAGAAGAGCCCTCTGTATTTTGTGGTGTATAGGCTGGTATTATGCAAGCTCAGGACCATTTGATCTACATCCATACGTATTCTACATCAAATATCAATGTATGTATAGACACAAATATATTCATCGCTTGTTTCAAATTTGTGAGTATATTCTTATGTGTGTGCATGCAATATTGTCTTAGCCCTTCCCTATTTGCCAAAGTAAATACTGGTATAGGAACAATATAAAATAGGCTAGCCTTCAAAGCTGAAATAAGCTCCAGCTTGTGTTGTCTTGCCTGTATGATAGACTTGATTTAATCTTGGAGCAACAGAAAATAATTAAGCATGTAAAACTGGCCATGAAGTTGTTATGATATGAAGTGCTGTCTCTTGCTAGAGAAGGTCTGTCAAGGAGTAGGAACTCTGAGGAAGGTCTGGATATTGAAAATGAAATAAGGCACAAGAGATGAAGTGAAGACAATCAGGTGTGATAGAATTTACTTTTTATAACGATCTCAGGAAAACTACCAATGTCTGCAGGTGAATGTTGCTAAACAGCAGCTTCTCGTTGTGGCTGGGACACAATCTGTTCAGATTTACAGAGGAAAAACATGAATGAATGAGGAAATTTTGAAGAATCAGTCAGTTCTTATAGGTGTGTCAAGAGAAAGACTGGAAATTCAAAACGAAGGAATCATTTCTGTATTGTGGTTTGAAGGCCTGGAGTAACATAAAAAATAAAAAATAAGTGACTAGAAGTGCAAGGATTGTAAGTTACCTTTGGTGCACGTTTGTTTTGGTTTAGTTTTGACATGTGAGTGTCTTGTGAAGCAGTTGAACAGCTCTTCCTTCACTCACCAATTAGAAAGCAGCCAGTCAAACCCAGTAAATTTCTCCCTGTTGAACCACCGGCCATTTTTACACACTTCATTGTCAAAAACATAGGGAAATCAGTTTGCAAACTGAGAGTAAACAGTAGATTATCTATATGGACAAGAGATGTAGTTTCCCTCTTATTTGTACCTGGTGTAGGGAACCTGCTTTGGCAGGGGCGTTGGACTTGATGATCTCTGGAGGTCCCTTCCAACCCCTACGATTCTGTGATTCTGTAATTCTGTTATATTTCCACAATCTGGATGTGTTTGCTAAGGCAAACATCTCAAGTATACAGGCCTGGGCCATTTAAAAGACTATAGATCAGAATGAACAGTTCAAAATTAATCCGTAAGGCAGCAGACAAAAGATGCACAAGTTCCACCTCCGTAATGCCATTCATGCCTTGGGAATATCTCATACACAAAAGGAGCTGCTATATCCTGTTAAACAGACACCGATGAATTCATTTGATGTATAGCCCTGTGAAAAATATATCATTCATTGGTTCTTGCCTGTTCCGTGAAGGACACAGGTACACAAGTGATAAAAATACACATTTGTTCATATAGACTTACACTTCCAAATGAGACCACAGGCAATAAGCTCATTTGGCTATTACAATCTTAATTTTATGGCAACTCATGGTAAAAAGTCTGCTAAAATCTATTTACCTAAACATGCAATTAGATAGAATTTAGAAAACTAGTTGCTGGGCTTCACACTCCCACATAATTGAAGTGTATTTTTGACCTTATTTCATTTTAATCAAAGAAATGGGATACTTTTTCTTGCTTATGACCAGATATTCTTTAGACTGTTTAATATTTTTGTAGAAACTCTTTGCTTCATTGAAATCAAATTTGTTTGTCCCCATTGTAATGGAAGTGTAACAGTGTCACCATGGTTACAGGTTAAGAACAAGAAAATGTTTTATGAGAGGATACTTAAATGATGTATTTCTAAGTAAAACAGGAGAAGATTATGGATAACAAAGTTATTCCTTACTGTGATAACATTTTAGCATTTTTTTTCTGTGTGAAAGTTTTTTTTAAACTGTGTGATCTCCTAAAACCTTTTTTAACCATTACATACTTAAAACTGAACAGATTTTGATGCAATCCACGACTGCATTTTAATAATAAAGCATATGCACTTCTGATTAAGAAGTGTAATGTGAATGTCTTGTATCCCTCCCACTCATCCCCATGATGAAATAGACTTAAAAGATCATGTTCCTAGAAGGAACAGGACCAAAAATGCTGAATATAGTTTTTGAGCAGCTGAAGCTTACCCAAATTTTACCCAAATATTGATTACTGAAGCTTCCTACTAATATTCAATGAGATTCATTAATCAGGTAGGATTTTAAGTGACACCTGCTGTTTCCAGATTACCAAACAGAAATGATGGGTTTTTTAGCATGCTTCTATAACCCAAGGATTGATATTGAGGAGCTTCATACATGCTTACCTGTGGGAAAATAAGATTTCAGAAGCTGTAAATCTCAGACAATGTTGTGAATGTCCGACTCATTTATTTCTCCAAATTCAGTAGAATTATACTCTAAATGCCTGTAAATACAACTGTAGAATGTATTTAAGAAAATTTATAATAGATAACTGCATTCAACTGTAATGACACAGGGTACAAGGCAACAGATAATTGGGTTTTTTTGAAAATAAAAGTTCTTCACATGTTTAATCTTCGAAGGAATGTAAGAATTCCTGCCTCGCTTAGAGGAATCCAAATATCACAATAATTTACAAAGCGTTTTCTACTTAAGGACCATTATTTATATAAACCCCAAATTTGGTGACGTGCAGAACTAGTGAATTACATGCTCATTTGTATTGTAGCTTATGGGCTGAAATTGTTTTGGTAAGGTGATGCTCAAGTCAATGTGTGAGATAAAGCTTAGTTCACCTTAATAAAAGCAAAGGAACTGAAGTTTTTTAGGGAATGCAAAGTGACAGAAGTCACAGGAAGTAAGATGGTTATCCCTGGACCTGAGATCATGCCACAGGCTACCTTAGCATCCTGAGTATATTCCTTTTAGAAGCATGTGTTCCTATTTCACGCTGGATTCACAGGCATTGAAGTAATGTATCCATCTTATATCTACATTTATTTATTGATGTATTTTAAGCATCTCTTCAATGCTCCCTTGAACTCCAGCAGAAATAAAGCTGGTATGCACACTGACCATGAGCGCATGTCAGTTCCATCAGCTGTGGCTCGAGTTCCATCAACAAGCCACTTCCTTAATCAAGACAAACTGCCCAGAAATAACTATGTACAGTATATGCTAAGTTAATAAAGAGCTGTCACAAGGACATGATAAAATAAAAAATAGGATAGTCCTTGTAAACACAGCTAAAGCCTCAATAAGCTTAGAAATAATGAAAGTAATCAGCACTGTGTCTGGATTCTTGATAATAGCTAACTAAATCTCACAGCCTGCTGAATATGGGCGATCAGTGAGATGAAATTAAATCTCAGCAGTGTGAAATGATCCCTGTTTGAGAAACTGGTTTGGTGATCTTACTCAGGTCCTCAAAAGACTTCACTTTGCATTACCAAACCACTTACTGGTTTGTCAAAAGTTGGTAAAAGTAGTAATGTATAACCACAATGATCTGTAGTTCAGGATAAAAGTGAAACAGATCTATTGAGAAAGTGCTTGTATAGACTAAGTTCCATCTATGATATTCTGGTTATCTTTTCCTTCATTAACAACAAAGGCAGATCTCATAGTGGTTTTCTCTTTTAATATATTTCTTTGTGTGTTTTAGAGAATGGGGTATGCAGGGGAGGGTGAATTAATTGGAAGATCAGTTAGAGATGATTTGCCCATTTTCCACTGCATTTATTTCCACATCTTCTTATTTTCATCAGCATTGTCATTTATTTTAGTTTTAAATAAGCGTCTCACATTTCATATATTCAAAAGTATGTTGTTCAGGAGCTCAACAGAAAATTGACAGTCATAAATAATTGCTCTGTGAAAGTCAGACAGCGTCACCTAAGTCTGGAAGCACAGCTGAACAGGCAGCATATTTAATGAAACCTTAACAGATCCTGAAATGTGGTTGACGTGAACAAACTTTTATGGTTAAATTAAAGATTGTTTCCAGTCCAAAAACCCAAATTAACTACAGCAAAAAACAATCCTAATGGCTCCAGCACCCTAAGCAGGATTAAAGAAAATGTGAGCTAAAGCTGACAGTGATTACTGATCAAAACTTCAGTCTTTTTAGCCCTAAGGTAATTGAGTTAGATTTCATCACTGTAATCCTTAAGGTATAAAATAGGAACTCGTGGGGTGATGCAAGCTGGCTATGAAATTAGGAGACCTTGGCTCACAAAATATGAAAAGTTGGCATACTCAACGGAAATGATGTTCAAAGTAGTTCACAGTAAGAATGGGAAAAGCAGCTTGCACTGCTCTGGAAGAATAAACAGCAGTTCTCTTTTGGCAGCGTTCATATTCTACACATTAATTAGTACTAGGGAAAAGAAAGTAGAATATATGTTAAAGTAGGAATAAAAATAATGATCCTTTCAGGTTTCTGAACATTAACAAGTCTATTATGGAACTTATGTGTAAAATATAAGAATGTTTCTGTGAGGAAATAATTCTGATAGCCAACATTTTTCGTCATCTTTGTAAGAAAGACATCTAACCAGCTACATTAAATAGTATATTTTCCAAACAAACAAACAAACAAAAAAACTAGCGAGAAAGATAACGCTTGAAAGAGATTTGAGTAAATAAAAAATAAACAATTTACTTTTGGTAAATGTTATGTTTTTACATTATGTTTCCATTTGCTATTCTGCCAGTATCTTCACCCTCTATGTGTTTGCCTCTTGAACTTTTCAGTAAAAAAAAAAAAAAAGAGGAAAAATGTGAGATGAAGGACTTTAACTTAGGCACAATAAAGAAGCAATGTGAGAAACTGTCCCAAAACAAGCACGCAATATGATACGCATTAAAAGTGGTGATTAAGTGCTTTCATGATATCCAAGTTATCTTAAGAACGGATTGGATAACTGGAGTAGTGAGGGGCAATATGCTAGGTCTGGTTGCTGCAGAGGCTGGAGCCTGCTTTTGTGCTGCTGCTGTGCACGTGCAAGAGACTTACACCAGCCTTAAGGATGTTATTACTTCCCTTTCCTTTATACCCTGTGCTCTTTCACGCTTCACCACTGGCATCTGCAGCAGGCATGTGTATTTGGCAGCTAAAGCAACGAAAACACTGTCTTGCCTTTTTGGTTAGGCATATGTGTTCAGCTGTAATGACTCTATATGGGAATAAACTTTCAAAATGTAATACGTTTGGAGGACTATGAGGTTAAGAAGTATGAGCAACTAACGAGCCTGAGCTGAGAAGAAGAAAATGGAGAAGAGTTGGCCTCTGGAAAATGAAGTTGCAGGCCAAGCACTCGACAAACACATCCCTGACTGAGAATTAATTTAACACCCTTTCAGTTCTGAACCTTGATGATCTGCATATACTTACTATTAAAATGTCATTATTTCTGGTTAAGCTAGCTGCCATCTATTTTGAAAAAGTCTTCTAAGAGTTTTCAATTTCTTGAAATAAATTTAGTAAATTCCTAATGCTGGAAATTGGCTCATTTCAAGCACTTCTACCTAGATGAAATACTAGTATGGACCTGGAAGATCAGATCTCTCATGAACATTTTCTCTCTCTCTTCAAATATTATCTATACTGTAGTATATACTTACATACAAACACATGCAGACCCACACAGAAAATTTAGGAGACCTAGGAAAAAAAAGCAAAAATGTAATAATAAACCTATTTTTCATGAACAGTATCTGTACAGAACTTTGCAATCTCCAAATGTGAGATGTAGTCATGAAAAAGAAGCAGATCTTGTGCAGCATATATTTTGTGTTGCTAAAGGGAATAAATAAGAAAATTAAAAACCAACTGACATACATGTGGAAAGATACCATGAAATTGCAGGCCTGTTTGATCATCATTCAGGGGTGATTTCTGCTGGAAATAGCCCTCTGACTAAAGGAACTTCAGAATATGTGGAGGAAAACACCACTAGGAGTAATCATATTTTGAGAGAAGCTAGTAATAAGATGGTGCATTTCTTTTCTGAACTACAACAGCAACAAAATAATCAACTGAAAACATGCATTTTCCGGGATGTGTTGAACGCAGTGCCTTTAGAAACTGAAGTGTGGGAAGGGAATGTTACTCATCAGCATGATCTTACTGATAGTCATAGGTAATGAGCAATCCATGCCTTCATTTCTCTTCTCTAAGAGGTACAGTTATTGTGCTAATTACCCTTGTTCCAATTAGCCTGTCCAGTTCTGCTTTGATTAAACTTAATGGTTGGTTAAACTTAATGATGATTATCAGATGCTGGTTTAAAATGTTTTAAGGTAAAGCTACCAGATTGAAAGCGTTGTTCAATACATAGCAGCCTAGTGTAATATTTCTTACTCAGTCTTCACACATTGATGTCAGCTGTGCAGTGAAAAGTACCAGAAAATAAGGCACTCTGTGCGTTGGGAGGGGGAAATAAGCAGTAGGTTTCATTTGTGCAGTCTGCCTGCTTGCAGTTCCTATGAACAATTTTGGCCTGACTTGGAGTCTGTAAGGGCATCTCCTTCTACTGGAGTAAAGGGAAAGGGTAGTAGATTAGATGTTGGGGTTTGATTTCAATCTGAGGTTCTATTCAGTTGTTCTAGGTTCCACTTGGTTTCCCATGAGGATGCATTTTGAAGGCAAAAAAGAAACATGGCATGAGACTGGGAGCGACATACAGCTGGAAGCCTTTCCAAAGAGTTGTATGTGGTTTCATGGCCCTGCCTCCATACTTCTCTCTGTAATAAAATTAAATAAAAATAAATACAGTAGAATTAAGTCTGTGGTAAGAGAGTGATGCTACTAGCTGGGATGAAGCGAGAACATTTTGGGAAGCAGAAGTAGACCTTCACAGAGTTACTACAAGTTCTATTCTGGACCTATTTAGAAATTGACATCAGACTAATTATTAATATCATGAAAGTGTTGCCTGTGAGATACTCCCACTACTGTTTGAGAACTGCAGGAGCTCTCAGAAGCAACAAGTGTGTATATGCTATGATAATTTTTTTTTCTCAAAAATGTACTTGAGTAAAATGCTCCAGGTTGTGCCTATAGGAAATTAACCTTAACCTTCCCTTTAAATTTTCATGTGAAAATACACACTCGTTTGTTTGTTGTTTTTCTCCCTAGGAACTTAATCCAGCAGAAGCACGTAGGCTAGACTGGTTATGTAAAACATTGGGGGTTTTGCTTTTTTTTTTATTATTATTATTTTTATTTTTTAAAATATGGTGGCACTAAGTGTAATTCTGGACAGAAAGTTTCTGCATTAGCTCTCATTCGATGAACAGCTGAAAGACTTCAATCCTGTAGATGAGGTCTTTAGGTAAAGTATGTAAGCTTAAACTTAAATCTATGCAAAATATGTTGGTTTCTTTGTTTTGTTTTGTTTTTGTTTGTTTCCCTGAAAAAAAAAAAAAAAAACAACTAATGTTTATTGACACTGTTCAGGCATTCCATGGCCATTTTCTGCCTCATTTTCTATCCTGAATTTGAATCTGAATGAGTTCATTTTCCAAATTTCCATAAAATACTATCATACTATACAGTAAGTAGAGAACAGAAATGTGAAGCTTGCCAAAGGATATTGTTTTGGACAAAATGTTATTGGCAAAAATTTGCCTGTTCTTACAAGAACTTGTGTTCTTTTCAACATTACCCTCTATCTCTATTTGTTTACATGAAAATAACAATTGTAGGTTATTTTAAAGAATTAGTAAAATTAAGGGGGATAGGCAAAAGACAATCTAAAAACATTTAAGAAAAAAGCTGAGTGCAAAGGAATATCAACAGAAACACAGCAGGAAAAAAGAAAGCCGCAAGGATGTGTAAGCATTACTCAGCTAAAGCCAAAACGTGTTATCAAAGCTATTTTAATTAACAAATTCAAAATTCAGCATCGTAGGGGCTGCTATGAAGAAGATGAACTTTATCCTGGTCAGATCCAGTACAATTAGATAGGTTTTTTTAATTAGCTTTCATACAGTTTCTTTCTTTGCTTTCATAATTTGTTTCATGCTTAGAAATGAATTGCTTTTACTCCAGCATCTTTCTAAGAACAGATATGAGAGTGATGTGCTTATAATTTCCTTGGGGAACCTTATTAGTGTTGCTATTTTTATCCTGAAAAGTTCTGTCATATGGAAAATGGGAGTTCAGATCATAAATCTCTGCTCTATCTGATATGAAAACAAAGATTTCTAGCGCTAACCGCCTAAATCCCAGATGAAAACTAGTTACTTGGTTCCATGATTATCTAAGTTTTTGGGTGGTCTTTGCTTTCAGCCATTTGTTTGACTCCCATTCTGAACTATCCTTTTGAGAATTTTTAATTTCAAATTCGTTGTGCTCCCACAGAAAGGCTGTATTTTGAAGAATCAGAAATTCTTGATGTTTAACCAAAAATTCCAGACAAGTTCTAACCTTTTTTCAGCCTCACCCATTTTTTTTTTTTTTTGCCAATTATAGTCTACAATCACACTGCAAATACGTGAACAAGGGCATGCCTACACTGATGGGTGCAGGCAGGTCTGAGCACACGTCAGTTGTGGAGCCAAAGCAGGGCAGAGACACTGAAATATAAGGCAGAATTCCAGCTACATTGGTGCCATCTTTTGCACAGCCTAATACAAAGCTCAGACTTCAATGTTCTGTAGTTCACCAACAGGAAGAATTTTTCTGACTGTTAATCTTCAAAGAAGAAAAAAAGTATTGCTTTTCAAACTTGCATAGCAGCTGCAGCTAGCCATAAGGATCAAAGTCGTCATACTAATGTATGTCATATACTTGTTTCACTGCCTCAGAATCAGCTGTATAAATGGCACAAAATTAAAATGTTTCATGAGATAAATAGAACATTTTTCTTCCCTCAGCTATCAAATTGATTTTTAATCTCCCTATTCGCTATGTAGTATAACTCCCATTATCTAAGGCACAATACTACATAGAGCATCGTAATCATACATGAGTTCTCCAACATCTTGTTTGCAGAATGAATCCTTACTTCTCCCGATGAACCTAATACCATCAGTAATGGGTTTTTTTTGCATGCCTTCAGAATAATCACTAAACTGGGGAAAATGACATTACTGCCTATGTGCTTAATGTGTATACTGAATATTGGAAATGAAAGACTTTCATCGCTTACATTTTGGCTTAAACTAATTCCACCCCTACTGGTGGATAGAGACAGGTGTGCTGCTGTACAATGTAATTGCACAAAACTTCTACGGTAAACCCATAGTATGAAATTTTTTGTGCAGGCAAATTGTGAAAGTGAACTGTACAGATACGGGTCACAGCTTCCAAACATCAGGCACCTTGGCTGGAGCCGAAGTATCAGCCAGACAGATGCACAGCACTTTAATGCAGTAATAAGGGACGTTAGGATTTCTTACCCTTCCACCCCTCATTCCCCACATAAATCCGTGTTTGACTAATGAAAAGCGATATAACTATTAAGTGATAGGTAGAGGTGTAGAGTGAATGAAGCCTCATTTCCTGTGGGCTGGTGCCTTGTAGTTGGTTGGTCTTGATGGCTGAGACACAAAAACCTTGAAGCTTTCCCAATAGAATCATAGAATCATAGAATCACCAAGGTTGGAAAAGACCTGAAAGATCATCCAGTCCAACCATCCACCTATCACCAATGGTTCTCACTAAACCATATCCTTCAACACAAAATCCAAACATTCCTTGAACACCCCCAGAGTCGGTGACTCCACCACCTCCCTGGGCAGCCCATTCCAGTGCCTGACCACCCTTTCTGAAAAGTAATACTTCCTCATGTCCAGCTTGAATCTCCCCTGCCGTAGCTTGAAACCATTCCCTCTGCTCCTATCACTAATGACACGAGAGAAGAGGCCGACCCCCAGCTCACTACAACCTCCCTTCAGGAAGTTATAGAGAGCAATGAGGTCACCCCTGAGCCTCCTCTTCTCCAGGCTGAACATTCCCACAGAAATAGGATGATGGACAATAAAGCAAGAGGATACAGGATTATGGACTTGAAAAATTTAGATTAATGTTGAAATTGTTCTGAAGCACATGCTGGCACTACAACACTGAGGATCACAACAGATGCTTTGCATTACTTCCATAGGAACTTAGGACCTTCTTCTTAAACAATATTTGAATGTTAATATGTAGTATGTTACAGTTTTTCTGACTCAGCCTTAAAAAGGAATTCCAGCCTTAAAAAGGAATTCCAGATACTCTGACAATCTTTTTTGAAGATCAAAGAAGCAACTTTTTACTGAAAACCAATAAATAATTTGGGTTGTATTCATAATACTGATTTAGTACCAGTTAAAGCAGAAAACCTAGTATTTCTCTGAGATAATACACTTTTGTGATGCATATGATTAATGGTTGTATTACACAGTTTATCACAGCATTTAGCACCAGTAAAACATTATTCTTGGCAGATGTCAGTTTCAATGAAATCTGAACCACAGTTTACACAAGTTCTCATAAGAAACTCATGCATTCATCCACGGAAAGGTAGAAATTAGGCCAGCAACGGCCCATTCAGAAATAAGGAATAGTTAGGAGTGTGATCCCCTGACTGCCTTCTTGCAGCGTACTCTCCAGTCACAGAAGCACAGGTCTGGCATTGCTTTTTTTGTATTTACCACTTTAATTTGTGCTTGTAATGACCACAAACAGGCACATATGCACACACACAGAGGAAAGGAGCTCTGAGGCTGTTTTCCTATGAAGGAAGAGATCATATTTTAAACTGGCAGATAAAATCCCTGAATGTTATCTCTTCATAGGCTCTGTATTTGTGAATGAAATGGTTGTTTTAATAGCTAAACTGATTCCTCAGATACATGGAGTACATTTACCTCTCTCCTGAGGTACAGAGTAGAGCAGGGGGAGTTTATTAATGGAGTACAGGACTCTGGTTGCCAGCAGCAATAGAAAAGAATGGCTATTTAGGTGGAGTAAGAGACATTAACTTATGTATGGCTTTTTTGTTGTTGCAGTATGTATCGTGTCTGAATTTCTGACACCTTTGCTCTTTTCATTTGTTCTCACTGTTCAGAAAAGCAATATTCCAAGGCCTAATCAGGTTTTAAATTCAGAAGTAAAAAAGATTTGTTGCAGAAATGCTCATAATCAGGAGCCAGATTGGTATGGCACATCTGTTCTAACTTCTAGTTATGAATAGTATTATCTGGTGATTTTATGAACAGTAGAGTATACTAGAGAACATGTGGAAATGCATTTGCTATGCCAGAGGGCACTATTAACAGTCTGCACAGACATGTTCTCTCTGATGCATCCACAAACTCCATCAGCAACTTTTTTTCCTCTTGCAGTTTTGAGGTCTTTCTGGAATATTTGAAATGACTCCTGCTAGACATAGATAATCAAAGATACCATGCATTGGCAGTCCATACTGAAGTACAAAAGTATCCTTTGAAGTATTTCTAGCCTGTCCAGATAGGAACTATGAAACCTATGAAACGTGATGGACATTAAAGCCACATAGTAGTGGCTTTTTCTGACTTGCTGTGCTCATGTAAAGTTGTCAGAATTATAATACTACTTCTTTGCTAAATCTGCTGCTCTGGGTATCCCTGCTGCAGCCAGGGCTGGTCCCGATGTACCCTGCAACCTCAGCCATCCTGGGTTTTGATCACTATCAGTGACAGATTATAGACAAGGTAGTTTGACATCCACCAGCATGAAAGCTGATCCTGACTTGTTTTGGCACAAATACTGGCGGCCAGCACAAGCCAGAGTTGCATCCAGACCCAAGACTACAGAGGCTAGAGAGGCACAAACATGTGTAATAACACCATTTACCACCTTTCCTGGCCCTGGCTTTCATAAAATATATCTCAGCTTATCCAAAGGATCTGGACAATTTCCTCTGAAAATCACTTAAGCATTAAAAAATTATTTCTCCAATATTCTAAGCGCTAGATAGAGAATTCATGGAAGTGTGGCATGATATAAATGTTTTACTAGCACTCATTTAGGATGACCTTACATTACTCACGTTTGGCACAGCCATAAGTGAGTCATATGGTTATCCTAAATGTACATCAAGAATGTATTGCTACTATAATGCACCAGTAAGGCCAGCAGGTCATCCGAGAGGCAAATATGAAATACTTGAGAAGAATGACTCACCTCTGGAACGTAACTCTGGCTCCTGATAACTCTTTCTGTGCTCTGCAAGGGCTGGCATGTTTCTGAAGCAGGCTGGCACACCACAGGGGGAAAAAAAAACACAAAACAAAAATCATTTGCCTTTGCATGACGCAAAGATGAAAAGCTGACTTGAAGCTATTTAAGTCTAATCAGCAACAGCTATGACAAGCAGGCTTAGCAAACATTTACGGGTAGACAAAAAGAAAAACACGATGCACATTTCTGTAACCTAATGGTATGCTTATGTATCAGCCAAAAGCCTCAACAAAGCCTCAATTCACAGAAAAACAATTTTAATATAGCTATTTATTCCAGCCTGTGGAATTTACGAGGACGTAGTAAACAAATCTAATATGTGAAGTTGTGTGGCTTGCAATACAGCTCCCTGACATTGAAAAGAACCAATTGGTAAATGTAAGTCACTATATAATTAGGGAGGGGAGGAATGCTCTAACAAACCTTTTCCTTTCCACAGCCAACATCATGAGATGGTGCTTTGGAAATCTAGTGTCAGAGCAGTAGTTTCAATACATTTATCTTCTTTCTTTAGCGACTCCCTCTATTGCTCTGTACTTACCTTTCTTTCTATGTTCCAATGTACTGTTCTGAGTCACGGGTATATTCTTTCAGACTAATCTCAAACCCAACTGCTCATATTTTTTATGAGCCTACCACAGTTTTTTCCTAAACACCATAGCTGTGGGCTGAAAGGAATTGACCTGCAATTTGTTTGTGGCTGAAAGGAAAATAAAAAGATGAAATAGATCGCAGTAGCTTATTGTTTCACTATGGGCGTGCAATTAATCCCGTGAGAAAAGAGAATAAAGTGAATGCACATGCTCATATATTAACTCCCATAAATGGCATTCCTTGTGGACTTTCTCTTGTTCTCACCCCACATACATTGGATTCCTTTCTTGTTTTTTCACTCTGTTATTTATGATTTCTCACTTTTATGATCTTGCCTATAATTATTTCATATGAAGATCATCTTCTGACTAGTAGGTTAGGTTATATAACAATGATAATATTTCATGTTCTATAGCAGTTTCATCCAAAACACTTCACTTCATATAAATGTGACACTTTTGGAAAGCAGACGCTTCTGGGAATGAAGAAAACAGTCAGGACAATGATGAAAATTTGAGACTGAAGCAAAGGGCATACTATTATTGTTATAAAGGTGTTACTGTATCATTATCATTCATGCAAAAATTAGAAAGCGGAATTTCTTTTTCAATTTTCTTTTTCAATGATGCTCTAATTGTGCAAGATTCAGTCACAATTGCATTCACAACATTCTGTCTGTTCCCTTTGACTGATGAAGATTTGGAGTGGCTGAATCACCAAGAATATTTGAACCTGTGGTGCCAGACAGTCTAAGCCTGCAGTATTAAGATATCCCTTTCCTGACTTCTCTTTTTTCTTTTTTCTTTCTTAATGCAGTGTCTTTTTTATCTTTAGTTAAAATTTCCCCTCTTTTGTGCCAGGATATTTGGCAGCTACTGGGATTATTTTTATGGGTAGAGTAGTTATGCATTTACTAGGCTATGAATTCACTGCCTTTCTTTTAATTCCAGTCGAATGAACCACTTGCCTGATGTTTGTTTTCCCTTTCGTTTCTCCAGTAAACCTCAGAATTAGGTTTGTATGTTGTGGCTATTTACTTTCTCCTAATCCTGCTGGTTTGAGGTACCTTTGCTATCAAATGGCTTTGCCCCAAAAGTATGCAAATACAGCCATCCTTGTCAGAGGATACAAGATACATATCAGCAGACAGACTAAGGTACTCAGATTAGGCTGGCCAAACAGAAATTCATGTGTTTTATGACTGCAGGAGGAAAGAAAAGCAAACAAAAGGCACTACATGATGCTATCTTATTATATGTTAACTCTATTTATAGGTAACTCAGTTTTCAAAATTTCAGTAGAAACATTTATTCAGATGGACCTAAGCAGGTTAAGATGCATTTCCTATAACTCAACCTCAGCTGCACACCTGTATTACATTTAATTATGTTCATTTACAGCTGCAGAAGAGGGGAGGACACCTGTATTACATTTAATTATGTTCATTTACAGCTGCAGAAGAGAGGAGGACACTTTCAAGGCCTAATTTCTCTCACCTCTTTTACATGCCTGTTTTAAGAGGAGAGGAATCAAATTCACAACCCCAGTGCATGAGCATGCCATAACATGGTGTGTGTGTTTGTGCTTGTCTTTCTCAATAGCTGTTTTAGCTTGGGCAGAGCAGGGACAGTAAAGACAGGGGAACTGACTGAAAAAACGAATCGTTGAGTGAAGCAGTATTGATGTTACTGGGAAAAGAAACAAGTCAAAATGATAAATCGTCACCATTAAGCTCAATTGATTGTTGAAGATTGCATCTAGAAGACTAATATGTTACTTAGTATGATCATTAGTAGTAAAACTGTAATCCCACTTGGGATTGCCTAGCTGTGATAGGCAGCAGCTAAGCTAGCACACTGTAAACAATGGCAGCAGGTAATGGACAGGGGACACCGGGTCTTCAAAATCCCTATTGCTATTGAGAAGTGACAATAAGAGAATCCTGCGACATTTTACTTCAGGTTTAGGCATTGTGACTTACAAGAGCTAAGATGCAATTTTCAAAGAAATACAAAAACAATAATGTTTTCACACTTTTAATCGATTTGTCGATTAAAATCGACTTAGTCAAGGTGATGTTTTAGTAATGACAGCAGCCTTTGGAGATTCATCAGCATAATTTTTTTTTTAAGAGCCTTTATAATTATTACAGGCGATTTCTATTTTATTTCACTCTTATTCAAGGAGAAATAAAAATGTTATTCAGTATCCAGAGCAACCTAGTACGTAAACTAATCAGAGTAAAAAAAGTTCTGTAACGAGCATGTATGCATTCTGATCAGGTGGTGAACCACTCCTCTTTCTATAATCCAGATTGTCTTTGATATTGTCTTTGAAGCTTTTGCTTTTCTATAGTTGAAGTAAAGCTGTGACAGTTTGTGCTTTCAAAGAAGCCTCTTTGGTTTTGAAGCAGATTGAGAAATGGATGACACTGATTCAAAGGCAAGATTTCCATTTTTAGTGTATAGACTCTGTTTTCAAAACAGAAGCTCTGTTGGTGTATTCAGAGATGCAAAAGTCTCTAGTAAAACTGCCTTTTGTCTCTTCTTTTTCTGAATTGAGTTTTTTTCATAGTGAAAAACAGTTTAATACTGGCATAGCTCCATGCCATATTTTTTCCCCAGTTTTGCACCACAAGAGAAGAAATAGAAGTTAAAAGGTTTATCAGAAACTGGATAAAGTGCCAAATCACAGACAAGGTTTTTCTTAGGTCTGCATGTGGCAGGAAGGTAATGGACAATGGGCTGGTAGGAAGGTGTCACCCCAGGGAAAAATACTGCCCTACCACTGAAGTCCCAAAAGGGAAAAAGAAAAGCGGTAGCATAGGAAGGCTATTGCCAACAAGCAATGGGATCAAATAAATGAGTGCAGCTGCCAAGCAGCATCAGGAGTGTGAGTTTTATGGGTGTGAGCCTGATTTTCTAATTCTGACTTTTCCAATTGAATAATAATGTGGTAATGCTAATTTCTCCAGTCAGGCATCCTGAGGTGCTTTCTCTCAGTGTTACTATGATCACTAAGTCACAGGAAATGCGAGGATGAAATTTCCCTCATGGGGCTGAGTAAAATACAGAAGACCTACAGAAAAGTTAGTTTTCCTCCCCTTCAGTATAATTCTGTCATTAATATATTTAAATGCAGCTCTTTATGTATGTGTTCGTTCTTTACAATGAACATTCATTCATACAATCCATACTTCAAAATTGACATTTCAGCTATGTTTACTGTGCCACAAAACAGTGCTGATCCTCCTGCTGACATATAAGAAACTGGTTTGTTGCTCTGTGACCTGAGAGAAATTGCATAGGTTTTTGGCTGATCCATTACATACCCATATATTGAAAAAAACATAATAAAAAGAAATTAAAATGGAAAGACACAGAGACATAAACATTTAACATAGAAATTTTAGGATTTTTTTTATATTATTCTGGTTTGAGACACTGTGATACATTAGCATATAACTCGTGAAATTCAGGTCTCCTCAACTGAAGAGGGTTGGCAGATAACACAGCAAGATTTTAACTACACCCGAGCCAAATTTATAGGAAATTAAAAAGCTGTGAAACCTGGGAAACCGATTTCAGAAAAATATTGACTGACAGACTTTCGCAGATATTCTAGTGTGAATTACTAATATGCTTGAAATATATTTAAAATAAATACTTGACTGCAAACTGTACTTAGAAGTAACTATTTGTTGTGCTCTACATAAGTTGTAAGATGCAGCTTTTTTATCATTATTTCACTAGCCAAAGAAATCAGAGGGGGAAAAGAACAGTCTAGAATCTATCTAGAACTAGAGACACAAACCACATTTCCCATCCTACCAAACACTCCCAATAAATTCCTGCATACATTGCTTAATTTCCTTCACACTTCAGCTTGGCTCGGCAGCATTCATAAACCTCATGAACCAGCAGTAAAACTGCAATAAAGGCTGTAGAGGACTAATCTTTATCAATAGGGATGTGATAGATAAACTCCATATGGAATCTTACAGATTAGCTATGAAGGGGGGCATTTTATGTGTATTTACAACACCTGCAGGACTTCAGCTCTACCCTTGGAACAGGAAATTCACACAGCAGAAGGGCCATTCCACCTGTATTCCTAACAGCTGAGGACCTTCAGCTGTGCCAATATCTCTGTTACAGAGGTAGAGAGAAAGAAAGGTCTAATGCATACTTGCCTACCCTCCTTTGCAGTCTGTGCATATGCTGGTCTGAAAGCAGTAATCCAGTTTACTAGATTAAGTTATTTTTAAAAAGTTTTCTGGGAACTGAAGCTGCTGTACCTTATTCTAAGGTTTCCAAATAATAAATGTTTGAACTTGGTTGTCTGAAATGTAATTATTCTGCTGAGGAGGAGGGTACCTTGTAGTTGCTTCTTTGATCTGTCCCTATGGATTCGTTGCTAAACCATTCTGGTTGGCAAAAATTTCAAGTGTGCTTTTTTGCCTGTCTGCACATCGTAGCAAAGTCTGCTATATGTCACTGCTTTTGTTGCTGCTAATTATATTCTTGTTTCCTTTTTGTAGTAGATCCTGCTGTTTTCCTTTTTTCTTACTGCTTCATTTTGAAACAAAAAGGAAAAGCCTTTGTATGGGGTAACGGAACTTGCGATGTACTGATAAAACATTAATGATGTAATTTACTTCTTAGTAGGAAATAGTGAATCAAATTTGCTTTCAGAACACGTGGTAATGCATTCTCATGGAAACACTCTTGAAGGTTAGGGATGTATTTTTATGATGAGTTATTACCTTAGTCTGACTCGAGCCTTAGCCATACCTCAACCTAATGCATTACCATAGCTATTTCACCAGCACAGACACCTCATGTCAGACTCTGGGCTTACTTTTGGAATGACAAAACACTCATTACAAGCACTGTGTATTTGCTATAAACCCAAATAAAAATAATATCTGACACTTCTTCTCCAAACAGAGTAAATTAAAAGTATCGTATACTGTAACTTCACATGGAAATGTGAGAGATTTTGTCTGCTATATCTGTTACTTTGCATACAATTAAGAACCAGCAATGGTGTTTAAAAAGAAAAAAAAGCCCCACATGTGAAGGGTTAAAGAATTATCTCTTTGCTGTGTTCTTTAGCTCAAGTGTGAGAGGTTAATGGAGATTACTGTTGTTTTAGATTGCTGGCTGGAGTTAGTTTGTTCCAGTCTACAGCTGGGAGAGGCTTTCCTACTCAATCCCTTCTTTGATGCCATTTCTTGGATTCGCAGGTAAGGCGAGTTGTATTATCAAAATGTTTGTAGTTGGAAAGCTGTAAGTTTGACTTATTTACTTATATTCAGTGATAGGAGTATCTTGTGTTTTTCTTAGGAGGTAAGGGAAAACAGAGTCAGTACTGGTGGAATATTGTAAAGCTTTTAATAAGAATGCCATTGTTAAGAAGAAAGGTAAATCTAGGTTGTATTTTGGAGGTGTGTTCTGGACAAAAGTGACTTTCTATTTATATGGGCTTAGTGCTCATGCATTGAAAGTACTGTAAATAATGGGAGTGGTGCAACTTGGCTTGGACATAAGAATTCTAGTGTTTGCATGTGTTTCGTTTTGGCTTACAAAAACCTTCATATACTTTTGGATGTGTGAAGCTGAGTTCTTCTGAGGTTTCCTTTTATGCTATGAATTGCAGTAGTATTGTCAGTAAATGGTTTTGCTGTATTCCTTGCTGTACCATGTACTGCAATTGCTTTCCTCCTGCTTACGTGAACACACTTCAAAAGTAATAAAAATGAGAGAGTCTAATGGACAATGTTTTGGTATTATTGTAGTACTGTAAAAAAACAACAACAACAGTATTTTTATTTATGTTTATGATGATGTTTTAAAAGACAAGCTGAGGAAAGATGTTTTTAACAAGTGAAAGAGATGCGGTCACTGGAGAAGGTGCATTGCTTTTCACTTGACACTTACTGTACAGTGTGAAGAACGAGAACTTGGATTCAATGCATGTGAAACCTGATAGCGTGCTTTGCTGCATGTAACTGTATTGTTTAAGATTCTGCATTTCCTTTTTCTTTTTATCTTCAGACCTTTTTTAACAGTGTTATGTTGCTAGAGATTGGGAATCTAATGCTGGTGGTGTATTTAGAAGATAAAATTGTGTTAGGTGCTCTGCTGTTTGATTGATGCTGTTTGTTTTGCATTTAGATGCAGCAATCAGTTTGCTTCTATTGATGTTTATTTTCTTAGGTCTCCCTTTATTTTTTTTTCTGTCTCCCACTCTTCAAACTTTCTGGACCTCTACACTCTGCTTGGCATTTTCTCAATGGTTTGTGTGTTTAAGGTGGCCAAGCAGGAAAAATTCCTAAAAGAAAGAGAGGCAATTTGTGCTGTTTTGTGCTTGCACCTGGGTGACTGGTGGGAAGTCTTTTACTGATTGGACTTGTCTGAGGCATTGGATGTGCAAGCAAATGCTGTCTGCTTTAAGTACCTGGCCTAAATTTTGTATAGTATAGATTCTAGACTGTTTATCCTCTTTTGCTTAACACTGAGTTTTCTGGATGATATTAAGACACTAACAGGACTGTGCATGCGCTCTTAGGAAAAAAATTGGGCCAGATTTTATTTTAACCTGGAAAATGCAGAAGTGATGAAGTAACAGGGAAAGCTGGGAGAAAAGAAAAACTCTTCAGACTGGAAACTCTATAGCAGAAAATCATTATTTTTGTTCTGATTTTCCTTCCTCCTGCAGTGTAAATCACATGCTTCATTGTGAGTTTTGCTATTTGGCAATGTTTTTTATTTATTCTTTTTTTTTCTTTTTCCACCCAATAAATCCTTACCAGTAGTGAAAAGTGGAGATGAAGAATACCTTTCTGAATCTATGAATCTCTGAAATCAATGAGAAGTCTGCTTGTTAGATTATATACTTCAGAGTTGAAAAATGTCTAATTTGTGACTCAGTACATCTAGCCAGAAATGCTTAAACCCATCTTCCCACATCATCACAGTGTTCTTAAGCTTTCCTGTCACATCTTTGAAGGTATGTGAAAATGGAAGAATTGTTTTTGTGGGGAAGCAGTGCGAGCTTCTAAAAGTGCAGGGAATGGTTTCTTCTAGTTGTTTTCTCTCTGTGCCATGGGAATCTGACAGAATTTGAGTAGCTAGTAAGTGAAGGCACCTGCTAGAAATTCCAAATGTGTTTCTTTTCCAAAACTACTCTTTGGTTCTCTGCCAGGGAGCTTTCTCAGTCTGCTTTTATTCAATTGAACTCAGACATGTTTATTTCATGCGTTTTCCACGTTGAGGTGATATGGCTTGCAGACAGTGAAAACAAAGAATGGGGCCCCAGACTCGATGCTTTTTGAGGGAAGAATACGTTGCTGCCTAAGAATTTGGGATGGTGTTTGAAAGTGATTTTATGAATTTACTTTGGTTGTGCAAAGTAATCCAAGGGTTCTGTGATGGTTATGTACCATTCCTGGAGCTTGTACTTGCAGTGTCATTTTGACAACAATGACTGAGAATCACCTCGAGGTCACTAGTGGTGAGCAAACATTTTGTATAAGATTCTGGTCCTCCAGAAGATGTTTTAGGTTACCCAGACTGTTCTTGACTGCGTGTCTACCTGGTCTGACTATGTGATGAAAGGCTGAAGTACTTGGTTTTGTAATCATTTTATGAGGCACCGTTTATTAAAGAGTGTTAAGGTTACAGAGAGAAAACAATCATTTGATAAGAACAATAATATAGACTGCATGGAATGTTGTTAGACGTCGTGTTGGACTTAATTACTCAGTGCTTTTTTAATATGAATGTGAGATGCATATTAAAATAGCTTATCTAGGTTGGTTTGACTTCTTTTAATGGAGGGAGCAAAAAGAAAACTTGGAAGGGGGCAGTAGTCCGTCAAAGGGGGGCCCTGAGGGGGACGAAAAGGAATAGATCTGATTTTGTGTTGTTTTGTTGTTGGTGTGT
Organism: Phasianus colchicus; assembly: GCF_987193195.1. Classification (NCBI taxonomy): domain Eukaryota; kingdom Metazoa; phylum Chordata; class Aves; order Galliformes; family Phasianidae; genus Phasianus; species Phasianus colchicus. The sequence goes on from NC_143439.1 coordinate 2,834,211, forward strand.
TTTTGTTTGTTTGTTTGTTTGTTTGAAATATACAAATCTGCTAGAAAAGAATAGTAGTATAATATTTATGTATCTATGTATATATCTAAACAAGCATGCATGAACATGTAGCGACAATGGATTTTCCTCAGACTTGACAGGGTTTGTTGATGTTTTTTCCATTTACTGAAAAGACCAGGTAACATAATAAGATTGCCTTTAAAAAGCCAACATAAATCATTAAGCATATTCAGAAACTTATGAGAACTTTCTCAAAGGACGTTTTTTTATCAAATGCTGCAAATGTAAGCCCTGGTGTGGAGCAGTATTAAAAATTTCTGTGCTTGCTAAATTGTTGCAGCAGCATGCACAAACCAATCTCTTGTACATTTTGTTTATGAGCTTTTAAAAGAATTTCAACAGCATGAATTGAATTATCACAACAGTGGTACATGTCCTTCATGGGGTTACATTTTGCAGCAATTTTCCCTCTATAATATTGGGTTGTTGGGCATTGTAAGTCCCAGTGGGCTTGGTGAGTGAAAAATAGACTGTCATGAAATCTAAATTCCAGAGCTGTCAAATCCAGGCATAGAAATATTAATTCTTGTTTGGTTCTGCAATATAACAGTCTTGTGTGGTGCAAAAGGTAAGATCAACTTACTTGATTGCTAGATGAAATCATGTCATCATTTGTGCCCCCAGAAACATAAGCAAATGAGGAAGCTAAGCAATGAAGGAGGTGGCTATTTCTGGGGATTTTTAGCATTTCATTTCAGAATTGCTACTCATGATATCAACCTTGGCTAAGATATTCATTAAAGTAATGCAGAGAGCTTGGAAGCTGAACTGAGCCTGATTAGTGTCACTGCCAAGTACATTGCAACCTTCTGTTTTGCAAGGAATTGTGTGTTCTTATTTATTATATGTTTTTAAGCCAACAGAAGTTTTTAAGCATGGTGCTGTATGCAGCCTTTATTGATCTTAACCATAGGAACTTCTGTGCAGGACTGAAAATGGATTTAATGCTTTAAGTCCTCAGATTAGGATAAGGATGGGCTTCCAATGGATATACTGGTGGCCCACCCTAAGAATAAGATATATTTCTCTCAGCTCTGGAAGTACTCTAAGAGACCTGTGGATTTCTCTCAAAATGCAAAGGTAAATAGAGTAAAAGAACTGACAATATGGTAACATTTTGGCCAGAAGAGACAGGCCAAAGCGAGTGTAACTCCTTTGGTAAATGTAAAAGGAGAACTGGCTTAAATGGATGAAGAAAAGGCTGAGGTACTGAATGAGTTCTTTGCCTTCAGTGGCAGCCAGGATTCTAATATTTCTCACGTCCCTGAGCCCTGCATCCCTAAACATCTAGGTGAGGACCAGGGGAGTAAATCCTCCCTCACTGTAAGGGCAGAGCAAGTTCAAGATCGCCTCATGAGACTGAATGTACACAAGTCTATGGGGCCGGATGGCGTGCATCCCAGGGTTGCTGAAGGAGCTGGCTGAGGTGTTACTCTCCATCGTATTTGAAAAGTTGTGGTGTCAGGTGAGGTCCCAGGTGACTGGAGGAAGGGTCACATCACTCCCGTTTGTAAGAAAGGGAGCAAACAGGACCCAGGAACTACAGGCCTGTGAGTCTCACCTCTGTGCCTGGGTGCTGGAACAGCTGCACAGAGAGGCTGTGGATGCCCCGTCCATCCCTGGAGATGTTCAAGGCCAGGTTGGATGGGGCCCTGGGCAGCCTCGTCTAGTATTAAATGTGAAGGTTGGTGGCCCTGCATGTGGCAGGGGGTTGGAGATTCGTGATCCTCGAGGTCCCTTCCAACCCTTGCCATTCTGTGATTCTGCAATAAAAACGACAGCAGTCAGAGAGGCTTGAGTATCACCATCAGTAAGGCTCTTGAAAGGCCCATTCTTGTGTTTGTCAAGTTTAAATTCAAATCTGCAGTCAAAATGCAACCAGCTTGCAAATCGGAATATTTTTCAGGCATGACTCTTTAAATGTAACTTCAGATTGCATGCTTACAGACTGATCTCCAAAAAAACCTCCAGTTGCCATAAAATTTCTCTCAATCCTTAATATGACAGAAAAGATAGCAAAACGTGGGGTGAATGGAAGATGTTAAAAACAGTTTATCGCATACAGCTTTAAAGGATAACTATAACCAAACTGATAGGACGAACGTAAAGATCTGCTCTTTCCCATGGAGTGTGTACTAATAATATGAGAAGTGAAGAAGTCAAAATAGGCTAGTAAAATTCTATTTACTAGGCACTGAAAATGGAAGTTTTTCATTTGTAGATGAGGCAAGTCTGCAAAAGGTATTGTGGGAAGGTTAATAAAAATGGCTGAGGGGACACCAAGGGATGTGTTACAATGGTATCATCATTGCTCTGTCTTATTTGAAGTCCTTTAGTTTCCACAGAACCTGTAAGCTGCTTCTTGGAGGTTCAATACAATTATGTATTCCTATGAGCACCTGAGCAACACATCAGATTGTGGTAGAAGTTTGGGTCTATGATAGGAAGAAAATAATTCAAATGATTCCTTAAGAAGGAAGGGCATTCTTAGCATTTTGGCAGAATCTTAGATATTTTATCACTGGTATTAAGGGATGAAAGTTCTCTTGTGGTGGACTTGTGGATAGCTTTCCTTCTCCAGCAAAAGCAACTGGTAGTAAATGAAACTTTGAAGAGAATGAGGCTGCCAAAAAAACTGAAAGTATGGCCATAGAGAATACATGAAATAAGCTGCATTTCCTTGTGGATGTTAACAATAGCAGATGTAGGTTCCCCATCACATCTGAATTCATTTGCATGAGAGGGATGGTGAGAAGCTGTTCTTTGTTCCCAAAGCTCTGTGACTGATGCTACTGCTCTATCCTATGGAGTCTACAGGTGTGATTCATGTAAGTTGATTTTGGGCCCACTGAGTCCTACAGTGCTTCTCTTCAGAGAAGTTATACAGAAGAAGATACTCCTTCCTTCCTTTGCTCTCAGGCTGCCTCACTGGGAGCTACTCAATAAATGTGATTACTGTACAAGACATTCAGTTCCATAACAGCATCACTAATTACTAGAATCTATAGATATAAGACCAAAGAAGGTTTTGGTTTTTTTTCTTTTTACCTCTGTGTTCGTTTCTTATCTCAAAAGAGAGTTGAGTGAATCATCAGGGATAAAGCTGTCTCGCCCTTGAGTGCACTTACTGCCAATATTTATGGAAATATTCTGTTTTCCTTCACAAAAAAGTGCAGCGGATGCCATTAGCTATGATTGTTTCTGTGACATTGGTAAAAAGGCAAAGTAATACATAGGTCAGGTTGATGACCATGAAGGTCTTTCCAACCTAAATGATTCGATGTTCTGATTTCACATGCAGAAATGGGCATTTTTCTTTGGGTGAGTGCATGTGTAAATTCACATTCAGATGCATTATCATCAGTTATACCTGGTTCGTGCACATCAACCAAAGCATCTTGAATCTTAGATATGTGCAGTAAGGAAGAAATGTGTGACCTCACAGTTCCAGAGACAATGGGATCATAAAAACTGCTTCTCGTTAGAAGCATATGTTCTAACTATTTGTTTTGTGTTTGAGGTCTTATTCTGTAAGATGTAGAACTCTGCTATTTGCAATGCAGTGCTGATGAATTTCCAACTACAGTACTTTGCAAAGAAGTAATGTAGACTTTTTAGCTATGGAAAGGTATGGTGAAGCACCAGAGGTAATCAGTCTCATTCTGCACTGCTGTGTGAAGAGCCTTTTCTCTGCAAAGTGCAGTTGCTTTGAACAAGCTGTGGGTTGCTTGTGAGGCAGTTCTGGGAATTGCTAGCTGTGTGTGTGATAGGACTCTTGCTGTAGGAACTAATGAAGTTCTACAGTCAGCAGTGAAATTTCCTTCTGCTTTGATTCCCGTGGGAGAACGAGCAAGTCCTTTTCAAATGCAAATCTTTGATGGGTAGCCTGGGTAGAGGGAATGAAGATAGGAAGGAGCAGGCATTTCAAGCTTCAGGCATTTTCAGATTGGTTGTGCTACTGTTGGCCTTTCTTAACCTTTATTTATTTATTTATTTTTTTACTACTTCTACACAATACTGCCTTAAATAAGCTCTTCTGTGTTAAAATCACTTGGACGTTTGGAAGTCATTTTTCTTCTCTGTATGCAGGAAGTTGGTGGTTTTGGTGAGAGTCTGCATTCTTCTTCCGCTCAGAGAAGGGGAAGTAAAAAGCTCCTGCTCCCCCAGAATGAACAAGAATAATTTTTGTCTCTTTGGGAGGATTTTCCTGTGTTAACAAGGAGCTATTTTCTGGGCTTAGGGAGTTGTCCTTTTTTCATGTTGCTGTTCTGCTTATGAGCAAATTATGGTTTCATCATAACCTAATCATATAATCACCAAGGTTGGAAAAGATCTCCAAGATCATTCTAACTGTCCACCTACCACCAGTATTTCCCACTAAACCATACACCTTAATACAACATCTTAATGTTTCTTGACCACCTCCAGGGATGGTGACTCCACCACCTCCCTGGGCAGCCTGTTCCAGCACCTAAATGCTTCATTTGAAGAAGAAATTTTTCCTAACATCCAACCTGAATCTCCCCTGGTGCAACTTGAGGCCATTCCCTCTAGTCCTATCGCTAGTGATGTGGGAGAAGAGGCTGATTCCCCACCTTTCCATAATGTTTCCCTTGAGCCTCCTCTTCTCCCTGAACAATCCTGGTTGCTTCAGTCACTTCTCACAAGACTTCTGTCCAGACCCCTCACCAGCTTTCTTGCCCTCCTCTGAATGCACTCCAGGTCCTCAATGTCTTTCTAGTAGTGAGGGGCCCAAAACTGGATGCAGTACTCAAGGTGTGGCCTCACCAGTGCTGAGTATGGTGTATTGCAGACAACTCACTTCAGATTTTTTTTCTGAATTCCACACATCTCATTCTGCAAATTTGCATCACTGCTAAGTTACTAATTACAAACTAAATTCTTCCCACATTTCTCAAATAGTTATTTCTGTACAAAAGTCTGTAATGTACTCAGTACCTTTCCTGCAAAGAGGTACAGCAACCTGAGACTTAGAAACCCAACTATATTTGGTGGACATTAAAACTTAAGTTTAAACTGCAAGCTAGAGGTTGCCACAATTCAGTACGATGCTGCTCGCTTGGTGTTTTGAAAGCTGTCTGCTACCTATTTAAATATTTTAGGGGAAAAAAAATATATCTGAACGCCTTAATCGTGATCACTGCTGATGAAGAGAAGGTGTGTCAAATGTTGCTAATATTCCCCTGGGAGTTCTTCTGAGTCCCTCAGTCCTTTGATCTGCCTGTTACAGTTCTGAGTGCTAGATGCTGTTTGTGGAACCAGAGTTCTGGAACCAGGTGACGACAGGTGATTGATTGCACAAGAGAACATTGTCACTGAAGATGTGATGCCATCAGGTGCTGGGGCTAATGCCTTAGAGCAGACACAGTTTTAAAGCCTCTCTGTAAATCAGCCAAAACCTCTGCCGCTTGGATGTTAAAGAAGGAACAACCAATGTCTGGTTTGCAGATAGATTGTTTGCAAGGAGTCTATCTGCATGAGTGCTTGCTGAATGAAAATGTGCCTTCTTTCTTTGGCTGTCACTGTGCTGCACTGATGATTCTGCAGCTAACATTAGGATTTTACTGCTGTAATTCCACTGATTTCAGTAGCGTGATTTCTGCTTCTTGGGAAACTGAAAAAGGACCTGGACTCGCTCTTTTTAAAGTTGCTTTTCATTCTAGCTACTAGATAGGTCGTGACTTTCTCTCACCATGTGTTTCCCATCAAAGTCCTGGCTGCCTTGAGTGCTATGTGATAGGCTGTCTGGAAGCTAAAGACAGAGTGTGTGCACTCTGCTAGAAAGACTCCCTGAAATATCCCATATCCAGTAGCTGAAGTTGCCACACGCTACAGCGTCTGCAGGCGGTCACAAGAAAACCATGTAATGATGAAAGAGCTTCAGTGCACGTAGTTTGATGTTTAAAAAAAAAAAAAAAGAAAATTACAAATAAACATATTAAACATTTAAGGAATGGGAAAGTCCAAAATGCTGTGCAGGACAACATAAGCCTGTATTCTTTTTGATGAAGGTAGGGAAAGGAGAACAAAGCACATCTGTTTGTCAAAACAAAAACACCCAAGAATATGAAAAATGTTCTTCCAGGTTTGTTTTCTGTGATGGAAACCAAGGTTGGGAAATTAGAGGAAACTAGTCTACGTGTTGCATCGTTGTAAAGTGACACAATGCTCCGTTTGTGGAAAGTAATAGCTAAAGAATAAGCATCCAGAGACAGCATTTTACTGAGCCATTTCATTAAACCTGCTGTTGATTTCACATTTGCCAATAGCAAACTACTAGGTCCCATTTTTTTTGTTGTTGCTTTTCTGTTGTTTCCCAGGTTGTCTTTTTGCTAATGGTTATAAGCTCTCAAGTCTGGAAGCTGCCCACTTGTGCATGAAAATTGTCTTCAGCAAAGAAAAAATAAGTTTACTACTCTTTGGGTGTAGATGGCCACATAACGATGTGGCTTCATGGGCAGGAGAGATTTTGTGCTGCATGCAAAGGGTGCATCCCTGTGATAGCATAGCTGCTTTCAGTGGTTTTTCAGAAGGGACAGAGACAGACAGCTCAGAGATATCTCCAATAAGAGAGGGAGAAAAGTTTGCTATTGACACTGCGGGTTGAGCTGTAGAGCAGACAGATGAGCTGTGGGGTGCCTGCTGTGCTCTTTTCCAGCCAAGGCATGGGGCCAAGCCATCTGACAGCATATATTCTGTTTGCTGCCTGACTGATTGGCCTGGTGTTCACATATCAGGACTATAGCTTCTGTCTTCTGAGATGGTCTCCTACAAAGTTCAGGGTTTGGCTTAGGAGACTGACAAGATCTAACAACAAGGCTTTGGGCTAAATCCTTCAGTGCATCGCTTCTGCAGAGGGCCAACTAAATGGCCAGGAATTCTGGCCTTGACCCAATGCCAGTTAAAATCAGTGGACTTTCTGCTAAACAAAAATTGCCAATCCTAGTGGAATTTGCAGTGGCTTTATAACAGATATTTAGAAATGCACGTTCTCACTTTTTACCTTCCCAAAACAAACAACAAAAAGCATCATATTTCCAAACTCTAGCATTAATTTCATGTACATAGGTGATTATTTTTTTTCTTTTAAACTATATAGCTTCAGTAAATCACTGTATCTAACTACAATGTGGGCAACAATTATCTCTGACATATAAAATAGAATTTTTGAATATGGCTGAGGATAAGTAAAAAAAAAAAAAAAACACTTCCATCTGTGCCCTAGCATGAGTGCTCCCATTTGATGTATAGTGATGATACCAGAGGAAACTATGTGATTATTTATTTCATTTATTTTTGAATAGGAAGCCTCTTCTAAACAGAGCATTGGATATATGGAAAGGTCAGAAAAAGGCAAATGTCTTGCAGAAAAACTGGTCTTCTCTGCATTTCCATGTAGCTAAGACTTCAAGGATTTTTTTAAGAAAAGCTGATGAGTAAAACTTTTGAGTGCTCGTTAAGTACATAATAAATCTAAAGGTGAACTCTGCAGTGTGACCCACTGTAGAGCAGAATGGATCTCAAAGCTTATGACTTTGAGGTCTGTGGAAGGATTTTGTAATCCTTTCCCCAGTTCTGCAGCTTAAATTAATCAGCTGCTGCATATACTTTCATTCTGGAGCACTTGAGTAACTTATGTTACAGTACGGGAGCTGGACTTATGGTGAAGATGTATTAATCCTTGTGAGATTGATATCTAAATTCCTCTTTGTAGTCCCAAAGGAAATAGAATAAATGCAAAGGTGAGAGGAATCTGGCTGTATGTTTTGCCCTCAATAGTTGTATGATGGAGGTGTTCATAGATGAATAGGAACAATCTTCGTGGTAACAAGGAAAATACTAATTTAATTACATGAATTTCTATGTTCCTTGGGTTGTGAGGTGTAATCATTCTGAGCTTTTCATTGACATGCCTACCCTGAAATAAACGAGGTCTGGCTTTTCTTTTCTGTGATAATCATGCTTCGTTTCTAGCCAGATGTATTTTGTCTGAACTCATGATGTTAACTAACTCATTTAGCAACTATTATAAAAATAAGCAAAATATTTGAGGGCATAAATTTATGCCTTTATATAGTTCAGATATAACCAAGTTCATAATTGGATCTGCAGGTCAAAATGGTATCGATATGAATTGACTCCGGTGCCTCTCACAGGTGTGCCATGGATTTTGGTTACAAGGAGGCTGTAATGGCACTGCAAAACCAGTTTGGTTTCAACAAATGGTAACTTTCTGACTAAGCCATGGTTGAAGTGAAAAGACATTTTTCTAAAGACAGAATTTTAAATTATGGCTAATTTTCAAGAGTTTGCATCTACCCTGAGCATATCTGCTAGTGTTCTTTTTGCAGTATGATCTACTTTGCTATGGGGAAAACAAGCATTGTACTTAATTCAGAAATATTAATGTGTCTCATTTTCAGTTCAGGGATCAAGCTGATTCAGTTTTATTCCATTCATTCTTCTTTATAGGCCAGTGTAAAAGAGTTAATTTAGTACTTTCAGAAAAAGAATTGTTCTGACTTTACATGGGGCTTTTTTTTTTTTTCCCTCCCAGGCTACTCAGACTGTGGAGTTCTCTATTTTTCACTTTGAGAATGGATTTTACAAAAAGTAAATTGGATCCTGAGAACACTGATCTCTTCACCCTTGTTACACAAAGTCTAAAGGATTTCTTTTTTCCCCCAAAGTGTCTGGCTATGTGAACAGATTTCCTACCTGTTTATCACAGACTCATTCTCAGAATGTGACAAACTTCAGTGCATCACCACTTCTTATTAAACAATATTATCAATATTTAGAAGAGCTTGTTGGAATTTTTCATTGCTTTGTGGCAAAATGGTTATTTTCAGCATGTCTGGCAGACTTACTGCAGATGCCTTTCTGATATCTCTTTCTTTAAGGAATTAAAGGAATATTTTTGGTGTAGGTGATATATGAGTAAGGTAATGTATACATTAAATTACTGTTGTTTTTTAATCCATCTGAGTACCAATTATTGTTGCCCCAAATGTGAAATTAATGGATCAGTTACAGAGTTTTCTAATGACATGTAAAGTATTTAAAAGACCTAGTCTTGTATTATGTATTATGACCTTGGTAACTTCTCCATTCCTATCAGTGAAAAGTAGTGTTCTTACACACAGTGTATCTGTTCTTGTTTAAATGGCATCATCTATTGTAGTCTGTAGGAATAGGGGTTGTTGCTGTTTGTTTTTTTTCCCTCCTTTGTTCCTAGGTACTATTTGAACCTTTACCTCTGATTGAGGAAAAATCAGGAATCTCCTTTCTTCTATGGTTGTGAGCAGCTCGTTAGTTCTAGCAAAAAGCAGTGTAGGAGTAATCTATATTGTTAGGTCACTTAAACGCATTTGGGAGACTGAAAAAATGGTGTCCTAGAGCACTGGTTTGTGAGGATTTACCAAAAGGATGAAAATGGTCCATGTGTTTCAAGCAGATCTGGTTACACTCGAACACATTTAACTGTGACTAGCTAGAGAAGGCAGATGGGCCACCGTGACCTGTGTGTTCTATTCCTATGTCTCTTCCTTGTTTCAGAGGCTGAGGAATGCTTCCTAGTGTGGTGTTTTTCTGTGTTTGTACACGTGCCTGGTTACTGCAGTGCATTTTCCTGATGTTTCAATGTGCAGTAATTAAAGCTAGCTGGTTAGTTTCTAAAGGGCTCTGAATGTGTCTGCAGGCACGAAGGCTTCATACCTGGCTGAAAGTAATGTCAGGTTAAAAAGAGAAATGCTAGATAACCTACGTAGTTGAAAGACCTTGCTTGATAATAAGAATATTTTGTATAAATATAAATTAGCTTTCCTTTCCACTGTTTCTGTGTGGGTTTGGTCTTACCAACCTCTAAGCTGGAAGCCAGGGGAGTTGGAAAAGCTTACCCTAGCAAAAATATCAGAGCAGAGACATCTCATTGCAGAGTCAATCCTACTGTGCTATTTTTCAGTAGAAGTCTTAGTTTCCTAATGTAAGTGTCCTTCTTTCCCTCGGATAGGTTTTCATAGCTTAAGTGACACATAAAAGACACATCTCTCACGTGTTATGCAGTGTAACTTTGATTCTAATAGCTGAGTCAGTCATCTGACAGTTACTTGAGGTTTGATGTATAACAATGAACAGAGAATAATTGAACTGAAGGCAGAAGTACTGGCATAAAAATAGAGGTGGAAGACCAATGAAATCTGTGAAACCAGGATGGATTGGTACCTTGAGAAGCGTCATTGAAAGGAACAAGTTGTGGGGAAGAATTTGGTTAGCGTTCCTCTAAACCTCTTGTGCGACCAAGAGAAAATAATGCCATTGAAATGGGAACTTATTTACCACTCCTTGTCAGGGTTAGGCATAACATTTCTAAATATACTTGGAAACTTTGAAACTTAGAAAGTAAAATATACTTTGGAAACTCAACAAGACTGAAGCAAGGTGTTTTTTTGGCTTTTTTTTTTGTTGTTGTGTTGTTCTTTTAAAGTCACCTTTGACATACTATTGCCACATCTTATTAAAGAAAATATATCAGAGTTCTGGATGAGTCATTTTCTGCAGAGGAAAGCTGGATTTATGGTTTTTGAAGATCCAGCTTTGAACAGGCAGAAGTGATCTTATTAATTCATCCTGATGGAAGTGATTGGTGTGCAGAAGCTTAACTAAGGTAAAAACATGACCTTTCATCAGAAAAGGCATTTACAGAGACTGTGTTTTATCCAGTAACAATCAGCTTTTCCATTTCTAACCACATCAACAACCACAAATTCCTTCAGTCCTTGTGTACTCAACTTGTTATCCTTTGGGAATTGGAACATTACTTTTTTTTTCAAAAATATTTTGAAGTCCTGCATCAAGTCATTTATGATAAATCCCACTGGTTTGCCAGATAGAAGCAACACAAATGTGGATCATGTTTATTGTGAGTTGTGTATTCTGAAGTAGCATATGAATGATTTATCTGAAGAGTTAATGTGTTGACCTCTTCACTGAAGAGGTCATCAAAGGAACTTGGATGACCACAGCCACAACTTAGATATCACTACCTGCCTCAGAGCAATTGCAGAGGTGTCTGGCTGGGTCTGCTGGGCGTGAATCTTGGAGTTCTTCTTGCAGCCTCATTGTAATTGAGTGACAGGTTGTTCAAGCAGTGCATGAAAGGGGGGTTTTCACCTGTGCCTCATGTCAAGGGAGCTGGATTTGGCAGCAAACAGGACAGCTGATCTGTTTGATAGTAGAAGAGGAAAATGAGGAAGTTTGTCCTGCATCACTCTAATAGCATGCTTGCTGGTATCCTGGGATATCATTGTCTCCCTTTTGGAGCTGTTCTGAATATAAGGATATCGGTTTTTGTTAAGGCAGCCCGTAGGAAAGCACTGATGTGGGTGTGTATTCATGTTATATATAGCAGTACTACCATCTTATTTTGTACTAAGCTGGTGGACAGCCTCTAGAGTTCCCAGTGCATGTGTTTCAGGGATTTATGTTTGTTTATGTATGTAGAAAATCTCCTCCATTAATTTTATAGGCAGCTACGGCGCTTCTCTAATATCTGAAGAAGCTGTTATGTGCCTAAGACACCAAAGAACTGAATGCTGACGTATTGTATTCCTTAGGGCTATAGATTTTACCAGGCATCTGATGCCCATCCCAGGAAAACAACTCTTTGATTTCAGGAGGATTTTCAAGAAACTTGAGTTTCTGAAGTGCTTAAAACAAAATTCCCTTCTGCCTCTCTCCCTCCCCCCCCCCCCCTTTTTTTAATTCCCTTCTCTGAAGCCAAAAAAAAAAAAAAAAGAAAAAAGAAAGAAAAAAAAAAAAAAAAAAGGAACTTGCCTCTCAAATGAATGAGGGAGAGTCCAAAAGCAAAATTCCCTCACAAGCTGACCCAGGCAATTTGAACAGAACCTATCCTGTGATCCCAGGCTTAGTTTTATAGGGTTTTGCTCTGCTCATTTGTCCTTAGGGTTTATTCCAACAGTAACAGCTGATAGGTTTTACCTCCTCTAGGTAGCTTGCATTCAACATCTCATTTGTAAGCTGAGCACTGTATTATTGCATTTCCCCCTCCCAGTTGCATTTCTAGCCTATCTGCAGATGGCATACATACCACCTGTCTTCTGCTATGGGGAAAACAAGCATCATGTGAGATTGGCTTTCCCGACCTTCCTAATGATGATCTCACATGATTTTTTTTGCTGTATGGTCACTGTGGTAACTAACACTGGTCTTTTGAAGTGATAGTTTGGTTTACTAATAGTTTATACATTTATACATTCATTTAGGCTGCTAGTAGAGGGGAAACAAGTGCATCCAAAGAAGAAAACCTTATTTGCACAATCCATATGCTCAATAGAACATTATTTCTCATATTAATAACATTTTACTCTTGTAATTTTCCATTTCGCTTGTTCTGTTAATTTGTTAAAAGCAAAATTCTTCCATTATTTCAGATGCTCATTTCCAGACCGCTAGCAGTTCAAATAGCTGAATACAGTTTGTTCTGTTTCTGCCACACAAGGCACACAGTCCATTAAACCTTTTATTTTATAATTGGATTTGTAAATGGAGCTAACTTTAAAGGTCTGGATTACAGCGCAGAATCAACCATGCACTTACCATGTAGTAAAAAACTGGGTAAAGCATACCATTCAGATAATTAATAGTTTAAGAAAAGAGTCTAGAGTTTTTTTCAACAAATGCAACATAGAACATTCACTTCTAACTTACTTGTAGGAATGGTTCATACTGGAAAGTGATCTGGAATAGGACAGTTGAATGAAGAATTGATATTCTGGCCATCTCCACATGTGAGTGTGAGGTTTTCAAGTTGTATAATGTACCACAGTACTATAGCAGAGGGATTTACTTCTTTATATCTATTTACTTGGGAGTCAGCATGACTCTGATTTCTCTTGTCCCTGGGACTTTTCACCCAGTGTCTGCAGTAACTGTGTATGGCATCTGCATTCATGTGAAGCATGCAAGGGCATCCTGCTTCAGATTAAATACTGCTGCTTCTCACACCTTGAGAGTTCCTTTATTTTCTCTCCCTAGCTCCCTGCTTTGTCTTTTTTTTTTTTTTTTTTTTTTTTTTTCCCACTAAAAGAGGTTTATTTGTTTTAATCAAGTATTATAAATATACCGAGCATCATCAGCTCGGTATGGAACTAAAAGAAAAGCATATCCTGGTGGGCAAAATAAAGGTAGACCTCCATTGCATACTGTGAAAGACGGTGAGGAGTTGTATGTCTCTTGGAATTACAAATGAGTTTATGGACCTGATAATAAAAATATTTTAAAGGGCAGGAGATAGCAAATGTACAGACCAGAGGAAGGATTCCAGGCATGTATGATCATGTATGAAAGGGCATGGAACTGGATGTAAAGGAAGATTGCAGGAAAATGAAGGGGAGAAAAACTTCTTCAGAGTTTATAAATCTGAGGAAGCGATACAGAATTATCATGTGAGGTATCAAATCATATTGATCTTGCACTTCTGTAATAAAATTCTTTGGTTTCTGGCAAAAATGATTCCTTTCTGCAGACACAGGCAAAGGTAGCAAGCAGTGCTTAGAAGCAGAATGGTGCTGAAAAGCACTAACAGCTGGAGGGAATTCCTTAAGTCAGAGCTCATGAATGGACATATGAGCTGGAGACATACGACGGTGAATGCCAAGACCAACTATTACCGTGTCTGTCAAGGTTGGGAATGTAAATGCCATGCCAAAAATGAAAGAATTTTTTTTTTGCTGGGGAATAAGAAATTTCACTGTTGTCAGAACTTCACGGAAGTTCGCTTAGTTACTCTATGAAGTTACAGAATCACAGAATGGCCAGGGTTGGAAGGGACCTCAAGGATCATGAATCTCCAACCCTCCTGCCACATGCAGGGCCACCAACCATCCCACCTAATGCTAGACCAGGCTGCCCAGGGCCCCATCCAATCTGCCCTTGAACACCTCCAGGGATGGGGCAGAAGCTGTTGTAACAATTGATAAAACGTGAGAGTTGTGACTGTTCAAATTATTTTAAGAGAAATAAATAATCACCTGAAAATAAGCATTTCTTAAAGGCAGTCTACTCAAGAAGTAGCTACACATGAGTAGAATGAGTAGAGAACTTTCCTTGATGGTTGGTAGCAACAACTCACGGTTTGTTTGCCAGTCACTGGGAAGTTCAGAGTGGATTCAGGAGGCAGCAGGGGTGAGAGGGTTTTTTGAGTTTTACATTTGCCTTTGAGGCCCTATTTGAAGATGATGCTTACCTCTGCTTTCATAGGTTTACTTTTGGAACTCAGACGTCTGTGTTAGGATCTAGATTTGATGGAGATTGTGCACATACGTGTTGAATTTTCTTCTCTAAGATACAGACCTAGCCTTTGAAATTCCCAGGCAAGGAGGGTGAGGGAGGCAAAAAGATAGAACTTTGAGCTGATATGTAGGAAGAGGTTCCCTCACGTGAAACAAATGTTTCACCACAGAAGGCTTAATGTTAACGCAGGAAAGAAACTGCTGTTCAGAAGTACTAAAATTGAAATTGTTCTGATTCCCTGCGGGACTGCTCAGTCTCTTAGGTTGTCAGTCCCCACTCATGACTCTGTACACACATATATTTGGAACTGTATACTGCATTAGGGCTGAAAAAGATGGTGAAGGTATCATATGTGGGCATAAATACAACAGTCTGAAACAGCATGCTGTGCAATGAGCCTTTTGGTACTTTTTATTTCCAGTGCACTGAACCATGAAGATGTTATTTTTCCACACTGGAACTTAACACGTTTAATTTGGTTTAATATAGAAGTTTGTAGGTACAAGGGAATGGGTGGAAGAAGGAAAGTATAAAATCACAGAAGCAGTTTGGCAATTTGTGTTGACGCTTCCCAGCTAATCGTGAGCTGGTCTTTCTTCAAGTGAACAAAAAGCAAGTGAGCTTTGAAGCAAATAGAAAGCATTTAAAACTTTCCTACTGTTGCAAAACAACGGCAGCAGCAAGATGAAAGGAGGTTCCTCTGAAGGCTGCTCAGCCTGAGTCTTGCTTGTTCTAACACAGCTCTGAATTCTGACCTGGCCCTGGCAGCAGTTTGTGACTGTTTTAACCCTGTGTCTGCCTTCTGGTGCTATCTTTGGTCTGGCTCCATGGTATCTCAAGGATTAGCTGTGTGCATATTCCAACAGCTTCGCGTGTCTCTTGGCAATATCCAGCCTTAAACTTAATACGGTGGGAGGCCATTCTTCCCATCGCTGTGCCTCTTATTTGTTTAGACTTCATTCGATTGTTGGATCTGCCACAAGCTTTACATTCTTGCATTCTTGGTTGGCCAGTAAGTTCACGTGCTCAACTTACTAATAAGTGACACATTTTTGTCATCATTTCCAGACTGGTGCCGTTATGCCTGCCCTGTGTGTGCCATTTTGTGTTCAGTGGTAATCCTGTTCAGATGTTGTCTGCTAATGCATCTTAATAAACCATTACTTCAGACAAAGTACCTGAATAATTTCATTATGCTCGTATAAGCAAATGTCTCTGTTATTTTAACCCTTCTCTTTCTAAGCAGGGATGTTAAGGTATGGTTAGATGTGAAAGCAGTACAGCAGTCTGCAAGGTTCACAACCCTAAAGGCTAGATGCATACCAGCCATCCCTTCTGCTTGTGCCCAGCATGGGTAATGCTGCAAGAATCACCAAATGAAGCACAGGGTTGCATTGGCCTTAGGAATTTCCATTGTGCGAGGACGTCTGAGAAGCTTTATGCATTTGGCTTTGTACTTAACTAGAGAAAAAATGAGATATTTTCAACAGGAAAAAAAAAAAAAAGACAATGTTCTTCTGCGATACCCCTGGCTACTATAAAGAAGCTTATGGCCTCAGCAGGAATTTGGACTCTGAAGTGAGAGAGAAAATGAGACAAAGGAAAACTGACAAGCAATAAATATTCCCTTTCCACTTAACTTGCCAAAAGGCTTAAGAATCTAACACCAAAAATCTGTGTTGAAGTGTTCTTGCTCATTTTCCTAAAGCAGTGCTTTTCTTATTCTCTAGAAAATATGATCAAATCATTTTAACTAGGCTGCTGCTTAAGAAAAGCTTTGCTATGACTCATGCAGTAGTTAAGCTGAAAAAAATGTGGCATGAAGCTCTTAACTCTCACTGATATTTGCTTGCCAGTTAATTTTCTAGAGTGTGATATCTTGTTTGATACTCAGTGATTTACTTCAACATGGTTAGTGTTTACTTGGTTTGAAGCTATTTTAATCACAGTGATGGATTTCTTCATCCTAATACTTACACTTAAATATGTGCACGTTAGTCCTATAGCTTTAACCAAATAGAAAACAACCTTGCTGTTCCAGGGTGAGGAAGGTAAGTGTAGGGCTGAATCCTACGTCTGGATCATTGTACTTTGGGACTGCCACTCACACAGCCCTTGTTGTTCCCAAAATGAGACAGGATGAAATAAAAGAAGAATTTCACTTTGGGAATTCTAAAACCACAGACTATTACTTTTATACAACTTTATCCACCTGCAAAAAAAAAAAAAAAAAGGATGTGATTGCCCAAAACATCATGCATTCCTTAGTCAACCTGTGTATGTGTAACAGTAGGAATGTCACACCGGGTTTTCCTGTTATGGGTTTTTTGTTTGTTTCTTTGTTTTCATCAGTTCCTGTGTAGAATTTCCACTGATTCTACCCCTGAGAGCAGGGAGTGATGTGGAAGGGCAAGGAGCATGTCTTGCTGTTCATTTTTGTGGCCACCGGGTGTCATTCTAGGAGCAGACTTTGGCCAGGCTGAATGCATTACTATGGCAGCAAGCACTGGAGGCTTTACAGAGTAAGTTTCTTTGCACAGAATCAGCTTCAGAAGTAATGATTATTCATTTTTTTTGTATCTGTTTCCTTTAAAAATTACTCTAAGGGATAAACAGCGTTGTTGCTTTCCTTTTCTACATCTAGAGTGTCATGTACTGAGATGTAGCACAAAACAGTGGGGCAGCTAAAGGTATTTGTGTTCAGATGTTCTGTAAGTGCTGTATATGCATCTGGGAAGCTTCTGCATCTACCTGTTATAGTTTGCATAAGTACAGTGCTTCTGAAGTTGCTAAAAGCTGCTTTCAAAGTGACTTTATTGGTGGCTGTTTTGAATTTGTTTGTAAGTGATCCTGGAAATGGAGGTGCAAAAAGAACAGGGTGAAGAACAATCTCTAGGCAGAATCAAGTAATTGCTTCCCATTTTTTTCCCAACTCGTGCTGGGCAAAAGATAGCTCCAGAAAAGGTCCACAACACCTGTATAGGCTTAAGTTGGTCGTCTTAGTCACCAAAAAAAGCTTGCTTAATGTTGTCTCAGGCAGTCCTAGATATATCCTGCTGGTTTTGTTTCAAATAATTCTTAGGAGAAGTTTATATGGGAGAATGAGCCACTGCATGCACTGGGTATCTTTAGGTAGAGGAATAGTTGCATGAAAAAGCATATGAAGAAAAGAAGATGAAAGGTTTGATGAAGGGAAGCAAGGTACATGATACATAAGGCAAAGAGGACAGATTTTGGTAGGGCAGAGATTTATGGAGCTTTGAAAGTGAAGACACGAAGCTTGAACTTAAAAGCAGAAGGACTCTGGAAGGAGTCCCATATAGAACGCTACTAAATTGCTGGGAACTTGCTCAAGAGTGCTGAGGATTGGCTGATAGCAAAGCTTCACAAGTTACAAACACTGGTATCAAAGTTGCTCTTGAAATTCTTGTCCCATGTCACTTGTGATGTGGTGTTTTCAAATAAAACAAAATGCATACACCTTACCTAACATTTAGTTCCCATTTATTTTGCCTGCCACTTAACTATCCACCAAAAGATCTGGAGTTTAGATTTAAAATACAGATTACATATATGGCACTGTTCTTATGTGGAACACAAGGACCAGTCAGCTCAGTCATGAGCTGAAACTGTCCAAGACAGATATGTTTTGAGCAACAGAGAGATTTGTCTCTTCCATGAAAGCTGATGCTCATCCTGCCGTCTCAGAGCTGGAATACTGTTTTCCTATCTACAATTCTCAAGTGAAGACTGTTCATTAACAAGATGGGTTGCGAAAGCTGGCAGTGCAAATAATGAGGAAATCCTTTACGGTTCTTGTTTTCTGTGCTTTTGATCAGCTTGCTCTTAACTTGAGAATTTATTTTTATTTTTCATTTTTTCCTGTGTGTGAGAATTCTGTTGTGAATGTCATGCTTGCAATTGAATAGATCTAAAGATTTTCTACAGCAGTTGGACAACTTATAATTATCTGATATGTAAAATGCAAACTCTGTTTTAATTGGATCAGATACAGGAGCACTTATTAATTTGTTCTTCCATTATGGCTGCATTTCTGGTAGTATGAAAACTTGGAAACTTGCCTCTTGTCATACTAATAGCTGTTGTAGAGGCTATCACAGGCTGCCCCTAAGTTGTCTTGTGAATGTAAGCATGGGCATTGGAGATAAATTTTAGACTTTAAAACAAAAAGTGCTGTGCCCCTTTCCCATTAGGATCTTTAATATTTTACAAGTTTTCCGGAATGCCTGCCACTCATTTGGGAGTGAAATTGATAATATCTGTCAGCTTTGTGTTGCCTAAGGTTATGATAAACCTCACTTCATCTAGAACTGTTGGGATGTTTCTCAACTGTATTTACTTTGCAATAGAGACTGTATTGATTTATATCTGCCTGAAGGATCTTCTTCCCAAAAACTCTTACTGTCAATACAAGCCCAACCCAGTTTCTTCGCAAAATGATCCTTGACAAGAAACGCTGAATTCCTAGCACTGATGCTAGAGTGGAAGTGGCATGCTATTTCTAGAATTCAGCAGTCAATTCTGAGTTATTTCTTCCAGAACCTTTTCTTGCCTTAAAGGTAAATATTATAATAGAGGTGAACTGCCAAGAAGAAAAATGACAGCTGGAAGTAGAAAAGCTGTGATTTCTGCTATGTCAAGTGATACAGAGTTTACTCACGTTTAAATGAAGCACATCCTCTGATAGGATGGTTTGGTGTCTTGAGAGCCACTTGCATATTAGGGATTGCACGATGCCTGTTCACTTCGACTCTCAGGGCTTCTTTGATATTAAATGTTTCCATGTGCACACAGTCTACAAAGCTTGTGATGTCTATACGATCACCAGATTTCTTTTGTGATTACTACATGTGGTCCTATTAATAACTGATCCACTCAAATACTGCTTGGCTTGAGTTTATCAGGTCTTGCTTGATTTGTGCAACTGTGTTCTCGATACATCATCTTAATCTTCTATCGGAGACAAATGTTTTGTTGTTATTTTTATATCTTCTATAACGAGTTGGAATAGTTTGGGGGTTTGCTATATCTAATTATACTATTGTGTTCTTAAGGAGACAGAAAAATGGTATGTTACATGCAGCTAGTAATTACCAGGAGACTCAGAAGTTATATTTGAAAAAGATCTAGTGGTAACTGCTTAAAATATTGCAGCTCCTGCAGAGTTTGCTTTTAATGTTAGGTTGAGCATATGTTCAAACACAGTGCATCTAGTTACCAAGTCTGACTTAACTACTAGTTGTCTTGTTTATGATGTTGAGCAATCGAAAGGGGGTAAAATAGCACAAATTCTTGCTTTTCATCTTGGATCTTGGGTTGTTAGTTGTTTCTGTCTTTTCTAAAGGAGCAATGTTGGTGAACACGTAAGGAACTATAGAGGTGGAGCGTTTCACTACATCTGTGCCCTGCCCCTTCTACGTGGAACATGTCTGGGGGCACAAGGAGGAAGGAAACTCAGAGTTCTGCCAGGAAAGAATAATCTCTATAAATGTCTGCCTGCATGGAGGCACAGACAGACGCAACAGCTGCTTCCACAGTGATATCATCCTCTTCTTGGATATTTAGGAACCACAAAGACTACAGAATAAGGAAGGAAGCCTAGGCACACTGTTATTTCTAAACTGCCAGGTTCAGACTATTTCTAAACTTCAGGTTCTGTTAAAAATGATTTGGTGTTGTTGCCCCTAAGCTGGGCGTGTGTGATCTGGTCTTTTCTTAGACTGAATTTTATGTGCTTTCTTCCATCAGAAAAAAATGCTATATATATGCCATTGTTTGTTTGTTTGTTTGTTTTTATGGGATGGGCAACCCAGTGTGGTATATTATCCATTTTTACTGCTGCTCAAATACATCTGAAAAAGACAAGGTGACTTGAAGCAGGAGCATGGTTCTAACCATCTGTGCTGATTTTGAAAATGGGAGTAATAAATACCAGGAGGAGATTTGCTCTGTCCTTCTTTCTTCCCTTCTCTACACCATCAAATTAGAAACTCTCTGTTTAAAGTACCAGCTGGAACTTGAGAGAAGATGATTCTCCTCCCATTAGCTCAGAAGACAATGGTTCATGTAACATAACTTCAAGACATGGAGCTTTGTACTTTTTGGGAAAACAGTGTTTGGTGAAAGTGCACATCCCCTTCAGATATAAATTAACTACTAGTTGACTGATGAACCCCTGCAACAAAGGTCTATTCAGATAGTGTATTAAATAGGTACATTCAGTAATAATTAATACTGTGCAAATAACCAAGATATGAAAATACCTGAACTCCAGTTTAAATATTACTTTGTATGGTCTTACTTCACTCCAGCTCTCTCCAAGGCTTTCACTTCTATCTCCAGCAAACAGCCAGAATCAATAAGTACTGTCATATCATCAGATCTGCACTTCCAACGAAGAAATGTAATGGTGACCTATTATGATTAAAACCCTAATAACAGGTCAGAATGCTTCACAGTTGCACAATTCATGCCTTTTATGATTTCTTTTGCCCTAATCCCCCAAAGTGCTATACAATATTTGTAGAAAGTTACTGAGTGACTGGAAGGCAGTAAGTCCAGTTAGATAGAACTCCCATTTTGTTACCAATTGAGTTCTCTACAGACGTTAAGTGAAGCTTTATTAAGGTAGGTACAAGCATCCTCTTACTTCAGAGTTGATTGTCTGGCAGTATAGAAATTATGAATGGTATTTGTTTTATTTTTTCTTTGAGACGATTACAGATTCTCAGTTATTTGTAACATCACCTTTTTTGCCATCTCCTTATTGAAATAGCTGCTTGTAAGTGTAGAGTTTCAGATAAACTGCTTCACTGACTCACTTTTCTGAACCATATGTAAAAATTCTACTAGCTGTCTCAGCTTTGACAGGCCATGGAACAGCCATGGCAAATCCACAAGGTCAGCCATTATTCAGAAACAAGGCCAGGGGTGTTTCTTTAAACTGCATTCTAGCAGTCTGCAGAGGAACATTATGTCCTCATACGAAATGTTTCAATTAGACAAGACTTCATTTCTGAGGTTCTGCTAGCAAATCATCACAATTTCTGTGGCTGAGATGTGAAGAGCCTAAATCCCATTCCAGAACCAAATCTTTTTTCCACATTGGTTTAGCAGACCACTAATGTTAAGTGTGAGATGCAAACTAATAATGCACTACATATGTGTGTTGGGGTGGAGAAGGAGAGCTCTTTCAAGCCCTTATGCAGAAAGGCAGCCAGAAAGGATGACATTGGTCTAACACAGCAAAATGGGAATTATCAAGATTTTTCAGCTGAATCTTTTTTAAGTCACCATGGATATATTAGGAAAAGATTTAGGTCTGTAGTTTTTCAATGAGCTACCACTTAGGGAAGCCCCCTTGAGGCCACATGCATTTCAGATTATTTTCTTCTTTTTTTTTTCTTTCTGTGATCAGTTTTGTCTAAGACATGAGTGCTTTTTAACCTCATTGATTGTCTTATCAAAACAATAATAACCCAGGTATTGCTTTCTTCTATCTCTGTTGTATGCTTTTCCTGGTTCCAGAGTAGATCATGTGGCTACTAAAGTTCTAAGAAGTCTTTGTTGAGAAACCTTCAAATTTATGTTTTGGGTCAATAATCAGGTTTACTTAAAATATCTTGTTGGGGTAGAGGGTAGAATTAGGGATGGAACAGAATTATTGCAGTTTCTCCTTTGAAAGCTATTAATTCTTCAAACAGCACTGTGCATGCTTTGGCTTCCTACATGGAAATTATAGTAAAGAAACCCACACAGTTGTCTTGTACCATACAGAATTACTCTTTGGTACTTCCCAATAGGGCCAGGAAGATTTTCTTCTGAAAGCAAACAGATAATTCTCTAGATGAAACTGTTATGAGTATAGTGGAATAAAATCCTGTTTGGCTTAGATGGATGTAGAAACTAAATATCCTCTAATCAACGTGGGCTTGATTATTTCTATAAGTAATTTCCATGGCTGGGTTAAAAAACCCATGGCAATTTCATATATGGGAATCTGGAGTTCAGTGATATAAGGTACTCACTGTAAAATGCAACTGTCTACAAGTCTCATTTCAGTGTAGTCAAATGCATGTTGAACACTGATTTGTCTACATCTATTGCAACCATCTGGCTGGTAGGATGGGTAGCTTGTTCGTTCAAACCATAAATACCAGCTGGCAGCTGCAGAGAATGATACTGACATTTGCGTAGTGGCAGGTACAAACATTTCTTCCAGTTTATATTCATACTTAAATGCCACACCACACATTTAAAAAAGTAAAATCAAAACGCTAAAACTATCCCTAGGTCACATCCCTCTCTCTGTTGGTACAGCTGTGTCCTTTTACAAGCTGGTCTTTAGTGCTTGGGTTGGTTGCATTTTCAAAAGGCAAATACCACTCCCTTTGGAGACAGTTTCATGATCAATAGATTTAGTTACAGGCAATGTTTTCTCCTTCCTTTTGTTCATTTTTATTAACCCTAGATGACTCTTATAATCTCTCAGGAATCTAATAGCTAACTCTTTGGATCGCTCCCTTTTCAGCCCCCCCATACCTCACACTCTTTGGAGATGCTATATATTACCTCTTGGCAAAAACCTCTAGAAATTACCTACTCTTTGTGCTGTTGAGCAGAATGTGCTTAATTTTTGTTGTTGTGTTAGTGTAGCTGTATTCTTGTTTTTTATCTTCTCCTCCTATTCTCTTTTGTCACCTGGTCCCATTATGATCAAAAATAGAAGTAATTTTAAATAGTTGAGAAAATAGGAGTGATGCAGAGAACTAAGTTTGGAGAATACAGTGAACGTAAAATTGTAAAGGATATGTTATACTTTCAATCATCTTCTTAACTGGCACTTTTTGAGAGGTGAGGGATATAGAGGTTAAACTGATTTGGTACTGTGGAATGCGAATGGACCTTTCTGTGTTTTCTTTTATATTCTTTTATCTGAATAAATCAATGGAGTGACTCCTTCTACAAGGATGAGATTAATAGGCGATGATTTCATATCAGTATGAAGTTGGATATTTTTCCTCCGGAGCGCAGTAAGCGTAGCATGGTATGTAAGGATTAGCTCAAACTGATGTAA
Organism: Phasianus colchicus; assembly: GCF_987193195.1. Classification (NCBI taxonomy): domain Eukaryota; kingdom Metazoa; phylum Chordata; class Aves; order Galliformes; family Phasianidae; genus Phasianus; species Phasianus colchicus. Next base: position 2,857,702 of record NC_143439.1, read on the forward strand.
CTCCATTTATGAAAGATACTTCAAAGGAAAATCCTGATATAGTCTGACACAAAAATGCTGTAATGAAGCAACCTACTCTCCAGCTAGGGTATATTTATTAGTTACATAGGCCGAAGTATTTGCAGAAGGATGATGAAGCGCTTGCTTTTTTTTTTTTTTTTTTCCTAAGTTGCTTAAAATTATACGTCAGTATAATGTTATTTATGGCATCTTTTAGTTCTTTTCAGTTAAAATCAGAAGCTATTATATCCTTTCTTACGGTGGGGAAGAGTTCTTCGAGCACAGCTGAAAACAGAAACGCTTGAATATTCACCAAGATGTAGCTTTTCTTTTATAATTATAATATAAATATTGAACCCTGCAAGAGCTGAGACAATAAGAAAACTAACAAGCAGTGTTTTCCATTCTAGTTGTTTCTAACCAGGTCAGAAAACTGTATACTCTAGTAGCTCTTCAGCAGAGAAGGTCAAATGCCCATGAGTGAATTTAATTACTGACGATGTCTGAAACACTGTGTATCCGTTGCAGACCTACCCTGACACTGTTCCAGTAGTATGGAAGAAGTTGCCTTCCATAAAGGGCCAAAACCTGTAAACTTTGCCCCTTGAAAGATGTTTTTAGAGTTTTCAACACAATAGTAGTAGCAATCACTGACACAAATGCAAAACTTAATACTATAGAAGAGTTAACATAAATTCTCTGTGCTCTCTCCTTATCCTGACATGCTCATATGTCCAGATCTGAGAGGATGAGTGGCACAGATTCTGCCTGCACTGTGCAGTGCCCCCAGGTTATGGTCATTTTGTAAGAACCCTGCTTTTATTGAGAAAGCTTTACTGCTTTATTGCTTTCTCTATAAAAAAAGATAAAATCCTACAAATACATCTATAGCAGTGCAATAAGAATGAAAGTACTGTGGCTCCCAAAGTTCCTATTGTACAATAAACTCAATATTTCCTGCTAGTTTCAAAGTAGCAGGTCTAGTTTCCCTCTCACTTAGAAATATGGGTAACCCTCATCTTGTTCAACTATTGGCTGATTGCATCGTTGGGCAGGAAATGAGTCAGTTCAAATATGCCCTTCCTGTGGGATTTCATGTTTGGGCCGTTATTCCAAAAGTCATTGGCAAATTGTCCTTCAAAGGCCAAAATGCCCCTTAGTGACTGAAACTAAACAAGTCGGTCAAGATCCTGCATGAAGCTGCATGCGTTAATCCTGGTTCATAAGCTTGCATACGATTCAGTACTCATGTCCCCATGAAACGTGATCAGTTGTGTGGAAAGGCTTCACCCTGAAATTACTGTTTGGTGCATTTTATCTGGCTGCGGGCTAATGATTTATTTAGAGCTTAGTGAAATATCTGTTTGATGATGGCAGACCACACCTCATGCAGCTAGGGGACACTAGCATTCCTAGGCAGGTGGAAGCAGTCTTTGCTCAAAAGAATCCCAACTGTTTTGTGAATAAATGACTGGTGCCATTTTGAGTTGGAGCCCCAGCAGACAAAAAAAAAAAAAAAAAGCAATCCAAAAACATGGGAAGATCAGGAGAGGAGTAGTTTTTGTATCCCAAAGTGGGACTCTGCTTGCTGGAGGCAGATGCAAATACAAATGTCCCACAATACAGGGGGTTCAGTCAAATAGGATTGTGGTGCCTTTCCAGCTTAGTACCACAATGTGAAGGATATGATCCAAAGACCTTAACATGATTTTTATCTTCTGTTTTCCACCCTTTTTGCTGTACCTGTCTTTGTAATGTGTTGTGTATGTTTGGGATTTAGAATGAATGAATGTCATCCTTGATGACACTAGAAATGCAAATGAATGCTCTGAGAAAACTGATGATCAACTCTTATTAGTTTTGGGTGAGGCTTTTTTTTGTGTGTGCACTGTGTAAAGTAATCTATATGTTTCTGTAATCTTTTAGAATGCATTTTTGTTTTTTACATTCTCTGCACGTATCACGTATTCATAGTGTCCTACACCTTAATCTGTGCAGTCTGAATCACTAGTAAAAAAATATGCACTATGGAGAATAAAGTAAATCTATGTATTGGACTTTGCAATACTAGTATCTTGCCATCCACCCTCTCAACCTTCTCTGTGCATTATATTCCAATTTTCTCTTGGCTGCTGCATTCTTCTCTGTTGTCTCTATGAGCAATGCATTGATTTCTCCCTCTCTACCCATCAATTGTTGCACCAGTAAAAGGGGATATGAGTGTGTGCAACCACTAGGAGCTGGCGACTCCAAGTTTTCTATCAGTACAGGACAGGAGCAAATGGATTCCCATGAGAGGCAGAGCAGCGTGAGCATAACTGAGTTATGTTCTCCTCTCAGTGCTAGTTGCAAAAGGCAAGCCAGTGTACAACTGAGCTCTCTCTGAACACAGCAGACATGCATGCACCTGATACAGGAATTTCTGCCCGCAGTGCAATTTGGTTTTCCTTGTACTCAGGAAGTAGGGGAAGCTGCATTATCACTACCTTAAGCACATGCTCTGTGGTAGCAGCTGCTTCTGGGTCTTTCAGGTACATCCAAGTAAGAAAAGTCATTATTTTAGTCTCTGTGCTGCCAAACTGCAGGTTTGCCATGACTTACTGTATGTTTTCTGCTTTTAAGAAATATGCTGAACTCTGTGGCCCTGTAAATATTTGAAAAAATACTCGCATAATGAGTTTAGAACTCCCCAGTAAGTCTTTTGTAGACCTATAGAGTTCTATAATTATTGTTGATTTTCACTTTTCCGGATTTGTAGTGGGATTTTTTACTCATTCATTCATTTCATTATTTATTTTGTGGCTGTGGTGGCATTGGCAATTATGTTTAAAAACATCATCAAGGCTGGTGACTGCAACAGCAGGCAGCTGATTACCTTTGGTGGGTATTAATGCAGAGCCACTGAACTTTATAAATGCAGCTGCATGAAAGAACCTCTCTCTCTGCCAACTTGCATAAGATGATATTAAATACAAAATATTAAAAAACAGATCTGTCATTCTTTCTTCTCTCAATTTTTAGTTTTATCTGGCTTTTATCAAGGATAAGCAAAATATGAATCTGGAAGGTATTGAATATTCTCTGTTGTTAAGCTCTGAAATGATTCCTTCACAGGAGAATACCTCAGAATTTCTCTGGAATTTATAAAACCTACATAAAATTATAACTTTTCTTTGGCAATCTTTGGTTTTAACTGAAAAGTAAGGTACATATATACTTTAAATTGGTTGTCTGATGGAGTTTAATGGAAAAAGCAGAGTACAGATCTTGCTTTGCATCAGTTAACATAGGCATCCTGAATATTCTTAAACAGTTGTCTACTTGCATTCTTTTTTTGAGAATTTTGCCTCGTTCCAGACTGGATATTGCATCTTCTTTGGACTATTTTGAACAGTGAAGCTCATTTAAAATAATTGCTTTTAAAAAAATAAGATCAAAATTGGCCTCGCTTTTTATTTTTTCTTATGCTACATTTTTAGAAGCCCTGTGAATTAGCATTTATAGTAGATTTTTACTTCTGTTCCTTCCTATAATAGCACTTCTTTGAAAATTCCAAATATCTCTTTCATCATTATCCTCTGCAATCAGGCTGTTAGAAAATAGGCAGCATTTGTAGTAAACGATTTCAGGTAAACATATGAGTGTTAGAAATATGCTTGTTTATTTCTAGTGTGACCCTAAAGAGCTGTGGTAGAAAGAACACTTTACTACAGTGTCTGACAATGGTAGTTTTCTTATCCAAAGAACTCTTCGAGCTCAGTATGTCACTACAAGTCTGAGTAAATACTTAGTTTAGATGTGTGAGGTCACTGGAAAGGAACTCCTGCATTTATTTGTACTGAAACAAAGCTAAATACATAAATGGATAAGTTTTGCATCTTCCCTCGTTAGCATCACATTAAGTACATCTCACAGAATCAGAACAAGTGGGGGAAAAGAAAGCTGTTTTCCTTCTAAGAAATATAAAAATAGAATCTGCAGGAAGAAACCAGGTTTCTGGTAGAAGATGTAGTGTAGTTGTGCTGACTTGTTGCTGGCAAAAGAAAAACAGGGAGCACAGAGGGGAGCAGTGGGCATAGTAAATGTTTTCTGCTTTCTAATCTGGCTTAAAATTAGGGACATGGAGAGGCAGCAGGGCACAATACCATACCAGAACTGTTTATCTTCATTCACCATCAGAAAATTCAAGTCAGACACACGTTTGTGTGATCTGTCCAACTAGGTGGTTAAGTTTCTGGGACACTTAGATGCTTTCCCTCACTTCTTAGAGGTATTTTTACACTGACAAAAATTTGAGCTCGAAAGGTTTGGAATTTAGTTTTGTAGAAATGTGAAACCTAGTTCCAATTTTGTGAAGATATATGTAGTTGTTCTGGTTTTGCCCCAATTATTTTCTCTCTGTGTAAGTGATTTTGTATAATAGGACAGCTTGAGATTCCACAGATCTATCTCACAAGCATAGAACTGTATCAATATCATTTGACAAATGTTGGATACATCCAAGTGTATAATCTGTGCTTACTTCAGTTCTGCTGGTAATATAGGTAAGTGCATAGAAATCCATGCAGCTGTAATGTTGTGCCATTAAATAAGCATCATATCCCGTAGGAACATAGGGGTACTGGAGGAAATATTATAGTCTAAAGAACTGCTCTGATAGGTTTTATAGAATTATAGAATCCTTAGAGTTGGAAGGGACTTTTAAAGGTCATCAAATCCAATTCTCCTGGGTCCTGCACAGCTAGATCAGGATGCAGCCTCATCTCCAGGGATGGGGAATCAGCAATCTCTAGGCAGCCTGTTTCAGTGCCTCAACACCCTCACTGTAAAAGGTTTTTTTTCTCCTTATGTCCAACCTAAATCTACCCTCTTTAAGGTTGAAGGCATTCCCCCTTGTTCTGTCACCACAGATACTGCTAAGAGTCTGTTCTTCTTCCCCTTATGAGGACACAGGATTTTTCTGCTTAATGTAACCTGCAGGACACCAAGGTAACCTATAGTTAAGACAACAACAACAAATAAACAACAACAAAAAACATTCTGTATATAATGCTAGGTCTTTTGGACATTGAGAACTTAGAATTAAGAAATGCCAAAAGTAAGGCACGTGTCTGTGCATGGAGGATCTTTACAACTACATTTGTGTATAAGGGATACTGTCTAAAGTTACATAAGAATGAAGTACCAGGGTTAGTCTTAAGGCCATGCAGAGGGTGAAAGATGCGCTGCTTTCCTTTGTGCTTTTAAGTCTTAAGGTAGCACGAGCTGTGGGGCATAGCAGTCAGTACCTGATCAGTTCCTTTGTGGTTAGATGGCATCTTGGAAGAGCAAAGGCTTTCCTGGATGCCTGTGAGGTAGAATCAGATCCCATGAGACATAAGAAGGTGCCTGGCATGTTCTGAGGAGCTGAGCCTTGAGTTCTGTTTAAGGAACTGTTTATAACAGGGGAAACTCTATGTTCAGTCTGATACAGATTACATGGTAACATATACTGAAATCTCCTTGAGACACATCAGTTCTGTTGGAAAAATGTTTGTGTACCTTGCCATGAAACACATCAGTTCGACTTCCTCCTTCTTTTGAAGTTTTGATTTTTGCGTGTTACTGCAGTCTGAGTCTACACTGGTATCACCTGGTAAGAAATAACAACCAAAATGTAAGCTGCAAAAGTATACGAGTGTTGAAAGTCTGACACATAAATGTGAACTGTGCAGCAGGAAGAAAAAGACATCGCAAAATTCAAGCCTAGTTCTTAATCTGCATTGAGCCCTCCTTGAACTTCTCTGACAAGCTTGTCTATTTTTCACCAGCTAGACAGGATAAATAAATCCATATGTATTGGTGTGGCTTCCTGAGAGAGAAGCGCTTTGAGAAACTTCCTCAGGTGAAAGATACAGCTGGAAGCAGGCTTTACATTTCCGACCAGCAGAATGGTACAGGAGCTCTGAAGCTGAGTTGCTTTTTTTCTTAGTAGACAGTACAATAGGGATTCTCTTTTCTATTGCTGCCCCATCTATTTTTTAATACTTTGTCAATGACTGATGTACAGCCGTCCTCTCAGCCCCTCATTTATTCCTAGTACTCTGCCAGCATTCATTTAAAAATGATGTCTACCTGCTGATAACAAACTATCCAAAGTCTACCAGCACAGTAGTAAGACTTTAAACTAAGTGTTCTTGCACAGTTCAGTCCTTCCCTATTTTTATTTCATGCTTTTTATTTTCAATTACTCCTCACGCCTTCTTTTCTGGAGTGTTTTTTATACACGGTGCTCAACCTGACTGTGGAAACTGAATCGCTTGATGGAGACTATACACTAAATTCAGTTTTTAGGCATGGAAACATCAAGAATTAAAAGGGCATTATAAGAACTGTGCAATAGAAGAAAGCTGAAGACAACTTTTTACAGTCAGCAAACTTGGTGGTGGAGCTGGAGAAAAACCCCAAGGAGAATGTAAAAGTAACAGTGATGGGAAGCAAAGCAGAGAAGGAAGCTTATAGGAGAGGGAGGTGCCCTTCATCAAAAAGATTTACTACAAAAAAAAAAAAAAAGTAAAAACAAGAACACAGACTGCAAGTATGAAGGGGAATTTGTTGTCAGTCTGCCATGCAATTCTGGGCTCATTTGTTTTCTTCACATGATGAATCTTTTCCACTCAAGTTGAAAAATGGAGTATTTTTTTTAAATTTAATTTACCAAAACTAACTTGTACTGGAGATTTCACAGCAGTTCTGAAATTGTCAATATGATTTTCAAAACTGAAGTTTTTTAAAGATTTTGTTTCAGAAAGGAGCATAGAAAAAAGGCAGCTTTTTAAGTGGTATCAGCTACAAGCACTTCTTACAGACTCAGTATCTTCATTTAGAAAGTCTGTCATTGATATTTTGAGTAAAGCATGGGTTCATCATCTATTATCTCACTGTCTATTTTTGTCAGTTCATACAATCACAGGATCATCTGGGTTGGAAGGAACCCTTAAAGGTCACCTAGTCCAATTCCCCTGCAGTGAACAGGGACACCTACAGCTACATCAGGTTATTTAAATTAAAACAAACAAACAAACAAAAACCTATATCAAATCTAGGCCTCCCCTCTCTTAGTTTGAAACCCCTTGTCCTATTAGAACAGACCTTGCTAAAGATTCTGTCTCCTTCATTCTTATAGCTCTCCTTTGGATACTGAAAGGCTGCTCTCAGGTCTCCCTGGATTTTTCTCCAGGCTGAACAGCCCCAGCTCTCTCAGCCTGTCCTCAATGGGGAAGTGTTCCATCCCTGGGATCGTTTTCGTGGCCCTCTTCTGGGTGGACTCTAACAGGTCCACATCTCTCCTGTACTGAGTACTCCACATCTGGATGCAGTACTCCAGGTGAGGTCTCACCACCAGAGAAGGGCAGGATCACCTCCCTCGACCTGCTGGCCACATTTCTTTGGACGCAGCCCAAGATATGGTTGGCATACTGGGCTATGAGGCTCATGTTCAGCTTACCATCCACCAGAAGCCTCAAGGTTCTGCCCCTTTTTGGCAGGGCTGTGCTCAATCCTTTCACCTCCTAGCTTGAAGGGACTGCTGTGACCCAGTTGTAAGACCTTGCACTTGGATTTATTAAACCTTCTGTGGTTCTCCTGGGCCCACTGCTTGAACCTATTTATGTCTTTCTGGATGGCATCCCGTGTGTTGACTGCATTTCACAGCTTGGTGTCATCAGTTAAACAATGTACCATCAGTTCTACAGTGTAGAACTGGTACCAGCACCAGTGTATATACACAAGGACATGACTCTGCAAGAAGGTAGAGGCTAATAAGCTAGACTCTACTTCTGCATATTGTTGCAATGGCCTCAGGTTGCACCAGAGAAGGTTAAGAGTGGGTAGCAGGAAGAAATTATCGACAGAAAAGGTGATCGAGCATTTGGATGGGCTGCCCAGGTAGGTGGTGGAGTCCCATGCCTGGAAGTGTTTTCAGAGATGTGTTGATACTGTGCTTAGAGTTGTGATTTAGCAGTGGACTTGTATTAGGTGATGGTTGGAGCTGATGATCTTAATGTTTTCCAATGCAAATGCCTCTGTGATTCTATATGCCTACAACCTGCAAGGTTACCTTTTTCTGGAAAGAAAAGTAATAGAAGAAAAAACCTAAATTTGTGTTTTTACAATTCCATGAGATATAAAATAAGAAGAATTTGGCTACTGCTAATAAAGTTAAATAAGCTCTGTGATCTCTACAGTCAATTTGCTCCCCTTCCCTCCTTGAAGCCTAGCTACCTATGCAGTCTTGCTCAGGACTGGTCTTTCTATTGGAGCTGCAACTCTAACTGCTCACAGTGAGTCTGGACGTAGCAGGGAGTGGGATTTTGGGTTGTGATGGTTTGTTTCTAAAGCGTCCTTTGCTTTCTGTTTTGTAGAGTGCCCTTTGCTTTTGGAGTGGATTAGAACTGTAGTACTTGGCTGCTGAATGTGTATCCAGAGGAATTATTTGCTGGTAATGGTTCTTGAAATCTGTTAATTGAAAATAATAATGGATAATGACGAATCAAGGAAGGCGAGAGATTTTTGAAGTTTGTTCTTGTGTAGGGAAACAATGAGTGATTTAGCATAAACTGATACACTCAGGGAGAAGCCTTAAAAGCAGAGTTCACCTTAAAAAATGTATGCCTTCATCCGCACACAGGAATAAGAAGAAATTGGTGTGCAGCACTAGACTTACTAGACTTAGTGATTTGGTCCCCTCTGAAGTCTGTTTAATGTGGTTCAGTCGTGGTGACCTAATGCTTAGTCCTTCTGCTTCACAAAGTACACTGCAAATCTGCAGAGGAACAGTTGTTTAGAAAAAAATAAATACATGGATGTCTGGAAAACCATTTTATTCTGTACTTAATATATACAAAATCATCAGATGAAAGGCTTTTAAGTCATAAATACTAAAGATTATACTACTTTTATCTGTTTAAAAATGAAAACAAGCAAATAATCTGTTGCTATGCAACATCATGCAAGTAAGTTAAGAACTGGCAAAAGTAATTAATACAAAAGATATGACTAAGTATGTATGAGGCCTGTCCTGAACCACTTCAACTCTCATAAAACAACTTTAACAGTGGAATTGATTATTTAATGCATGTTTGGGCAACGCTTAATAATTGGCCCTGGAAATTCCTTTTGCTATTGAGTGTTATGCCAGTGGATGTAGTTGTCTCTTTATTTTATTATCTCCTGTGCTTCAGGACATAATGAATGCACCTAGGTAATGCTGACAAATCAGATTATTCAACTGCTAAGTAAGCTCTCTTTGTGATCCCTTCTTCTTTGTTATGGCTTACATGATCACAGTATGTCTAATTTGAGATCTTACATTTGTAAACAAATGAAAGGCAAATATCAGAGGGGAAATATTGCAGTCTAAAATGATACAGCCCAGAGGCAAGGGAAATAAGCATGGGATAAAGCAGGCTCTACAGTACAAAGCCACTAATGATAATTGTTTCTGTACAAACAGCGGAAGGATGATGTGGGTTAGTAGAGGGATCGCAAGGTAACTGTGGAGACAGCTGCTTAATTGGTGTTAAGTGGATTGAAGAGTCTAAGGTACAGAAAGATTTGAATACTTTCAATAGCTTTCTTTTTTTAATATATTTTTTTAAGGTAATAGGAGTAAGAAGGTTACTATCCAAGTAAAATACTCCTACCGTATGTGTAGAATAAAGAGAGAAAAAGGGATTTTTATGGTTTCCCATTTAAAAACAGTATTACAGATTAGACTACCAGAGTTCTTACAGTGACTGTAAATGCTTGGCACAAAGCACAGCTAACTGAATAACTATCAGAACATAATTTTAGTATGTGCTATTAATTGTGAATAAGTATAAAGTATGCCTGAGGGCAGCTCAAAACTCATTTCTCACTGGTATTAATAAGAGCTTACAGAAATATAATAATACAAACATCAACTAGAAAAAAAAAAGAAAAAAAAAAAAAAAGAAAGGCAGTTTCCTAGGGTAGGAAGATTTTGAAGGAATTTGTACTGGAAATGCAGCGCTTCCTCTTTTCCCTTCACCCTCCTGTTTGGCTGGTAACATCAAGTTTCAGGGTACTCTGTCAGCCCAGTGAAAAGTTTATCCTCTAAGTCTTGTAGTCAACTAATGTGGTAGTTGAACTTAGGATCTGTATCTCATATTCCTATGATTATACTGCCATTAGTCATATACTGCCCAACTAAAAATGACTTGCAGTTAAGATCTTGTGCAATGTCAGCACTGAGGGGAGGAGTGAGAAGTGATATTAAACTGGAAGAGAAGCTTCATCACTTCATTCATATGACCGTGTCTGAACATCCAGACCTTTGTGCAGCTGGAAACAAAAACAACAAAGAGTAAAAAAAAAAAAAATTTTGAAAAAACAGATGAAGTAATCCTTTCAGTTGCCCCTACCTCAATACAGAGGTATGTACCTTAAGAGGCAGCAACCTATGATAGAGAACATCAGCAAGTGCTGGGAAAATGATTCTCTGTGGAAGTTCAGCATTCAGTGAAGTTTTGCTAGCTAAGAGCAGATGCCATTCAGAGGGACCTCAACAGACTTGAAAGGTGGACCCAGGTGAATCTAATGAGGTTCAACACAGCAAAGTGCAGAGTTTTGCACTTGGGCCGGAGGAATCCCAAGCATCCATACAGACTGGAAGGAGCGGTCCTTGAGAGCAGCCCTGCAGAGAAGGACCTGGGGGTCCTGGTGGATGAAAAACTTAACGTGAGCCAGCAGTGTGCTCTTGTAGCTCGGAAAGCAAATGGGATCCTGGGCTCCACCAGAAGAGGGGTGGCCAGCAGGGACAGAGAGGTGATTGTTCTTCTCTACTCTGCTCTTGTGAGGCCCCATCTGCAGTACTGTGTCCAGGTCTGGAGCCCCCAGTACAAGAAAGACAGAGAGCTGTTGGAGAAGGTCCAGAGGAGAGCCACAAAGATGATCAGGGGACTGGAGCACCTCCCCTATGAGGACAGGCTGAGGGAGCTGGGCTTGTTCAGCCTGGAGAAAAGAAGGCTGCGGGGTGAATCACTGCAGCCTTTCAGTACCTAAAGGGAGCCTACAAACAGGAGGGGAATCACCTCTTTGAAAGGGTAGATAACTGCAGGACAAGGGGAAATGGTTTTAAGCTGAGGGAGGGAAGATTTAGGTTGGATGTCAGGGGGAAGTTCTTTACAGAGAGAGTGGTGAGGTGCTGGAACAGCTGCCCAGAGAGGCTGTGGATGCCCCGTCCATCCCTGGAGGTGTTCAAGGCCAGGTTGGATGGGGCCCTGGGCACCCTGGTCTGGTATTAAATATGGAAGTCGGTGGCCCTGCATGTGGCAGGGGGGTTGGAGCTTCATGATCCTTGAGGTCCCTTCTAACCCTGGCCATTCTGTGATTCAGATGTAGAACCTGCATCCCAGTAAAAGAGGTTACCTAACAAAATGTTTTTGGCAATTTGTCTCTTTAGAAACAAAACTTAGGGGGCCAATGCAGAGCTGATTAGGAAAATGAGAATACCATCTCTGAGATAAATTACCATATCTCATACCAGCTTTAATGATGAACTTCAGGACCTCGTGTGTAACAGGTAATCCTTTCTTCATTTGTGTGTTTATACACGTCTACACAAATTTCTTCAGTGCAGAACATTTTCCTGCCGGGGTGGTGTTGCATGAAGTAGGTGGCTGAGTGGAATAGGTAATTGTTTATACGCATCTTTTCTTCCAGCACTGCAAAAGCACAACAGAAAGAAGCTGAAGTGTCACTTGTGCTTTGGTTACTGATCTGCTCAACAACCGCCTCAGACTGTTTGTAGAAGACGCCCTTGAGCTTTACACAAAAGGTGCAAAGCAGGGGTAGAGACTAAATTGTTGAAAATAGCAGGATTAAAGCTCTGTGGGGCTACGAAACTGAGGATGGCTGTTGTGTCAGTATTTGAGAGAGACTTTCAGCAACGATCATCAAGAAAGAGCGCTAAACTATGAAACTGGATGCTATGAGTATTCATACCATTAGCCCTGTACTTAAGAAAGAACAGGGATGATTTTACGACTTTGAGGCTATTTTACCTTCTGCTTTCTGTTGAAATAGTGTACGAGGCTATGTACTCCCACATGCACCCACAGAAGTTTCAGAGGTAGAAATGCATTGCACGTCAGAGAATTTTGCATAATTGCTTCTCGTCTGCACATCTTTGTGGCTGTTTTATTATGATCTGAATTATCAATTTTTTTTTTTTCCTCAAGTAACTAACATTACAGTAGGGACAGTAGAACAGTATATATAATTGAATACTGTAATAGGCAGCATGAGTAATTAATTGATAGACTGGCAGTGAGTCTACACGTGTGCTATGATCACAGTATTTAATGCAGATGTAGGAGCATGTTCACAGTTGCTGTGGGCAGTTGTCTGCAGCAAAAAAGGAGAGTATGAGGTGCTTCCATAGCACCACCATTTTGAGCTGCCGCAGCCAAATCTGTCTGAGACCCAGGTCTCATAAAAAATTACTCTTTCACACTCCAGCTGTTTCTTTATAGTGGTATTAGTGCTGAGAAAGTCATTTGATACCTTAATCTTTTTTCTCCCTGTGCTTATGCCTAAAAACAGCTGAAATTTTATATAGCCCTCCACATCTAAAAAAAAAAAGGAGAGATTAAAATTGTCTTGCTAATTCTAACATTAACTTTTTTTGCATATATTAGTTTGCTTAATATCTTCTAATCTGAATACAAAAAGATATGACATAAACAATGTGTATATTGTTCAAATGGGAGAAAAAGTTTTGGGCCGTATCTTTAGGCACTTGTAGAATCTTTGGGCTTCTTCTCTGCTGTACTAAAGAGGAATTCTGTAGTTGCCTGTAAAAGAAACAGGACTAGATTTTTAAATCGTCCTACAAAGCATTGAGGCTCTATTAAAGAAATGTACTTTCACAAAGGAGTTGAAGAAAAAACTGCCAGTCTAACTTATTCCATATAACCAAGAGGGTGATTAAATGTTCCAAATATGTAGAAGTCAAATATCCCATTTCTCCTTTAAAATCTTTTCCTTTTATAGGCTGTGGGTTATACTCCCTGCTTTGAAAACCTGTGCTGTTTAGGAACAAGAACTTATTTACAGTTTTGAAAACTTGCAACTAATCTTGGATGAATAGTCTAAATTACCCTTTGGCAGAGAAGTTGTAATTTCTAAGCCAACACACAACTGCATTTTGCATTAGTTCAGCAATATTGGGTACTTTGAGGGGTTAAGAATGAAATATTTTCCATGATTCATATCTCTTTTAGCTTGAAAAGTCAACAACTCGATTTCAGTGTAGCCAAAAGAGGTTTTCAGTCCAAAATGTCTCATTGCTTGCAATTAATTTGGGTTCTTGCAGCTAGAGTTTTGTATCACAATGCATTAATGCATGAAAGCAGCTGCACGATGAGTAGTGCCACATGTTTAAACTAAAAATAATCTGTGTACATTGTTGCTGCACAAACAGTTGTACATTTTGGTAACTGAAGATAATCTGTTTGTTAAAACAGCAGAGATGCAGATGACAGAATCAGATGCGTAGTGGTAGAGATGTGAGTGTAACACTGATGTGTGCCTCCTCATCCCACCTTACCACGGCTGGCCTGTTCTGTTTTGGCTAGGATGCTGAACACATGGAAACTGCAACTAAACTTTTTGTGGTAAATACACTCAGGCAAATGGAAACAACTTACATTTCCCTGAAACGAGGAGTTCAGAACATAGACAACTGACATAGAACTTTGGTGGGGTTGGGAGAAGAAGCTCTACTAGTTCAGAATTAATTCTGTCTTGCAGACATATCAGTGGAAGAGGTAAAAAGGCAACTGAAAATTGTATGCTTTCCAATTTGCTAAACTCCAAATCATTCTTCCATTTAGAGACCAGTGTTTTGTGGCCCTGCTGAACAGTCAGTGCCTTTCAGGAAAAGAAAACTCTAGAAAAATTAATTCTGATCCTCATCTTGCTAAGGCACGTGAAATCCTTGGGTCTCAAAAGCCCTCACTTCTACTTGCAGCTTTGCACCCTCAGCTCCAGCTTACTTTAGGACTGAAAGCATACAGAGGAAAGCTTAAAGACTGGTATTTTTGGTTGGTTGGTTGTTTTTTTCCCTCTTTCATTTGTGCTTCATCTAAAAGCAGTTCTGGCTTACATTACCTACCATGTACACTATTGGCTGTCCAGTGCAGTGCACTAAAGCCTGGTTCTTGCTTTATGCTGGAAAGCCTAGATCTGGCTTTTCAGAACATACACAGCTGTGTTTCTAGTCAAGCAGCTTAAATTAATTTACCACTTGAAATGATGAGGCTCCATTCCTGCAGGTAAGTCTGATCTCAGTTGACAGGTTCCATGTGATGGTTGATTATTAAGTGAAACCTGTACAGTATGTGCCCTGTGTGGACATAATAACAGAATGATAATATGGTGGAAAGTTAAAGAAGCAGGAGATGATTTCAAATGGATTATCATCATGGATCTGTTTATAAACTAGATGGTTATAGCCATTTACCTTGTCATTAGGTAAACTTCTAATTATGTTTTCAACAGTTGTCTGCTCTTAGATCCGTCAAGTTATACAGGTTAAGAACATGTCATCATGCAGATCTGTACTTCCTGGCTGTCTGTAAATGACACAGCACTGCTTATGACAGTGTAGAAAGAAGGGCTAGAATGCTGCAGTTCAGACCACACAGAAAAGGTAAGAGAGATTTAGTAAAGTGCTTACCTCCCCATTAAAAAGTAGATAAGACAGGGAATTTTTCAGTCCAGAACATTAGATTTAAAGAGATTGATCTGTGATTATAGAAAATGGCTGCTGTATCATCTGTTCCTTGTCAAGGGGGCAATGTAAAAGGATATATGCTTTCTATTCAGGATTATAGATGAAAATGCTTAACTCCTAAGGGTGAAGAATTTAACTACTGACTGATTATTTGAGCTAAAAAGAGTTGGTGGTATTTGAGTACTTTTTTTCCTCCTTATTTCAAACAGTTTTTGTGCCTTTGTCCTTTTACATTTATTTACTTACTGGGAGAGAAGACAATACTACATGCCCCTGTAATGTACAGTACCTTACACACTATACTGGGAGACAAGTAGATGCAGCTCTGGCATCTCATCTGTGCATTCTCAGTCTATAAGACAGTTTAAAAAAAAAAAAAAAAAAAGTGCTAAAATTCTTTTTGTTCCTACTTTCGCCAAGATCATCTTGCTTATATGTTCTTTGAGCCAGGATTTTCAGTTACAATAGTATGAAGTTATCTCATCCTTAACCTTGCATTTTAACCAGCAAGCTCATTTGTTTTTCTTTATATGCACTATTTGGAAATGCTGTTGTTTGGAAAAGGGTGGATGTTTGAACAGAGTTGTGCCATAAGTGTTAATGTGTGTGTAAAGAAAAAGGCCAGAATAAAAGGAGCTGTCGTAAAGTGAAGCTAGAGGAGAAAAAGAAAAAAAAAAAGACATGCTAACCTCATGTAGTACTGAAGATGTGAGTACTGACTCTCTTCACCAGTGTTGTTGTTTTTAGACTGATTTTAATGCACTGTTTGACATATATAAAGTCTCTGGTTTCTCCAATTTTTATTTATTTAGGAGAGGCTTAAAGACAGCATCCCAGTACCTAAGAATTCATCCTTAAAATTATTTTTCTTTCCAACACTTGCCTCATGCAACATTAAATACAGATTATGCAGCAATATGAGAATGGTATCTTACATCCTTAAAAGACACCTAAGTTACAATCCATTGACAACTACCACTTCTGCTTCAGTGCATAACTTTAGACCTCTGTACAGCATGGGTAACTAAAATGAAATCCAAACCTTTAGTTTTCAAGACAGTAAACTACTATAGTCAGTTAATGAGCTGTCTCCATTATTTCTTTGCATCTAATCCTTCTGTTCTCTTAGGCTTGGGCGTCTCTTTTTCACAACCTAGAATGCTTTCTGCTTATCCTCTAAATTATTTCTGTTCTTTAACTGCATTTTGCTTAGGCTGCCCATCCAGCAGGTGGGTAAATCTCTTCCTAAACTTGAAGAGTGATGGAAACAAAAAGCCACAAGCAGTCCTGGAAAATGGGAACTCTGCCCCTTTATCTGTTGCGAAGCTGCACCAGTCTGCAGGGTGCAAAAAATGCATTGTTCAGTAAACCCAGGGTAGGCCATAAGAAAGTATGTGACAATTTACTATCTTAGTTGTTGTTGTCATCTGTCTGGGATGGGGAATAGCTGCCTCTGATTCTCATATCCCAAACTATGTCAGCACTTCATTTTAAAGAGCATCTAGAGTAATATATTTACTGTTGGGAGCAGGAATTGAAAACAAGAACTTATATTACTACCATTCTTGGATGATAATTCAGTGTTTACTTGCTGTTTCTCAGTCTCTATGCATCTAACATTCCTTGCTACACAGACGCAGTCTCAAAAAGCAGAATACTATCCCCATCCTGATTTTTGCACCACGCTGTCTGTGATCTGTTCACAAGTTCATTGGTTAAACTTTCAGGGTGTTAGGCTCAGGGAAATCTTGTTTATGAAACCCAAGTCACATCATCTGCGGATGAATCAAGACAGTTTGCAGCACAGTATTTCACTGCTTTCAGCAGTACTCAATAATGGAATGTGTCTAGTCATTCATTTCAGCCTTGCTAGTAAACATACAGGTGTGTGTTGACTCCTGGTGCTTAAAAGCAGTAATAAGATTAGTTGCTGTTTTTACATCTCTGCTGTTTTTACTGCTTTGAACTTCGATGTCTATGTTGTATGTAATTTGTAATTTACCATCTGCTCTGTTTCTTTTCCTTTTCTCCTATACTGGGAAAGGCAGTCCTTCGCAAAATGAGTTGCATCTGGAAGCATTCAAAGGCCAAAATTCAGTCAAAAACCTTTGAAGGGGAGGTCTAAGAACTGCAGCATTTCAGATTCCAGGATAAAGTTTTGGAAAATTTCAGTTTAGGATTCCATTTTGTTCTCACATTAGGCACCTAAATCTTGTTTTTCACTTTTCTTTTGAACAAGCAAATATATATATATATTATTTTTTAAGTATTTTCATTCAAGTTTTCAATCCAAATTTCTGCTATTGCACTTACCCGTGAAATTGAATGCATTTTGTAACAATGTAAATAGACTCCTTAGGAATAAAAAGAAATGCCTTCATAGGTAAAGACTCAACATGCCATAACCAAGGTTAGCTCCAAAAGGCCTCAGTACTTATCATTTCAAGGGCAGAAAGAAATACCTTCAAAACTCCATCTCAGCTGCCATTTTGTTTCCTTTTTCAGCTTAGCCTAGAATAGTGATTATTGCAAACTAGTAGTGTCTAATAAGTAAGTATGATAAAAAATAACCTTCTAGACTCAATAAAGAAAAATAAAGAAAGTGGCTTTGAGTGGTACAAGAAATACTTTTTTGTTTTTCAGTTGTATTAGTACTTATAAGTACACAATTGCTTATTGGTGTGTTAGTAGTGAAGCTATTGAATCTACGCATTGCAGTGCTAATGACTTTGTGTGTTTGAAAATTGTTGAGGGATGGATATCTTGTCCATTTGAGATAAGGCAGAGATGCATTCCCCACACAACTAGATGTGTTGGCAATCTGCAGGCAAACACCACTGTGGAAATATAAGAAATACTAAGATATAATATAAATACATTTATATCTGTATTATCAAATATCAAATACTTTTTGCATATGAACATAGTGAACACAGTTAGCATGCATCATCTGCTAATCATTTTTCTATTAAAAATAGAGAAACCAAAGGGAGAATTCACAGCTTTCTGTTTCTCAGCATTTTGTATAGCATCTTGTTTGGGCTGACACCTGTGCATTCAGTTTCCAAGATCAAACTTTATATGCATGTGTTAAAGACAGTTTAGTCACAGCAATCCAGTACTTTTTTCTTAAATTCAGTTGATTTTGTATTTGTAATCTTTGCTAATGTACCAGGAAAATTATTTTTGTAAGAGCACAGGCATAAAGAACTACAAAATCATTCTTTGTCCATTGTATTATCTTGCAGTATAATAATATGCTCGATATTCACTTGGCCCAGAATTTGAACTCATAGAGATCCACATTCCTCATTTACAGGCAGGATTCACCTGTTAGGTGAGCCTCCTTAACCTATGGGTGTGGGTAACCAGAGCTCTAACAGAGTATACCTATTTATTTTAATTAATTGTTGCTGTTACTTTCAAGGACTGAACATCTGAGGGATGAAGTGAGCAGTTGTGATTCCGAAGCCACAAGAACTGGATGATCAGATAGAGGCCCCCAGAAAACTGTGAGTACAGCCCAGCATCCTGTGCCAAAAGAAAGCACTTCAAGCACATTCAAGTGCACTATGAGCTCCTGGGGGGATTAGAACAAGTGGTACTGGAACAAGAGAGACAAACAATGCACATATCAAAGTAAGTAGTTACACTGTGTACTGGAAGTATTAAAATACAACAGGAAGAATAAGAAATGGAAGTTCAAACCACTGTTGTCAGCACCAAAAATGCCTACTTTTATTTGTGAAGTGCATTTTAGGAAAGTGGAAGAGAAAAGAATGTAGAAAGCAGTGTATGTAAGGAAAGATGAAGGAGGGTGAAGTTTGGGATTAAAAGGTTCCAAAGTAAGTGTTTATTAAATAATGGAACACTGTGTGATTCACATACAAATAGGAGCTGAGCTTTTCCTACACTTAGATAAGGCATGCTTAAATAAATAAATACATTCTGTCACTGGAAATACATCTTGAGGCTATGAATTTGAACAAGTAGTAGGAAAAACAAGAAATCTAAAGCATGAGCAAGTGTGACTCAAGGACTGTGTCAAAAAGGTAGCAGGATAAAGCAACTGTTAGTTCCCCTTTGGATTTGGAAAAGCATTAGTAAAGAAGTAGTAAAATGAAGTAGATAGCTAGATAATCTTATTAAAATAGCAACAATAAATGACCCTTTCCCAAGCAAGGCCAAGTAATGATACTGATTTGGACTCAACAGCAGGAGCTGGAAAAGAATCTTTTTCCTTGTTTGGCTAGCTTCCCCCATTTATGTACTTTAAACATTGCTGGGCTTCTCCATTTTTAATTTTTTTTCCATGCCTAGGGAAGCCAATGTGGAGAGAGAGGTCCTGCTCTATGCATTACAATGTCAGGAGTGAAGTGCACAGTAACTTCTGGTTCAAGATGTGCCAGTACTATAAGATTTTGGAGAAAATCCTATATAAAACTTTTCCTACACTCAGGAGACTTATTACTAGCTTCCTTATCAAATCCCATCTCAGGAATGGGCCACACAGGGAATGTAATCTCTGTGATTGTTGGGCAGTGGAACCTAGACACCATACTTTACAAAATGAAGTACTGTTTTCAGACAATTGCGCAGATATTGTGTTTGAGCACCAGTAAGTTAATATAATGTCAGCTTTTGTACCATTTTAGCCTTTAAAAAAAAAAAAATCTCTCTAGGAAAAAACAACTTCTGCAAAAAGAAGCTTGTGAATCTTTGAAAAAGCAATAAATGGCAGACATTTCTAACATGTTGGTGGTGGGGAGGGAGGGAAAAAGTCTAGGGACAGAAAGGATGTCTAGCTACCATGCTAAGCCTTTTAGAACGTGACCATTTTATTATGAATTGAGGTATACAACTGCTGGTCTTCAGACTTTCAGTGAACACCTATTCTTCAATTGTTGTTATTTTTTTACTCCCAGCTTTGTTGACATCATTTGTCTTTCTTTTGTTGCTGTTCTTCACTCACTCAGGTACTTTCCCTTACTTGCAGCATTAGACATTCAGTGCTGCACCGCTTCTTTTTCAGTGTACTAGCTGTTAAAAAAAAGAATGAAGTGTATGCTGACTAAGCCCTTTTTTTCTTTTTTGAAAGGAAGTGAGGCAGAGCTGTAAAATCTGAAAAAGAGCAAAGGAGTGAGGTCCTCTGTCCAGTTGTTAGCTGTCTGGAGAGTGAGTACTAAATGAAATGAACTAGCTAATTCTCAGATGTGAATACATCTGCCAAATCACTGGTGCTGGGAATATCATTTAGGGTTTGTCCATACAGCATCATTATGCAGTTTGTGATTGATCTTAAAGGTGATACTCAGTGGTGTGACTGTTTACCCTAACCAATACATACAGAGATGATGTGGCAGACACTTCTAAGTTTAGCAAAACAGTTGGGAACAAAGTGCAGGTTTTCCAAAGAAATACTCAAGTGTTCTTCCCTGAGAAACTTTATTCCTGTCTTTTTACTACAGCAGGATGATAAGTAAGCTAATGCAATTTCTGAGCCTTTTGCCATCTCATCTGTAAACAATAATTCTCTTTCAAATCACCCATCACTGCTTTAAACAAAAACAAATACCAAACATTGGAGACAGCCTGTAGTGTTGGTTTTTTTTTTGTTTGTTTGTTTCAAAAAAAGATCATCTTTTGTGTTTCAGCAGTATGAAACTAATATATAGAACACCACCAAAAAAGGCAACTAGGAAAGTCCAAAGTTAACTACACTGCTAGGATTCCTACTGACCCAAATTCTTAGAAGATTCATCACACACAGGACAAATATAAGTAGCCATATCTGGTAAGAACATTGTAGTTGTAGTGTAGATAAGTTTATCCTAGAGCTGGAGTTCTGTTTTCATTTAGCGTGCTCTACAAACCTAGGAAAAAAAAAATAAATAGGTCCGAGTTAGCATGAAAAGAAAGAAGTTACTTATCAGGAATGAAGACTGTCTATAATCACATCAGAACCGAGCACTTCCATGAAACATTTAAACTTCCAGTTAGTACATTTGGTGAGGGGAACAGCGTGGCTTTCTCTATCAAGATAAGAACCTCTTACATTACCTAAGCATGCTTCATACAGGTGAAGAGCAAGGACATAGGAAAACAATTAGACTGTGGGAAAAGAATGACCTCCCTCGAGGAGTATGCAAATAAAGTACAAATGCCTATAGTCGCTCAGAAACCAGTAACATAAATAAGACATATGAGACAATTAGAATTGTTTCCAGTTTTCTTTCTAGCCATCTCCCGCAAAATAACATTAAGAAAGAGTATGGAAGAAGATCAAATAGAATTTCAATGCAGGCATTTGTTTTCAAATGCTGAGATGTGCATGCTTCCCTCACCTCTCATCAGAAAACACGTGCAGAACTGGTTTTCATGCAAGCAGATGAAAAGAGCTGTACCTAGTTGTTTACTGTACATATGTTGTGTAGTTACTGCTCATTGCATTGCTGTCTCTCTTCATCGCCTTAGAAAAATACCTTCCCACTACATCAACGTGCATCAGACAGAATTGTAAACATTTTACTCTTATTCTCACAGTGAAAAAATGCTTTCAAATTCATTAGCCTCTAACAAAAAGAATGCCCCGTGTTTCCTGTTCTTTCCTTGGCCATTTCCTGTCTCAGTTGTTTTTGACTACGGATACAGACACTGGATGCTCATTTCACAGCACATGATAGGACAGGTTTTGGTGACAGGAGCCTGAGTGCTCAAACTGTATTTGATGACAAGCACAAACCTCTGAAGTTTCTGTTGCAGCGCTTGCTAAAGCTACAACAGTCAAGGAAGGATGCCAGTTTAGTTTACTTCCTGCACTGTTCCCCTGCTGGCAGAAGAAGAGGGCAGGATGCAGTATCAGCAGCCTTAGGGCTTTTCTCTTCTCCAGCAACTGCTGGCCAGGCAGGCATGAGCAGGCAAGTAACAGTGACTTCCAGGGCTGGAAAAAGAGATTGAAGCATGGCACAGAAAACATACTTGGTGCCAGACACATCCAGGCAGGGAAGATGGAAACACATCAAACAAAGCCTGGTACCTCACCCACATAACCAGCTTTTGCTCAGATCCTTCTGATTTTGAATTACTGGATTCTTAGTCTTTGAATTCATAGTTAATTTTTTGAAAGGCTGAACTAGTTCCATGGAAGCTGTACCTTTCTGGGAGGTATAGGCATAGGCTAGAATAGACCAGTTCACTGCTCCTGAGGCGCTAAGGCTGCACTGGGTTAATGGTTACCACATGCACATACAAATCCCAGGATCTATTTCCCTCATCACCTCAAGATACCGGGGAAAAAAAGTGATCTGATTTAGAGTCTCTTACAGCACAACTCTTAAGCTGTTTCCCATATATGTGAAAGACCTTGTGAAGAAGAGTAAAAGAAGCTGCATCTACTCTATCTTACAGAATGGCTTAAATGTTGTGTCCCTCAGTACTGCTGAACAAGAACAAATCCCTTCCAGCACACACAAGACCTATAGCCATGTGCATTTTCTAAATACAGAATCACAAATCCATTTAGATTTTATTCTGGTGCTCGTGAAAGCATTGGAACAGTTAGCTCTTATCTGAGCTTCTGCACTCACCTGCAGCTCTAGCCTAAGGGAATGTCTTATTCTGAAATTGAGACTTTTGCAAACTATCTTTGCTATTAAGATACCAGCCAAACAGCTAAACCAAGCCACTGTATGTTGATGAGACACTCACAATAGATTTTTGAATGCTGCTAAGCAGTAACTTCAGATCACAAATGAGTCAGTGAAGTGCAATACTGATATTCTCATTGAACTCTGATTGAACACGGTGTGCTACAGTTCTATGCTCACCATTTGTGAAGGGGCTTTACACCGTGGATGGAAAACCAAGTTATAGAAGCCTTTGATACCCAATAAACCACATTCAAAGCCTCAGATTTTGTTATTTGAAAACCAACAGAACGTACATTGCTTTCAGTAGAGGAGGTGCTGGGAAGAGCTTTTTTTTGTTTCAAGAACTTTTGTGGAGGGAGTTATAAAAACAATGGTAAATCTTCCCTTTGCATCCATTAAATATCAGAGAACAAAACACTCTTATGTGATTTCTGTCCATGCAACAGCACTGCATTTCCAACACAGCTGGTGAAAAGAAACAAGTAGCAGGGAAATAAGTTAAAAATCACTCTTGTGAACAGCTCTGAATCCAGAAACAAGGAAGAATGTGAGGTTTCATCTCAGGTTCAGTCAAAGGAGAAATCAAAGTCTTGCTGAGATTTGTTTCCAGACAAAATACAGTGGCAAAAAATAGTCACGTTACATACTGATTAAATTCTCTAGTAGAGAATTTAGTTCTCGTCCACTGTACTTTTTCCATTTATTCACCTGAGAAATCAGTCTCTACACTACTACCAGGAAGTCTGTCATTACCTTATCCACAGAAAATATTACAATTTTTTTTCCCCCTTCTATCTTTTATATTTACTGGGAGGACAAAGAGAAAATGAAACAACAAACCAATGAAGATTTAAAAACAAAAGTTAACCCACCAAATGCCTAGAAGCATTCGAATTTTCTTAAATAATTTCACATGTACGTATAAATAGTCAACACACAAAGCTGGTTCAATGGTACATATATGTTCTGAATAGTTGGAAAAAAAAAAAAACAAACACACATTCCCATCATCTACTAGATGCTTGTTTCTAATCATCAATTTTAGAAGCTTTTATAGCTAGGTGAATGATATGAAAATTCAGAAAATGTCTTTTGCAGCTTTAAATATCGTACACGCTAACAGGGAGATACATTCACCTTTCAAACAGTTGAAAGATGTGACACTGAGCTTACAGCTTCAGGAAGTCATAAACAGAAATTGTCCTTTCCTACACTCTCAACAGGCCTTTATTTTCCCTACATCTTTCACTGCTTTCTTTTCCATACAGCCACACTTCAGTCTTGTGGATTTGCCAGTATGCTGTATCAACACCCAAGGTTGACTGAAAGCATTCATTCAAGAAGCTAACCCATAGGAACATGTATCAGCTTTTGCTAATGAACTCTGTGTCAAGGTTCATCTGTGTTCAGCAATATCAAGTACAGGTAATTTTAGTGATGCTATACTTGTGCACATACGTAAGTACACTGAACTGTAAATGAAATCTGTATTTTTAAAATGCTTTCAGATGTTTGGCACTTAATTCTTTTCAAAAGAACACCTTCCTGAGATTTAACTATACATTACATATACTCAGCTCAGCTTGGGGCAGTATTTAATGATTTAATGTGGGCAGATCATCTGCCTTAATACCAAAGTATATAGGAAAGTGTATATCACTTTCAGCTGAGCATATGCCCTACATCTCAGGGCACGCTTAGATCTGTTTGCAGTCTACTGCCCATCTATCTTGTACCCCTGGAGATTGAAGACAAATCTTCAAAAACAAGGGTTTATTAAAAATAAATAAATGGAAAGAAGGAAGGAAAGAAGGAGAGGAGAGGGGAAGGGAGGGGAGGGGAGGGGAGAGAAGGGGAGGGGAGGGGAGGGGAGGGGAGAGAAGGGGAGGGGAGGGAAGGGAAGGGAAGGGAAGGGAAGGGAAGGGAAGGGAAGGGAAGGGAAGGGAAGGGAAGGGAAGGGAAGGGAAGGGAAGGGAAGGGAAGGGAAGGGAAGGGAAGAATGTTAATCTGTCAGACTTCTAATGCTATTTGGAGTGACTTAATGGCATTCTTCACAAGGGACCATAGTAGCAGCTGTGGCTCCATGCACCAGAACCAGACAGAAATCCAAGCTGCAGTTCTGACATGAAGTTTCAGCTGATTGATGATACTCCAGCTGCTAACCTGATGCTTGTCTGAGGAAAAATCACTTCTTATGCCTACCCTACTCTTTGGCTCTTCATACCGTACGCGTCCCTGTAGAGCATAGTTTACACAGTAGGCCTTTATGCAATTGTGCCTAAGGTTCTAAGGATATCATCTGATGGTTTTTTGTTATTTTTTTTCCCTCTTTTTAAATGTAGTTTGGTCACGTCAATCCCTAAAGTCACTTTGTTCAAAGAGTCTATGAGGATGAATATTTGGTTACAAGGTTTAAAAGATCCTTCCCATTTTCTTATTTGCCCAGGGAAAAATAGATTCTTTCAAATGAGACATTCTTAGTGACGAAAATATTTTGGAAGAGTTGCACACATCGCTGTAACAGCAGCATACGTCAAACCATACTGAAAGTATTTCGCAATTTGCAGTTTTCCATCATGAAGCAGAAGGATCATCTTTGAGCATAAATACCCTATTCTGTGTGGAGTTCAAAGCACTTTCCTTGTACGTTAAGCCACTTCCCACAAACTTCACTCTCAGGAAGTTTGAATTGGCTGCTTTTCCAAAGGCATTTGAAGGATGCCAGTGTTCTCAGCTTTGTAAACTCAAAATGAACTTGTATTCGTGTTTCAGATCAAATGAAAGGCTCTAGTTTAGTATTTTATTTTTTTGGAATCCAAATACCTCGTTATTTTTTTCCTTTGTAACTCTTGTGTTTTGCCAAATCCATCTACCCAAACCATTAGCTTCAAACTTCTCGCAGGGAAAAAAAAAAAACACAACAGTACACACAGATAATTACATTTCTAAGTCAGATGCTGGAAGAGAACTCTGAAAGGCTCCTTAACAATTACATAAAACAAGTATCTCTGATCAACTGAAATAGGCAGTACTCATTACTACACAGCTACCTGAAGAGATGCACCAAAGTATGTCACTTTTTTTCTTTTAGATGATGTTTATTAAATAAGCCTTGAATATTTTGATACTTATAGTAGACTCAGTAGTGATAATATCAGCACTAGCAATGTGCTTCTCCTAGTCCTGGAGGAATACAAACAAACAAAAAACAACAAAGTTTAAAAAATAGTCCAAACCTAAACAAAAAATCCCAGTGAATTCATTATTTTAACTAATTATAGAGCTGTAATAGTTCAGCAGTGCTCTGTGAGACACAGCCACTCGTGAATATAACACCAGAACAATCTGTACAGGTGCCTAATGCAAACAGTGACAAAACAGGAAACACATGTGACAAATGATGAAGTCTCAGGCCCAAATTGTAGCCTAACCCTACCAACCACGTGTTCAGATTTGAGAAACCTGGCAGCCCAACCAAAGCCAGTGTCTAATACCACTTGCCAGTGGCTTCCAGGCTTTAATCTGCGCTCATCATCACCACAACAGAGCGCGTGCAAGTTGGGCTGCTTCAAGGAAGAGAGCTTTTCACGTGTTTTAGAAAATGATGGGGATCCACAGATGTCAGAAAAGGTCAGACTCTGGAGATGCACAGTCTATGCAGAAATAGCACAAAGCAGCAATTGTTCTTGATTTAACCTTAAACTAAAGAAGACAAGAGTGTCTAACATCCACAACCATTTTCTATGTGATTCCCATTATTTCAGTTTCCTCTTCTGTAAGAGTAGAGATTCCTGATTCTCACTGTTCTTTCTGATCTTTTCTGCCTTCACCTTCTGAACCAAAAGCCATTATAATCCAGTGTCAGATATGGATTCAAGAGAATATAGGATTTCAAGTCCTAGATAGAATTCCTTATAATAGGATGTGGAAAAATGTTTAGAATGAAAAGAAAAGCACACTGGGCCAATGCTACTGCCTGTCAGCTGGTGTACACAGCCCATTAAACCGCTGCAGAAAGCTTAACAATTTGCCTCAGTGACTGGAAGGATGAAGAAATACTTTAATATATTGCTTTTGCCTTTATGCCTCATATGTGCCAGACACCACTGTGACATAGCCAAAGACTGGGAACTCCTGATATTTTAAGATTTCTCAAATCAATTACAAAATATAGCAGTAAGTGCCTATATCCAGAAACCCTACGAGAAAGCCTTTCTGAAGCATCTCACAAATTACTACGTTACTGAAAGTACCATAGGGATTAATGTTTTAAAAATTTTCTATGCTTAGTCAAATAACATTTGGGTGCTTTGGAAAACAGGGGGGAAAAAAATGGAAAAAACTTTAGAAGGAACAAAAAAGAAACCTTAGAAGTCTTCAAAGAAACACTGTTATTATCAGATGTAAAACTGCACTATAAAACAATCACAGTCACATCATTTAAAAGTTGTTTGGTTTTTTTTTTACATAACAGATCTGCATTACACTAAATATTCTGAGCAGTAGACTTCTTAAATATAATTTGGCAAAATCATTTGGCTGTACCAATCTTGTTAAATACAGCGTCAGGCAGCTATTGAGCAAAATCTGTCCTAAAAGACAAAGCAAACACTTAATTTGGGGCATGCAGTAAATAAACATGCATGATTCGTTTTTGCTTTTGAGATAAACATAATAAAGATATTTCTGTTAAATGTTCAACCGCTTTTCTAACCAGTATTTATGAGGTTTTGCTTGTCTTAATAATGTAACGTGAACTATTAAACAATCCCTAAAATGTGCTAACGTGATGTTCCCAGAAATTTATCACTAAAGCTGCTGAACTCATTCACAAAATAAAACCATCAGAGTTAGGGAGATCAAAGATAACCTCCATTGATGATCAGTGTTTGAAGGGCAAATCCATTATACTACATAAATACAGAGGTCAGATAAGACATTTCTGTATAAACAGCAGGCCAAAAAGACTTCCAGAAACTGAGAGCCTATAAATGTGAAAGAATAAATATAAATGAATTCGTGTCATCTCCATGTACACCCAGTCCATCAGTCCTACTCCTTAGACTCAGTCGTTGTTGGTGAGATAAATGCAAACAGTGCTTTTATTTTCTCTGTGGAAAGGGAGAAAAAGCAAAAGCAGGAAAAAAAATACTATAATTCTGAGCCTAACTATAAATAGCTTAAGGTTTTAAAAATATAAGCCAGGAAACTGAGCATTTCTGGACAGAAAACACAAGGTCTGTTTTCAGACAGATTCCTTTTCAGACAGATTCCTGCAGTAAGTCTTGAAGCATCTGACAGTTTTATTTTGTAGTTTTTCCTTCATTGTTTTTCCAAGTTATTTTGGAAACTTTTACAATTTATCTTTTCTGTAGAGAATAAATTTCAATCACAAAAAAAAAAAAAAAAAAAAAAAAAAAAACAACCACCTTTTTCACCACTGTGTAGATGTTTTCAATAACAAGAGATAAGCCTCAACATATTCAGGGCATCAGTTTATCATTGTCTAAAGTTATCTAACATATCTGAGTTGGTTAAAAATGTAAGGGAAGTAAACAGTCTCTATAGAGTTTTAGAACAACTCACTCCTAGAAAATGCCAGAGGTGCCAAAACAGCTTACAAAGATCAGAAGCAAAAATTCAGTGAATTTATTCTTGATATAGAAGTAACAGATCCTAGAAACGTAATGGAAAATGTGCTTAAATACAGCCTGCCAAATGATTTCAAAAATCATTTTGTACATAAATATATATACACACACACAGAAAGATATATATATATACACACATAAAGGTATATAAAGGTGTACAAATATATATATACATATATATATATAAACAAACATAGAAAGATCTGGGACCCAGGAAGGTAGCAGTGGCAAGTATTGTGTGTTTATCAGAACTGACTGTTCAGAGCAGATTCACGACCAAATAGTTGTCTTCTGCTACTAATACAACTTCTGTTTCAAGCTCACAACAAATTCTTCATAGTTGGCATATGTGAAATGCAAAGCTCAGTGCCTGTCAAACTGGTCAGCTACATCCATCCACACATACCTGCAAATGTCATTACTAAAGGAAAGCATTCAGAAAGAGGAATTGCTGTCACTAGACCTGAGCAAAATCACTAGGATCTTTTGTTTTTCATCCAGTCTAAATGAAACCATATAAATGGGCCATCATATGATCTCAGTTTTGAATACCTGCAGGTGCTGAGCCACAATCTAGAAGATAACCCACTGTAAAAAAAGAAAACAGCAAACCATAGGCTGCAACTCTTGGACCTCACTTGCTTTGCTTGTTGTGTTATGCTCAATACTTCAGACTGGTAAACACTACCATCTGTGATGAACAGATTCAGGGAATGGGGCTGGTGGAAGAAAAGGGCAACACACTACTTTGAGCATTTTTCCCTGTCTGCCCCTTCCAGTCATGCCCTTACCACTAAACAGTTCTCTCTTTCAGTAAGTCATATGAGAGATCTTAACTGTTAACCAAATCTAAACTATTTTTGTTTCTTTTCCAGTATGCTCTGATCAGCAGCACAAACCACAGAGAGTGCCCAGCAGATGCCCAAATGCTATGTTTTCCATCTCATTTCGATATCCTTGACTCATGCATCCTGTCTAAGCTAATGTTAGTTTCCTGACTGCAGTGTGTCCGCAGCCCTGGACTGCCAACAAGCGCTTGAGCCATCCCAGAAAGATCACTACTCCTCCATTTTGCTGTGCTTTTAATGGCTCTCTCAAAGCTACCTTGTTACACCAGCTTAAATCTGGAATCTCTAGATTTACACTGGAATAGAGGAGCACTTTTCCCTCCAGTTTTAAAAAATTAATTTTGATGTGACGGTCTAGACCATTCAGCTTTGACTTGACATCTTGGAAGAAAATAAGCTACTACCACGAGCAGTTGCATTAATCATTCACCTTACACAATCACATCCTCCCCCTTGAATGAAACAGCCCTGAACAGAAAGATCTGAACTGGAATAGACCCACTGCTTTTTGTAAGATCCCTGCATCTCCATTTCCCTGATAACCTGAACTTCTCCTCTCCAAACTGCTGTTGTGTATGAGATAGCATAGCACTGACTTTGCATTGCTTATTTGCAAAAACTAATAAAATTTAAACAACCTTTTTAGGCTAGACTTCAGCTTTACCCAATTTCAACTAGCAGCCCAAGTGGGCAAACTTGCATGGAACGACATATGTTGCTCCTAAAGTAACATCTCCTATTTATTTCCATGGAAGTGACAACAGCTACAAAAAGCACAAGAACACTATTTGATAGAGCAAATTCTCAGCTATAAAACACTGTTTTTCAACATAGTCACCACTATGAGCTACAGATCTTCACCATCCATGAACAAGAGCCTGCATGCTATGCTTCTAAACATCTGCAACAGCAGAGGTGACCCACGGTTGCTGCTGCCATGGCTGAAATGCACCACCCACCACTTCACTATGCTCACATCCACTGCATGGTCTCCATCAACGATCATGTAGACTGCATATAGACTGCACTGATGGATGTCAAATGGCACGATTTTTTTCTGCATGTAAGAATTCAATGCCACCCCTTTGCACCCCATGCACTTCCAAGTCAAATGTAATTTTGTCAGATTGCCCCTCTGCTGCCATGTTGTCACACAGCAACGAAGTGTGATGGAATATGGGCAGGAAGGTTCAAACTCTACTGCCATACCACCAACATTTGCCTCTGACGTTGTGGGCCAACTTGCAATAGGAGGCATTGCTTTTGAAGCAGACCTAGAATGTGCACCTAGTGTTACATTCATGCTCAGAAGTTTCTAGAAAAGACCTCCAGTCCTATGGACTCTGTTTACAGCCCAGGAAAAAAAACTGTTCAGCCATCAGCTTCAAAAACATCAGTGCAGGTACACTGTTTGGGCAGTGAGATACCAGAAGTCTACAGGGTCCCAAGATTTATTTCCTTAAGTAGCAAGCTATTCATCTAAGCAATTATTAGCTGAATAATAAGGGGATGGAACACAGCATCTCACCTTAAACCTTGACAGGAAAGGATGAAATAGTAACAGTGACAGTGGCAGCTGCACACACTAACACTTTGCACAGAAATTCACTTAACATGAGGCACAGATACAGGCTTTTCTTTGTTTTAAAGAAAGAACGAGGCGATTATCCCAAGATGCAGCCCTCCCAAGAGAAACAAACTGCAATGACAAGAAACCTGAATGGTAAATATGAGGGCAGGAAGCACTAAAGCAGGAGAGTGGCTTCAAATATCAAAGGCTGCATTTAGCAAGGTATGAGTCATACCTTACTGCATCATAAAACTTCTGTCCTCGTGCTTGTGAAAGGAGGTTATCACATTTTCCTTCTTCCATGAGCTACTTCTGATCTCACGGTGTTTATCCAACCTACTGATAAGCAGTTTAGCCATTCTAAAACAGGCAGTGATTGCACACAGTTCCACTGCACTGTTCAGGTTGAATAAGATTCATTTTTCAGACTAGTGACCTAGGAGTAATGCTAGAGCACTTGAGGCATTCTAAACCAGTATCACCACCAGTGTTATTGGGATGGCCACGGTACGTAGATGCTACTCCGCTCTGTTCTTAAGCCTTCCATTCTTTGTAAAACAAATTATCAAAACAATTCCATTTGAGTTTGATCGTAATCTTTTCTCATAAAAAAGATTTAAAAGTTGCCAATGAAGCAGTTTAGTTTAAAATGCAGCTGAGCAATGAAAAATGTTGAATAAAGTAAGTACCACAGCCACGTTCGCTCCATGAAACTCCATAGATCGTGCAACACATTACCAACTTCTGTTAATCTTCAATCTCTACCAAAATTACAGTGAGAAAAATAAGTCCGTGCCTTGAAATTATGGCTTGAAATTGCTCAGAGAAGACTATGCAGGAACACATGCTGCACAGCGGAATAATGGAGATGGAATTTAATTGTCCTCTTATTCTGTGAAAGAAAGATGTAGCTCACAGCCTGCTTGATAGCTGAAAGGAAGCTATCAAAGCCGCAGGAGAAAGAATTCATTATATTCTTCCCAGTATTTTTTAAACTTCTCTATTATTAAACTGAAGCATTGACTTATCTTCATCATCTGTTCAGACTATTCGTAATGAATGTGTGCAGATTAAACAAGAAGCCTCTTCTTACCGTCTGTGCAAGCACTGGTCACAATAGCAGCGCCTCAGAGCCATAATTTTCAGCGTTGCAAAACTTTTGGAATGAAGCCGTGTTTAGCAGATCTCCTAGTTACAGCAGAAGGTGGTCCCAGCTCCTGGAGAGACTACTTGGCACTTATATAGTTCTAGAAGAGGTAAGATACAGCATTAATTTTTGAGCTCCGATTTCTTACATTGTCTGAGAACTACACTACTAGATCTTATATAAACTGATTTAATATAGAACTGGCTGCATACACATCTTACTGTATTATTTTAGTATGATAGGTGTGCTATCAAACTGGATGTGAAACCCACACAAAATATCTTGCCTACCATTTGCTGAATCTTTATTTTTGCTTCTAGCGACAGCTGCCTTTGGGAAAAAAAAAACACTGCTATGCAATCTTATTAGCTAAAACTGCTAAAATATCTGTCCTTTGGCTGTAGAAGATCTTGAGTTACCCACTGAGGAAGAAACAGTGATTAAGACCACCACAGTTTCAGCTGTGGACATGCTACACTTCCAGTAATACTACATTTAATCAAGAACCAATATTTCTTCTTGGAAATATTTCTTCTTCTACTCATATTCTGTTGTAGAAGTTTTCAGCAGTGCTGTTATATGGATATTTTTCCATATTAGATTTGTTCAAAATAGCTAAATAGCTAATGCAAGTATCTTAGCAAATCTGATGCAAACCTTTTGTATTGCCAGTAGCATTCAGAGTGCAATGTGAAATACACCTTTTTACAAAGATGGAGGATGCCCACACTTATCAGACTGAAAGCGCTTATATATTTCTGTGGGTGGTTGTTTTTTATTGATTGCTGCACACAGCTGATCCGATTGCTGTTAGTGAATCATATTTATAAGTTATTATGGGAGATTGATGGCCATAGCATATTTAAGACTGAGGAATTATTTTATGTATTCAAGTGATACCGTATGCGCTTGTTTAAGCAGTAAATGCCCAAACAAGCCTGAATACATAATGCTGTTTTTCAACTTCGTAGTCACAGGAATTTTTGTTTTGTTTAAGATTTGTGTCCTTCTTCTCCACAGGACTCAGAAGTTTTAGCAGTCTAAATTTGAAGACTGCTCTCATATCATCTTATTAATAAAACTGTCAATCACAGCTCTGCGCTTATTTTTTGCTACAGATTTGCTCTTTATTTTTATATGACAAAAAGTACACGCAGTTTTAATCCATCACCTGCTGTACTAAGAATAAAACTGAGAGAAAAAAAAAAAAAAAGAAAAGAAAAATTGTGTTTAAAATCAAGTTATAACTTAAAACATGGTAGGGAAAACTAACACCGGCTGGTTAGAGGCAATGAAAATTGTTAGCATGTGGCAGGATCCATCAAAGACTGACCTGTGGTTGGTGTCTGATGGACATTCTCCATCGTTTATCACCGAGTTCAGGAGGACTCCATACAAAAACAAAGGTCCTCAGATGACTGTTGGTAAAGGCATACTGATAATCATCTTCTAGAGGAAGAAAAAACCCGTGTATTCCATTCTGTAATAAATGGGTTTTCCTTGGCAAATGCAGTTGGGCAAAAACTTGTGAAAAGGGAAAAACACGTATTTGCTACTGTCTGTAAATTTCAGTCTAAACAAGACTGCACATTCAAGTGTCTTAATTATGTCACATACAGATCTAAAAATTATTTTACTATACCTGTAATATCCTGGTTGATCCTAAGGACACTCTGAAGTAGTGCTTACAAGTTTGAACTGAATATCTCACTTCAACTCCAGTAACTGTACTGACATAGTTTGTATGTTCACTGTATTATCTCTGCACATAGCTTTTTTTAGGTCAGTGATACTTTTATTGGTCCCACACATCTGGAAACCAGAAATTCTCACAGCTAATTTTGACAGTTCTTGCATAATATATGTTTTAAAGATCAGATAGAAAGATCACGTTGCCAGCTGATTCAAAGTGTCTCTTTTAAACAATCTGAAAGAAGAATCTAAATGAGAAGAAGCGTGCCTTCTGCAAGCAACACACCTTTTAATTTTTAGCAAAGCATTTTTAATTTTAATTTTTAGCAAAATTTTTAGCAAAGTAGCTTGCCATTACAATAGCTGCAATTTAATGTTCTGGGAAGTCTTTATTTGTCCATGTAACTTATAATTGACAGGGGTAAAAAATTCAGACAGTTCCTTTTTTTTTTTTTTTTTGTACCTGTCCTATGTGTGTTGTATTCATAGACTGCAAGGTCTAGAAACAGCACTGAGATTTTAACTCCCACTCATGAATGCTGTTTCTGGAGAGGAGGAACACCAACCACACATGGCAAACGTGCCCGTACTGCAGGAGCCTTCTGCAGCACAGCCCATCATGTCACTGCTCAGATGGCTTCAGCAGCACCACTTCAACACAGCACGTGGCTGTGGGGGGTTTCTGGTGGCTCCCTCTCACTAAGAGGAGCTCCTCTCATTGGTCTAATGACTGCAGGTCCGTAAGTTTCCCTAATTCTGATAGGAGCTGTAGTTTGACCTTCTCAGAAAATGCGTATCTATTCTACCCCCACGTAAACTAGCAGTTGATCACTTCTGCCACCTGATGCTTGGTAAGAAATACGTGTAAAAATCCCCTCTGCCACCAGAAACCATATGCAAGTCCAGATTTCCAAGACTTAGGACAACAGATGCCTGGCTATACATACGCTCCCAACTGGCTGTAAAACAGGGTTATTTTGTAGTACAGGAACCAGCCTCCAGCTTCCCTTTATTTACTCAGTAATGTCAGCCCCATGCTTGAGCTGGGAACCTCTGCAGCAGCAGCAACTGTGACATTGTTAAGTAAGTCAGGCAAGGTTAATTACCAGCTTGTTTACATATGAAGATGATCTGTGATGAGAAAGACAACTCGGGAAGAGTACAGCATGATTAACTACAGGTAAAACACCAGACTGTTTGTTTAAGCTTTCCATTGATACAGAAGTAATTCTCTCTCTCTCTCAAGAGCCCGTGCACAGTTTGTTCTTTCAGTCTTTCAACGTTTTTTAAACAAAACTCAGTATCTCTATCGCATGCATTTTTCCCCTCACAGGCCATCTATGTTGTTAGGTTGAGTAGTGACTGAGCAGCTCTCCCATGCAGACACATTACAGATGTATAAAATATCACCGCCATTTACTGAGCCTGGTGAGGATGCCTTTGTTACAGCTTTGTTTTAAATTCAGTGCTGTGGCTGCCTCCTAGGGCCCTGAAGTGAGCACTCTTTAAAAAGAGCTACAGATTTATTCCTCCGCTCTGAATAAGTGAAAATGTGTTTTGTTGAAGCCTCCAGAGAGTAAATGGCTTTACTATAGAATTCCCTTTTGTTTATGGGTTTGATGAAAGCATTTGGCATTTAATGATTCCCAGGCTATTCCAAGTTAAAAAAAAAAAAAAAGACATCGAGTGTGCTGAGTGTTAAAATGTTTTCCACCAACCTCAAAGCAAATTTAATATAAAGACTTGTTTCAGGTATCAAATTAGGGTGGGAATGTAATGCTTACTGACTCGTGCTCTTTAGCATTTAGACTCAGTATAATGCCACATTTTGTTCTTAAAACAGTGTGGGGGATGAGGGAGACCTACAGAGGTGGCCACCTGAAATCCAACCATTCTCCTCTTAGCTTTAGCTTTATCATCTGCTGCTCCTCGCATCTTTGATTTCTTTACAAAAAGAATTCAGAACTATTTCCATTTAGATTAGTCAGGAATTTTCCAGCAGAAAAATTTTAAATGTAAAACATGGGTTTTGGGGGTTGTTTGTTTTTTCCTTTGAAGAAGTAGCCAGACACTGGTCACATCCCACTTAGACATCCTAGATTTCTCTTTAAGAAAAGCCTAGGCGTAATTTGCTCACCTTATCCTGTTCTCTAGGCAATATATTTCTCCTTCTCAGCACTTCCTCCTTCTCAGCAGCCTCACGGGCTCTGTTCTTAATATCAGTCTTTACTTACAGTAATTGCAAAACATGTACACAACCACATATAGCATGTAAAGTGCTTACTTAGTTTTGTGGGAAAGGATCCTAGGGCTGAATGGCCTTAGAGATGTATTTTTTTCTATAGATGGAAAAGGTAAATAGACTGGGAAATCTATTTTTAAAAACAAGAATAACTATTCTATATTTTTCCTTTCATTGAAACAAAATTTGTACCGAAGACATTTATGTCATTTGCATGGATCACTAGGCATAAAGATGACAGGTGCCATATAACATCTGGGCATACAAAAAAATCACGCTATCAAAGAAGGTATTTTCACCTCTAAAAATATAGACATGTTTAAGACGTCTTGGGTTTGGAATCATCATTGTATCCTAACATTCTTCCTATCCTGGACTGGTCTATTTTCTTTAGCAAATTTTTTACAATGGACTATCAAAAGAAATTGTGAGGAGTAAATAAACATAATATACTTCTACAATTTTCTCATATTTTATCTGCAGTAGCTACATACTTTTAAAATCCAAGAGCTACTGAATATTAAATGCACAAGATTCCAAGACTTCTTCAGCTGGACAAAATCCAGACTTATAAAGCAGGAAACCTGCTACATTTGAACTCTCAGGGTAACCACCTTCTGAAACCCAAGTTCTTGCAATCTTGTCCTTGTTTCCCCATAAAAACACATAAAAAGAGCTTTCTAATAAGAAACCTGTGTGGTAGCTCAGAACGTGTCTCGCATGCAATCCATTAATTACCCCAAGAAAACCAATCATTATAGACCTAACATTGACCTTAGCTTGTCTCTTGCCTCATAGCATTTATTATTGTTCTTTACAGAAGACATGATGCAATCCTGGCAAACCATCCAAACCAGCTCCCACCTAGTTCCAGCACGTGTCGCTGGCTGAGCCACACAGCAATTCTCCATGTCACCAGTTGTTAAAGCCATAGCAAAAATCACCACGAGGTGATTGTTATTCCTTACCACACTCTTGGGTGGGACTGCTACTAAACTACCAGTTACCCCACTTTAAAATAACTTTTCCTTTCACGTACTTGGAAATGCTGCAGCATAACTGAGGTCGGAGAAAGAAGCAAAATAAACATCGTCTTTGGTCTGCATATCATCACTCGTGACTTCCTCTTTTGATGCAGTCAAAACCTGCTGCCTACAGA
This sequence comes from Phasianus colchicus, assembly GCF_987193195.1. Lineage (NCBI taxonomy): Eukaryota > Metazoa > Chordata > Aves > Galliformes > Phasianidae > Phasianus > Phasianus colchicus. Next base: position 2,894,460 of record NC_143439.1, read on the forward strand.
CCACTGGCAGTCCCTAACTTAGAACTAAGAGAAATGCAAAAGATAGTCATGGAGCTCTATGCTTATGAACCATTAAACTGGCCCAGTTCACAATAAAAAGGTCTTGCTCCCTCCCTTCAGAAGGTATTTCATGGAGAGGAGCAATAGGAACCAAAGCCAGTCAGACACTGCAGAATATTAGTGCTCAATTTTCTCACTTGTGCATTGCTCAGACATTATCTTCCTGTTCTCAGGAAGAGAACAAGAAGCCCAACTCAGCTTCACTGCACTCCAGAACCCCAGGGAAGACACCCCCTGTCCACCGACTGGAGAAAAGATCTGAAGGAACATTGAGATCTTAGCACCTATTTTTTTTTTTAATTAACTTTCCCCTTTTCCTCAGGTTTTTCTTTATTTGCTCTCCTTAAGTGCCAAAAAAGGTGGCTCATGCTATTGATGATTGGTTCACTGACACAGCCATCTCTTTACTTCCCCAATAAGGCAGCAGAATCCCAGCAATTTTTCTCCTTTCCTATCAGTTTATGTCGCTCACCTAACCACTGTGCTGCCCAGACTTCTAAAATGGTTATAAAATTAAGGATAACTTAGGTCATGGCACATTACATTCCATGAAGCCTTAAACCATAAGAGATTCGCTGAAGTTCAGTGGTGACTACTTAAGCATATAAAAGCATCTATCACCATTGTTCCTGAGTAAGTTTATTCCTTTGCTGGGGCTTCCATCTCTGCTACAGATCCTGAACTTCTGTATGGTTCCTGTAACAGAAGTTACTTCCATGTTTCCCCCAGAAAACACAAGGTAGAGGGGAAATTGCCATAGCAGTCTCCCTTTCTTTTCCCACAATGGAAGCTAGCTAACCTAACAGGAAAATATGTGATTTATGGGCCAATTCAATTCATTAAAATTACATAAACAAATGGCACAAACAGGATACGAACAACACAGGTAGTACTGAAAACCCAACGGCCATAAAATGTATGTCTCAGTATTTTATTTCATGTCCACCTTAGCACTAGCTTGGTCCCAGAAACTGATTGTCCATTATCATTCAGACACAAATTAATGTGCTCTTCTTGGTGTCATTTTTCACTATTATGTGTCCTTGCAAAGGGGGACAATATGAGATTTCTTTCATAAACACATCCCTGGCTCAAGGGCAGACCAGAGGGCTCCATTGACATCACAGCCATTTTAAGACTGGGCATAAGGTAAGGAGGAAAGGAATTAGGGTTCAAAGTCATGCTGCTTAAATAACAGCAGGTCAGATTAGACATTCAAGGAACCATAGACACTGCTGTTGTTACCTAGTTCTTTTATGTTCAAACAGCCACAGAGCAAAAATAGAAGCAGGTATATTTGGTGGCACACATTAAAACCTCTCAGTAAACAAAAGCAGACAAAAAAAAAGTGTTGCCCTTTTAGGAATATTCTGTTAGATCTGGCAGCAAGGGGTGGGAGGAGATCACTAGCAAGCATTCACTTGTGCCACAGAAGAGAAAGACAAAGCAAAAGCAGGATAGATTAACTAAACAGTTCATCTTCTATTTACCTTAGGTTTTGTATTAAGGCTAATGTTTTAAATTGAGTGATAGTTCTTTCCTGCACTTTCAACAACTACTGGATGTTATTTTGATCCCACTAACTGCCTAACCACTGTGCATGTAACTTCAGATGATGTTTAAAGCACACTCCCACCATGGGTCAGGCTCATAGCCAGCACCTGGTGACTAAAGCTGGACATTTCTGAGGAAGGTACACCCCAGGTGCTTGCACAACAGTGTGCTTACAAGAGAAGACTGTTCCTAGACCCTATTAACATTTCAACGCTTAAAACCAAATCATGTCTGTTCTGTGCCTCTTTGCCAAGTACCTCTGGCATTTTCATACCTGAGTATGAGCTAAAGCAAGGCTATTGGCTGCCTTCCAGATTAACGAGTTTCCAGTCTCTAATGAAAAGACAAAGCTGTAAGAAGTGCAACACTCTGCTTGAGGTGTTTGCAAGCACGTCTGCCTGAAGAGCAACAGCCATCAGACCACATTTGACCTTTATGAGATCCTGTCTCTCTATCCCCCTCCCCCTTTTTTTCCCCTTTTGCTACAACTTTTCCTATTCAAAAAGGGGGGAAGTACCAGACTAGTATTAAAAAAAGGAAAGGGGAAAGGGGAAGGGGGGAAAGGGGGAAAGAAGGGAAGGGAAGGGAAGGGAAGGGAAGGGAAGGGAAGGGAAGGGAAGGGAAGGGAAGGGAAGGGAAGGGAAGGGAAGGGAAGGGAAGGGAAGGGAAGGGAAGGGAAGGGAAGGGAAGGGAAGGGAAGGGAAGGGAAGGGAAGGGAAGGGAAGGGAAGGGAAGGGAAGGGAAGGGAAGGGAAGGGAAGGGAAGGGAAGGGAAGGGACCACAACTACTCACATCTACTTGTATCCCTTTTCTTCATTTGGTTCTGGTGATCTACAGAACAGCAGCAGCTGCAGCCCTGTACAGTCCAGCTGTAACTACTCTATCTGAGGCATCAGAATGCTACTAATGTTCTCACTGCTAATTTGTAGTGCTATGATCAGGGCTTCAAATACAAAAAATGGATTTTTTGCAATTTTACAGATGAATTTGCTCCCATCTTGGTGTAACTTTACAAGTGCTTTCTGAGAAAGCAGTCCCCAAGTTCACTGAGGTAAATCCCAGAGCAGAGCATTAGTCACAAGGAAAGAAGAACCAGCAAAGAGAACAAAAATATCTGATACAGTGGGAACCCTCCCTTGCAATACAATCACAGAAACTCCAAGATGCTCAAGTTCTAATAGTGCCAAGATATAAAATGCTATTTATAATCACCTTCCTGCACACTAGCTCAAAGCTTTCTAAGCAGTTCTCTAAGCCTGTAAAACATATTAAAGCTATCTTCTCCTAGGATTGTTTAAGGGATGTTACATTTAATGCCTGTTAAACTCATCCTTAAGCACAGCTACTGCTCACCCTGCATTGGTACTGCTTGAAACACAACTGCAGACAACAAGACTACTTCTGGATCACTCAGGTCTGCTGCCCCCACATATATTTGCTACAGCAGAACAAATTCAAGGTGCAGTACTACAACTGAGCATGCCATGAAGAAGTTCACAGTGCCTATAAAGAAAATTTCTGCAAGTGATAGAAGTTCATCACCAATACACAATCACTTCAGTTTTTATAGACGGTTAAAAAATACATAGAGAGCACCCAGGAAGTGCTCTTAGGTTTGTATTCTGTCTTCTTCCCACTTGTCCTATCTTGTATAATGCCTAAATCTCCTATGCAATAAAATGCCAAAACTTGGCAGTTACTTCTTCACAGAAATTTCTGGAAATAGCAGCTGCAATAACAGAAGCTATGGAGACTTTCATTTTACAGACCTGCATCAGCCCCACTGAACATGACTTGCTGCATTCTCTAGATGTACACATGCCAGCAAACTCATTCTGTTGTTCTGAACTAGGAGAAAAGGTAAGCCAACTCTTTTCTCCGTTAAATTGATGTAAAGAAGGAAAAACTTAAACTAAACAGCTTTACTGCCTTTTGCTTGTGTGTGCCTGTCTGCAAGTTTCAATGGATCCTAGGCTGGAATGCACATGATTTTATCACGAAGAAATTGTATCTCAGCAGAGGTGAATATGAATAATACAAAGTCCAGCCAATAGAAATGGCTGCTGTCTAGAGCAGACAGAGGAACTGACTAGGAAAACTCCCTTCTTTGCTCCTGAGCAGCAGCAAAAGCCCTGTTTCCACCATTGTAGAGAACTTCTCCCTCTGCCTATCTCCACTGCACCCAGCAGCAATGCAAGTAACAGCCCCACTGATGAAGACATTCACTTGAGCAAAGCTGAATCAGTTCCACTGTCAGGGTAAATGGACCGGTTTTGCACTCAGAAAGCCTGTATCAGTGCTCAGGCTTCCCCATCCAGACATGAAAGAGAAGTGCCACAGCTGGTTAAATAATTCTGCCCAGAAGATTAAGTATGTAACACAGGCTTTTGAAAGGAGAAGTAAGACTGGCTGTCATGCTTTCAGTTGCCCTGATAGCCATGCACTTTATGAGTGAGATGCCAAGTGCTATTGCAAACACAGTCTGTACCTCCATGACAGTAAGAGCCTCCCTGCTCTTTTCATTGCCACAGACCAGCCCTTTTGATCCATCAGCAGGGCTCAGTGTTCCTTCCCAAGGGAAATCCTTTGAAATGTACCTTCATCTTGATCGCTGACCTCAAGCTGGTCCTATACTGCAAGCACCAGTGCAAAGAGCTGCAGTTGCTTTGTGCAGAACTTTATCTGATTACCAGATTTCAAAGCAGCTAAACCCGGTCTAATCCACCACATAAATTAGTCAAAACCATTTTTAATGCAGGTTCTTTCTTTTAAAACATAACAAGGGGCCTATAATTCAGACGAAAATTTAGCATAGCTTTTTTTTTTCTGTCCCAGTGCCAGCCTACTGCAGTTTATCACTGAAGATTATATCACATTAAGAATATTATAATAGAACATTAAAACCACTTAGGAAAAGCAAACATACATACAGATCCAAGAAAAAGTTATGAATACAAAACACCACAGAAGATGAAAATAAAACAGTTTAAGCTATTTATAAGCAATTGCCAATTATTAATTTATCCTGATACTACAAATATATCCCATTAGAACGTCAACATTTTCTATTTTGCTTAAAATAATCACTAACAAAGGAGTTTGGACGTGAAAATGATTCGTTCATCTACTCCATTTGACACAAAAGTCACTTTGGAGTAAGCTGTGTCAATTCTTCTTAAAAAACACATAACATCTGTAACATACATATATATGTGCTTAGGGATTGCGAGCTCCAGCTGCCGTGAGACTGAAGAAATGCTTATGAACTCAGAAAGCAGGAATTGTATTTCATTCACCCTTTTTGTCACGGTAAAAAAAAAAGTCAACATGATCCAGATGTTCCTGGTGTTAAAAAATGCCTACTTGGTAACTATTGTCCAAGACACAAGCTTTTTATTTATAGTGCTGAAATAATTTATTTAATCCAGAGATAATACAGCAATCTTCTTCCATTACTCTTCAGAGCAGAGAACATGGTTTAACACTTCTTCACGTTCCGGTAATTTAAATGAAGTCACATTGTTTATCTAATGGCCAAACAAATCAGAAAGCATTATAGTACAATGAGGTGATATAACTAAATAGTGAAATATTAAAATGGCAAGTTGTGTTTCCTATCAAGTGGTATGAAACAGTGGGTTTCTTCTGTATGGCATTACACCTATCAGTATTACCACAATTTGTAATTATTTTCAGTTCTTTAAGAGAATGATTCTGCAAGGAAGGAAGAAACTGAATTTCTGAGTGCATGTGTCATTGCAACTACCAAGCATACATCTATTTTCCCTTTTAGACATCTACATTTATTTTCCTCACCACCACCATCTCAGAGCTCACAGAACTCAGAGTTTGGCTGCTGGAATGTCCATGAACTTGACAGAATCACAGAATCACAGAATGGCCAGGGTTGGAAGGGACCTCAAGGATCATGAAACTCCAACCCCCCTGCCACATGCAGGGCCACCAACCTCCTCATTTAATGCTAGACCAGGCTGCCCAGGGCCCCATCCAACCTGGCCTTGAACACCTCCAGGGATGGGGCATCCACTACCTCTCTGGGCAGCTGTTCCAGTGCCTTGGAGGAGCCTGGTTTCCTGGCATCAGAAAGCTGTTCTACGAAAGCCACACTGTGACACCAGTGCAACTCAAAGGATGTCAGAAACTCCTCCAAGGCAGCACTGGCTGCAGAAGGAGGTTTAATTTGTTCATCAGCAGGGATACTCAGGCCAACATTACAATAGAGCATTAGCACTGCTGCTCTCAGGAGCACCAGGTGAAATGACGGCTATCCCAGTGTAACAAAAGAGATAGGAGCAGTAAATTGCTTTTAAAAATAAAAGTTTGCATACAAGTTTACATCATTAAATCATTGTAGAATGACACTGGGTATGTATTTACAGTACGTCCCTTTTCATAACCTGTCTCACAGTGATGCCAGCTGAAAGAAAACACACACACCAGTTTTCCTCAGCTCCCCTAGCTGCTGAGCAGCTGTTCCTCTGCAGGAAACAACTACTATGAATGACAAAAGGGCTCTTCAACCAAAACTATTTCCATTACAGGTGGGCATCTCCCTAACTATGGCCTCCGTACTGTGAGCATGCCCAAGAGCACAGAAACCAAGCTTGTGAAAAACACCTAGAGATAATAACTCACCAACAGGAATGGAAAATGCCTTCATGTTTTGCCTCCACTCAAATATACTCTTGCCACTCCAGCTCCATACCAAACACAGAACAGGCCAGCAAATTGCAGAAGCTGGAGCAGATCTTGTTAATAGGTATTTGGCAAAAAGAGCCTCAATAATGCACAAGTCTTGTAAGTAAACTTCCTTCTGTTTTGATTTGAATGAATGGGGCCTTGTCCCTTACCTCAGATGTGGTGATAGGATCATCTACTCAACACCAGTATCAAAGAAACACAATAATAAACAACAGAAGACAAACCATGTTAGGCCATGTTGCACAAACTGCAAATTCAACAGCAGCATAAAACCAAAGATACTTGGAATGTTATCAAAACAACAGCAAAAAGTATTTTTGCAGTGTTCAAACTGCTTCCTCTTGTGCAGGCTTGGAATAAAACAGTTTATTCAACTGCGAGATCCAGAGAGATTTAGTAAAAACACCAAGCAAGGAATGCCATTACCTTAACATCACAGGCATAAATTAAGAGCCTCACTAGTAACGAAAGCTACACAGTTCTCACCACCATAGCAGACAAACTTGGTAATGTTTTCCAGCCTTAATGATCTTGTGTTTGTAGGTTTGAGAAGTCTTCTGAATTCCAGCATACGGGGCACAATATAGATGCAAGAGGCCAGGCTGATGCCAGGCTTGGAGGGAATACTTTGCCTTAAAGATGTCACTGCAGTTAATTGGGTCATTACAGAAAAATAGCACATGCTTCTTCATGCACCTGCAATATGAACCAAAAAATTTAGCCAGAAATACTGGCCTTCCAGAGGTACTCAAGTGAACATGCTTGCAATAGGGATTTACTTTACAAAGCGTTATTGGACTGCCAAATTCTGCAGATCTAAACAAGCTATAATGGTTACCCACATCCAACTTCCAGCATTGGAATTAACCATGCACTGCTATAAAGCCTGAAATCTGTGCTACCTCCTTACAGAGGAATCCAGATACATGGCCCAAAACTTAAAAGCCTCTGGATCAGCTCCTAGTGAAACTTCCCTGAGGTGATCTGCAAGGCTTTAATCTTTATCACCCACCAGGCTAGCAAATTAGCTCTGAGAGGAGCTCTTCTAGGTAGGCAGATACTGACTGACATCCAGTTAGGCGCGGTAATACCACCCTGCTGTTTGGCAACAGGCAGGGCAGTAAGCAACCCAACATGTGGTCATCAGGTTTAGGAAGCTGGCTGGAGGGCCACAGCTTGGATAAGGTACAAGTCATTTCAGGAAAAGTAGCTGAGGCACAGATAGAATTCAAGGCAAAGTGCTCATGAAGATGTTGAAACAAAGGTTTTTCTCTAAACAACTTTAAAAATTAGGGACTTGAACAGTTTATTGAATAAACTTCTGAAAATAAAATACACACACTTAGGTGAAATCCTATTAATTTTTAAGGGTCATTAGAATGTGCTGAAGTGTTTTACTGGGTACTGGTTCCTTGCCTACAAAGGTCTGAGGAAAAAATTGGTTAAACTCTCTTGCTAGTCTCATTTTAAAAAGATGATAAAAAGAATTAAAGTCCAGCCTATGCACATGTATAAGAAAGAATGAGAAGGAATAAAGAAACAAAACCTGGTTATAGAGTTATTTAAGAAACCACATAATTACCCAGACCATTCTAATAATTTCTAACAACTTTATGAAAGTGGAGTGAAGAAACACTACCACCCAACTCCAGTTGGGAAGACTGAAATTCTAATCAATCTCTTTATGTAAGCAATCTATTTCCAGCACTAGCAGATAGTATTTCAAGTAAAATTTAAAACATGACTAGTTGTGTAAGCAACGTATTTACTAGACTCATATTACCAGTGATGCACATGAGTAGCATGTTTAGAATGAACTTGAAAACAGAAAACCAGTTCTTTCAGAACTTCCTTAATATTTATAGCTCTATTGGAGGTATAGCATCTACTCTCCACCTGGGGAGAGATGAGGAGCTGACACAGAGCTTATGGGTTAGGATTAAAAGGCAGGGGAAGGAGACGTAGTGGGAGTCTGCTACAGGCCACCCATCTGGTCAGGAAGACCAAGCGAATGAGGCCTTCTATAAACAGATAGGAGCAGCTTCATGTTCACAAAACATGGTCCTCATGGGAGGTTTCAACCATCCCAATACCTGTTGGAGGGAAAACACAGCAGAGCATCAAAAATTGAAGATGTTCCTGGGATGCACTGATGAGAACTTTTTCTTCCAAGCGGTACACAAACCCATGAGAAAATGCTATGCTGGACCTTGTCCTCATCAGTGAGGAGGGGCTGGTACGTAATGTGAAGTTCAAGGGCAGCTTTGGTTGCAGTGACCACGAAACAGTGGAGTCCAAGATCCTTAGGGTATCAAAGAGGGTGTGCAGCAGGCTTGCTACTCAGGACTTCAGCAGCACAAACTTCAAACTCTTCATGGAACTGCTTGGCAGGGTGACATGGGATAAAGCCCTGGAGAAAAGAGGGGCCCAAAAAAGCTGGTCAGTATCCAAGGACCGTCTCCTCCAAGCCCAGAAGCAGTGCATTCTGAGAAAAAGGAAGGCAGGCAAGAATGCCAGGAGGCCTCCATGAACCGCATAATCACAGAATGGCCTGGGTTGGAAGGGACCTCAAGGATCATGAATTTCAACCCTCCTGCCACATGCAGGGCCACCAACCTCCACATTTAATACTAGACCAGGGTGCCCAGGGCCCCATCCAACCTGGCCTTGAACACCTCCAGGGATGGACGGGGCATCCACAGCCTCTCTGGGCAGCTGTTCCAGCACCTCACCACTCTCTCTGTAAAGAACTTCCCCCTAACATCCAACCTAAATCTTCTCTCCCTCAACTTCAAACCATTTCCCCTTGTCCTGCTGTTATCTACCCTTTCAAAGAGTTGACTCCCCTCCTGTTTGTAGGCTCCCTTTAGGTACTGAAAGGCTGCAATGAGGTCACCCCGCAGCCTTCTTTTCTCCAGGCTGAACAAGCCCAGCTTCCTCAGCCTGTCCTCATAGGGGAGGTGCTCCAGTCCCCTGATCATCTTTGTGGCCCTCCTCTGGACCCTCTCCAACAGCTCCCTGTCTTTCTAGTACTGGGGGCTCCAGACCTGGACGCAGTATTCCAGATGGAGCCTCACAAGAGCAGAGTAGAGGGGAACAATCACCTCCCTGTCCCTGCTGGCCACCCCTCTTCTGATAGAGCCCAGGATACCATTTGCCTTCCAAGCCACAGGGGCACACTGCTGGCTCATGTTAAGTTTTTCATCTACCAAGACCCCCAGGTCCTTCTCCACAGGGCTGCTCTCAAGGACCGCTCCTTCCAGTCTGTAGGGATGCCTGGGATTCCTCCGGCCCAAGTGCAAAACTCTGCACTTTGCTGTGTTGAACCTCATCAGGTTCACTCAGGCCCACCTTTCAAGCCTCTGAATGGCATCCCTTCCTTCCACTGTGTCAACGGCACCACGCAGCTTGGTGTCACCAAGAAACTTGCTGAGAGTGCATTCGATTCTGTCATCGATGTCACTGATAAAGATGTTAAAGAGCACAAAATCAACAAGGAGTTCCTGGACTTTCTTAGGTAGAAAAAGAAAGTCTAAAGGGAATGGAGGCAGGAACAGGTTACTTGGGAGGACTACAGAGCAGCTGTCTGAGCAGCCAGGTGTCAGGTTAGGAAAGCTAAAACCTGGATAGAATGAAATCTTTCCAGGGACACAAAGGGAACAAGAAGAAATATTACAGGATGATCAGTGATTAAAGGAAGGTCAAGGAAGATGCAGGGCCCTCTCTGGAAGGAAACTGGACACCTGGTCACAAGGGATATGGAGAAACCAAGGTACTTGATGACTTCTTTGCCTCGTCTTCACTGGTAAAGGCTCTAGCCACATTCCCAAGCTGCAGAAAGCAACGTTAAGAGGCAGGAGAAGATCTGCCCTCTCTAAGTGAAGATCAGGTTCAAGGCCATCTAAAGAATCTGAAGACAGGTTGCAGAGGTGGGCCCATGCCAACCTCATGAAGTTCAACAAAGTCAAGTGCAATGTCCACAGTGAACGTTTTCCCAAGCGAAGATAAGTCTTCATGTATATTTAGCTTTCCAGCAACCTGAGGAGAGATAGAAGGAAAAAAAAAAAAGAAAGAAAGAAAGAAAAGAAAAGCATATTTTGTGCCAAAATAAATACATCTCATTTTGTTATTCTGGAAATTATCACTCACATTTCTCATCCTGCCTGGTAATATAGGATCTACATTTTGCAGGAAGAAAGAGAATCTAAGAAAATAAATAACTGGACTCCATAAAAACAAGTCACAGCAAGCTTTATTTTCTCTTCAATGTGTTCCTGAAGCTACCCACATTTCCCTTGTTTAGCTTAATAGCTCTACATCTCCTGTAGACCAACAGGCACATTAGCAGGTCAAGGGAAACACTTGCTCACACTAAGCTCAGTTCTTGAGACTCCATAACTGTTTAGTTTAACATAGCTGTGAAGGCCACGTACCACAGCCTCACAGTCCACAGCACAGAAACCAACATCCCAGCCTTTCATTATGAATACCACACTTACCAAACATAGACAGAGTCAAAGTTCATAAGGGATCACAAAATTGTACTTGGTGCAAAAGGCAGAGCAAGCCTCCATTTCCACTCCATTTCCACTGCTATCTTCATGAGGTTTGTATACTTGTAGCAAAGTACTGGATCTGGTGCTCTATGCTGCACACCATCCTGGTTGGGGGACCACGAAAGCAATAGTGCAGCAAGCACATTTGCTTCAGATATATTTCAGCATCACTTTTACAACTTCATATTGTTACCATACATGGGCAGATTATTTGGAGAATGTCATTCAAGAAAGACATATCTTGATTCTTATAAAACATGCACAGCAGCAGGAGTGGTGTGAGACAAGGAGTAGGAAGGGGAAAAGCAAAGCTTCTGAATTTCCTGACACAGTCAGGAATGCCTCTGGCAGACCCACTGCACTCTGCACAGTCAGCACCACCTCAGCAGTTAAGCAGGATGGAGCTCACCAGTCATTGACGCAGAAGTAGCCTTAGACCAAGGTGACAGACATGTTGAGGTGGCCTAAAGCTTGTTGCGTCTTGGTGCATCTTGATCAGAAAAAAAACAAGCACACCAAACTTATTAGTATTCTCAGCCAAATTCATCCGCTAACCAGTGATTGAACACCTGGTGGGAAGGCAGGGCCAACCCAGGGGAGCTCAGGTGCATGCAGTGCATCTGAGTGACTAGAAGAGGAGGAGACAGGATCGACCCCTTCCCAGACCTCATTTATTGGCAGAGGAAGGAAGGGTATCTCTTGCTGGAGATCCCTGCCTACCTAAGGTTTTTCGAAAGTATGTAGCTCTTGTCCTTCATTTTTGTGGCTGCTGCACTGGGCTTGTTCTCATTTGCTGTAGCTAAAGACTTTGCCACCCCAATATTATTGTGGTACATTCCATCCCATTAGAGCAATACAGCACATAATTTGAACATTTAAAAGGTAATAATGTTTTAGGCAATTATAGCCGTACTAAAATACACGTGGGATGACATGATTGCTAGAAGTATTAATTCAGCAAAACTCTTTCCTCCTACTCCCATTTATTCAGAAGCAAGTTTTATCTTAATTATCTGCCATTATCAAATACCTTATGAATTTACTTATACTAATTTGATTCTTTTGAAATATAATTTACTAAGTTACTTTATCTCATTTAAATAGTTTTAAAGTAAGGTTTGTAAATAGTTGTTTTTGTTTGTTGCTTTTTTTTTTTTCTCCCCCCAGGAATCCTGTTAAATTACCATAGCAATTAAAATGTAGTTCATTTTATACATTTATGAGATGGGAGTATATTATGCTTAACTTAGGAAGCTAGATAAAGACATGGATTGAAATGACTGCCCTTGAACAAGCTAGCACCCCTCTGCAGCTCTAACTGGTGGATGATTGCTTTTTCTGAAGTAGTGTCAGATCTCCTTGAACCCAGTGCTGTATGCAGCAGGGCACACAAAGCACATGGAGACAGAAGTGCTGTGATCATAGAACACAGCTCAGAGGAGCAGGTCGGAGATAGACTCCAACTCAGTAAACATTTGTTCCTATACTTAACCAGCTTCTAACATGAAAATCCCTATTGAGCTGCAAAAGGCTCCTGGGAATAGCAGAGGAGCAAGAGTTTGCAGAAATAGTGCTTTCTGCACCCGCTCTCATGATTTGCTTCGCTTTTGAGAGCTACAGTTCATGATGACATTCAGCTAGAGGAATGACTTCAGCTCCAGCTTCCAAAACTTGGGCAAATATTTTATCCTTTAACTACATTTTTGTTTTGAAAAGTTACTGTACTGAGAAGTTTCTGTACTTCTCATTCTATAGGAAACAACCTGATTTTACTGCTTACTCCCAGCCTCTGTGTCTTGCAGCTACGAACAGACCTGAGTCTAAACACCTCAACACACCATTCAGTGCTGGATGCACACAGTACTCCCCAGATCATCGTATTTTTTGACACTGGATTTATTGATGTTGATGAAACCAACTAAAGAGAAAGTTGGAAAAGGAATGCCAAAAAAACAGTACCTCTCTGTTTTACACCACTTCTTCCTTGAGGGCAACTGGAGGCTGCTATGCTCTCAAAACTGAGATTTCAAAACTTTCTGGAGCTTGGCCACAGAACATTCTTCCCAAAATTACTACAGACAACATCGTTGAGTTATGGGACACAAAGATGAAAAACAAAACACAAAACATATCTGCACACAAGCAGTATTACCAACTGGTTACAAAAAGACTGCCCACAGGTCTAGCACTAATATTCTTTCTCCAGCCCCTTCAACAGATACAAAAGGTACAGAAACAGTAAACCACCTCTTCATATTGTCATAACTACCTTAAAACATTCATAGACTAACCTGTTCTTCCCAAGCCTTATGCATGCTTCAGATTGGCTTTACGGTACACGCTTACCTTACCTTTAAAAATATTCAGCAACCTTCTTCTTAGAACATAGTGACACTACAGGCACAGGAACACTGAGAAATGCAACATTCAAAACTGTGCACATTCTGAAACATCTCTGAAGTACGCGCTTGGCTCAGCTGGTAGGAATTGTGTGAACTGAAAGCACAATAGGTGTTTGCCATAGTTATCAGCTAGAGAGCAGCAGCAACATGTAATTGCATCCAACGGTGGAATAATTACTCCAGAACTCCCACCTGCCTTTCTCTGGCCATTTTTTAAAAAAGCATGACTCGGAAAGACACACTATTGCAAAAAAGAAGGGAAGAAGGTAATAAAGGGAATTGATTTATATGTTCTTGATTTCTAGGTTAGTATATTTTTATCACATGAGTACCAGCTCTGGCACCAGCTTTGTTTAAAGTAACTGTTATGGTTTTGTGATTCTTTGTTTTCGCTATTCCACATCATAACATCATGTAGTGCACTGGGTGTTAATGCTCCAATTCCGGGTACCTGTCCCTGTACCTCACAGAAGTCATGGGATCTGGCTCTTCCTGGTTGGGTGGTCTCTTACTGCCTTGTAGGGGGGTGTTGGAGTGTGTTTTCCTAGCCATACCAAGCTTTTCAGGTTTGAATCAGTCTCAGGAACTCTCTCTTATTTTATTTATTAGTCTCAATTTCAATTAGATTGTATTATATTGTGTTATATTGCATTCCAATATCATAGTTAGTAAAATAAGTTTTCCTCCATGGATCGTTGCCGCTGTATTTTTTTCCTTCCTTGAGCCCAGCTCCCATCTCCCTACCCCTTTTCCTTTTTCCTTCCCATTTTGTGGGGCTGGGGGGCTGCCAGTAACAACAAAAATGACACAGAGAGCATTAGGAATCATTTCATAAATGACTTAGTACTGTTGGGATATTGTGCCTCCTGTATGCATGCAGCGGGTCAACAGGATGCCTGGAACTGCTATAGTAAGCATCCAGGTTCCAGAGAAGGTAAAGTAAGCAGCTGTTGTCATCTGGACAAGGACAGCCTGGTCCTTCTGCAGGGCCCTGAAGGACAGATGGGACTCTGGTAAATCCAGCTTTAAGTTCTACTGAAATAGGATCTATTCTTTTCAATAAAAACTGGGAAGATTTGAGGTCCTTCTAATGTCACCTCTGGGGTCAGCCTCATTAAAAAAAATGTAGAGCAGAAAGGAACGAGTGTAACTATGGCTTAATATTCCAGTACTTATAAGAGGTGTGATTCAGATCCATTATTACTTTTACCATATGTCATGGAGTTCTCTCTAGATCTGTGTCCATGACAGAGAAAAAAAAAAAAAAGGGAAGGGGAAAAAATGTGTTGATGGTTTATAGCCAGTCATCCTGGCCCTGTGACCAATGAGGCAGCCAACTTGCGGGCTGTACCTTGGTAGAAGGGGAAAAGGGAGATAGTAGATGGGTCTAAACATAAAAAACAGAGCAACAGCAACGATTTTACTAAATCCAATAAAATCTAACAAAATGAGAGAGAGTGTGTCCAATACAAGGCCTTACTCTAGTAGGCTGCAGGGGAACCATGTGCTTTTCTCAGCAGCGAACCAAGCAAGCAAGAAGGAGGGGTGCTGGTGTCCTGCCAGGAGCCCCGCATTTCTTCCTCTGGGTGCAAAGTCTTCTGGGGAATGCCACTCCTCCCTTCTCATAGGAGATCCAAAATGGCCAAAAAAGGCAGTCCACTGAACCAGAACATTAATTCTTTAACTCCCACTGCTTTACATGATGTTCTTATGTGGAATATCGACAACAAAAATCACAAAACCGCAACATTCCACCACTTATTCCACATCACTACATCATGCTTAACATATATCTATATACAAACAAACAGTAATTAATATGCATTACCCACACATGTATATACATAAATATACTTGGAGTTACTGACTGCATTCCCCAATCAAATTCCCTTGTGATACACACTGAACATCCCTATTTTTCTGCATCACCCACCAAGTGCACGCAAGACCCTGAGCAAAAACAGTTCCACTGAGAGGTTTGCCCTTTCCAGAAGCTGGAAAAACCCAAACAGCTTTTCCCAACATGCTCTTTAAATGTACTAAAGCAACCTTATCTCCCTCTATAGTACGTAGGGAGCTGGATTGAGTAGGACCATCTCGATTGACCGATCCTCTAGTGTTGACCAACCAGGTGGCTTCTGCCAAATGCTTCTGCCAATGCTTAAATGTTCCACCACCCATTGCTTTCTAGATCGTTTTTAACAGCCTATTGTAGCATTCAGTTTTACAAGAGGCTGGGGCATGATAGGGGGTATGATAAATCCACTCAATGCCATGATCTTTGGCCCAGGTATCCACAAGTGAATTTTTGAAATGAGTCTCATTATCTGACTCAATTCTTTCTGGGATGCCATGTCACCATAGGACTTGTTTCTCGAGACCTAATATGGTGTTTCGGGCAGTAGCATGGGGTACTGCATATATTTCAAGCCACCCAGTGGTTGCCTCCACCATGGTAAGCACATAACACTTACCATTGCAAGATCATGGCAAGGTGATATAATCAACCTGCCATGCCTTTCCATATTTATATTTTCACCATCACCCTTCCTCCCAGAGAGGTTTCATCCTCTTGGCTTGTTTAACTGCGGCACATGTGTCACAGTTATGAATAACCTGTGCAATAGAATCCATAGTTAAGTCCACCCCTCAGTCTCTAGCCCATTTGTATGTTGCATCTCTTCCTTGATGGCCCGAGGTCTCATGGGCCCACCAAACTAAAAATTACGCACCCTTTTTCTGCCAGTCCAGGTCTATTTGAGCCACTTCAATTTTGGCAGCTCAATCTTGCTTGATGGTTATTTTGTTGTTCTTCAGTAGCCCGACTCTTGGGCACATGAGCATCCACATGACACAACTTTATAACAATATTCTTTGTTCAGGCAGCAATGTCTTTCCACAGTTCAGCAGCCCAAATAGGTTTACCCCTTCTTTGCCAGTTGTTTTGTTCCCACTGCTGTAAACACACCCCATAAGGCATTTGCCACCATCCATGAGTCAGTGTAAAGATAAAGCACTGGCCACCTCTCTCGTTTAGCAACATTTAAGTCCACTTGGACATCCTTTACCTCTGCAAATTGGCTCAATTCTCCTTTTCCTTCAGTGGCCTCTGCAACTTGTCATGTGGGGCTCCACACAGCAGCTTTCCATCTGTGATGCTTCCCCACAATACGACACGATCCATCCGTGAACAGGGCATATTTCTTTTCATTTTTCTGGTAGTTCCTTGTATGGTGAGGCCTCTTCAGCATGTGATACCTCTTCTGCTGGTGATGTTCCAAAATATTTGCCTTCAGGCCAGTCCATGATCACCTCTAGGATTCCTGGACGGCTGAGGTTCCCCACCCAAGCTCACTGCGTAATCAACACAATCTACTTACTCCAAGTGGCATCAGTTGTGTGATGGGTGGAGGGAATATTTCCTTTAAACATCCAGTTCAGCACTGGCAGTCGAGGTGCCAGAAGGAGCTGTGTTTCAGTACCGACCACTTCAGAAGCAGCCCGAACCCCCTCATACATGGCTAAGATCTCCTTTTCAGTTGAAGTAGCACTCTTTGGACCCCCTGTACTCTTGACTCTAGAATACCAGGAGTCGGCCTCAGGTTTCTCCTGAGGTTCTTTCCCACAGACTCCAAGCGGTACGTTTCTCTCCAGCAGCAGTGTAGAGAACGTTCTTTGCATTCTGTCCCATCTGTACTGGCCCCAGGGCCACGGCACAGGCTATTTCCTGTTTAATTTGCTCAAAAGCCTGCTGCTGCTCAGGGTCCCACGAAAAATTATTCTTCTTCCATATCACCTGATAAAGGGGGCTAAGAATAAGGCTATAGTTTGGGATGTGCATTCTCCAAAACCCCACTACACGTGGAAAAGATTGTGTCTCTTTCTTGCTAGAGGGTGGAGACATAGCAGTGTTTTGTTGATCACATCTGCTGGGATGTGATGACACCCATCTTCCCATTTTACTCCTAGGAACTGAATTTCCTGGGCAGGCCCTTTCACTTTGTTTTGCTTAATAGCAAAACCGTCTTGCAGAAGAATTTGGATTATTTGCTCTCCTCTCTTAAAAACTTCCTCTGCTGTATCACCCCACACAACAATGTCATCAATGTACCACAGGTGCTTGGGAGCACCACCCTGTTCTAATGTGGTTTGGATCAACCCATGGCAAATGGTGGGGCTGTGCTTCCACCCCTGGGACAAACGGTTCCATGTGTACTGAATGCCTCTCCAGGTGAAAGCAAACTGTGGCCTGCATTCTGTAGCCAAAGGAATGGAAAAGAATGCATTGGCAGTGTCAGTGCTGGCATACCAGTTGGCTGCTTTTGACTCCAGTTCATACAGGAGTTCTAACATATCTGGCACAGCAGCACTCAGTGGGGGTGTGACTTCATTCAGGCCATGGTAGTCCACCATCAGCCTCCATTCTCCATTGGTTTTACACACTGGCCATATGGGCTGTTAAATGGTGAGTGAGTTTTGCTGATCACTCCCTGACTCTCTAGCTGACTGGTAATAGTGACTTCCTCCTCCTCACTCTCCTCTCCATGTCTCTTACTTTTCTCGGTTGCCCTTCTCAGTGATGGTGGCTGTGGGGAGGGATCCTCACCTGGATCTTCTTCTACTTCCTCCGCTTCTTTCTGTTCTCGACATGAGGACACCCGTTCCCATTTCTGCCCCTCCACAGAGGCAGCTGACATTGATACTGGTGCCTCCTGTGATTGATTGGGTTTGAATTGGTTACTTCCCCTTTTGGTTCGGATCTCAGTTTGGAAACTTTCTCTCTCCTCTTTCTTCTATAGTATTATATAGAGCTCGGTAAGCACAAGCCAAGCCCCAAACAAGCCATTCCTTCTCAGATCTTCCTAAGCCACACTGTCCCTTACCCAAATACTCAGTTTCTCAAGGTCCCACAGGTGCTCAGGAGTGAAATCCCATGACACCTTTGGTCCCCATGCTTCTAAGGCCTTTCCTAAGCATCTCCATAATTCCCTCCACTGAGCATTCTCTGGTTTTGGAAAAAGCTTCCTTCACCCAGTGCAAATTATCATTACAAAGAATACATTCTGAGAGGTTGATAACACAGTCACTGAGTGGTGTCCCAAACATGCATAAGGAACTGAGAAGAGAATCTGGAAACCAGTCCAAACATTGTATTGTCTGTTAAATTAGCCATTTGTTCTGGAATGTATAAGTACCAGACAGGTATCTCCATCAGATAATTGGTCATACATATGTGATGATGTGAAATATCAACAACAAAAATCGCAAAACCATGACACCATATAGTAAAGTAAGTATGATGCACACAGCTGTGTTTCCTGCTTAAAGTGGTAGAGTTAAAAACTATTATCTTCATATTTGCAAAGAGATGAAGAAAAATATTTTAGTGATAAATTCCTACCATTGACCAGTGGTGCAATTTTCTGATTGAAAAATGTTGCTGAAATATAGTTAAAATGACATTATTCTTCATCTTTCAACTTTGGTAGATTTACCTGCTTTGGTATTATTACAAAACCTGTAAGGTCAGACAACTTTGCAAAGTGAAAAATGTAATACAGAAAATTCTGCTTCATCAAGTTGGAACAGTAAAACAAAATAATCAAGCTAATTTTCAAGGAAAAAAATATGAAAACATCAGTTGCAATGACCTAAAATAGAACTGATGCAAGGAGCAAAATTAAAAACCAGATCTCCTATTTCATACTGCAACTATGCTGCTTATTCCTGCTGCATGCTAACAGAAACCTTGACCTTTTCTAATCTCTTATTCAATAAGCCAAACTAGACATACAGGAAATCATCTGTAGAACACAGTTATATATTTCTGAAACCCTTTCCTTCTAATCAAGTGGAATATACCCATCCATCAGAGTATCTGTTTTCAGAGATGACTGGGGGGGAAATAATCTGGGTTCACTGAGCTAGTGGAAATTTATTCACATTCTCAATGTGCCAGCAACAAAACTGAAAAAGACAGACTACAAAATCTTGCAG